>NW_022196905.1:118051624-118064985 GCF_008632895.1 Mastomys coucha | reverse complement strand
CCTCGAACTCAGAAATCCACCTGCCTCTGCCTCCCAAGTGCTGTGATTAAAGGTGTGCGCCACCACCGACTGGCCCTGAGTAGCAGCTTTTGCCTGGCTGTTCTCATCAGGGCAGCAGTGAATCAGGCTGGCAGCCACCACCCTCCACTGTTCTCCATGCCCAGTAGGGCAGCTGAAGGAAGGACTTCCATCTCCCAGACAAGGCTAATTCTTCCTCGTGGACGATACACTTAGCATCAAATCATTTGGGGAAATCAGATTTCTATAGTGTCACTGAATTTTTAAGGGATTTTTTTTGAGGTGGTATTGACTGGTGATAGAGGAACGACATGACCGGTGCATTTCCTTGTCTTCCTTGTCATACAATTCTAGAATTCACAGAGGTTGGACAGTCTTTTTTCTTTTTTTTTTCTTTTTTTTTTTGGTTTTTTTGAGACATGGTTTCTCTATGTAGTCCTGGCTGTCCTGGAACTCACTCTGTAGACCAGGCTGGCCTCGCCTGCCTCTGCCTCCCAAGTCCTGGGATTAAAGGTGTGCACCACCACCACCCGGTTTGGAAAGTCTTCACTGAGCTTTTCGCTCTGTTCCTAACGTTTTCAGTTTCATTCTACAAAAAGAACTGCTTATCAGAATTCTCTTCTGATGAGTTTTTCCTTTTGCACAATGCTGGTTTATTCTTGGAAATAGCTACTTTGAAGTCTCTCTTGACTTTGTGTATTGTGTGGCACAAGCATTTTCCAGGGCCAAGTTGTTTTTTATTTCTTTGGCCCTTTGTTTCCATTTCCTGGGCTGAAGGACTCGGGCTTTAGACTAAGCTCATCGTAGGTCCTTGAGATGGCCTCGGGAAGCATCTTTGGCTAAGAGGACTTAGGATTAGAAGGCTTTCATTGAACTGTGCTTGCCCTTTTCTTCTGTGGATGGCCTTTTACAGCCAGTGTTGTGTACGGTGTTCTAGTGCACCTGTCCTGAGGCCTCGAACCTCAGAAGCAGGGTGAGATCTAACTATTTGACTTGGGAGTGTTTGACTTGGTTCCTGATAGTCACTTTCCCAGTTGGAAGAGTCAAGAGTTCTAAGAATCAGATGGTGACTTAGGAATTTGTGCCTTGATAGAAAGAGGTGGAGCAGTTCCCTGGCAGCAGACTTGCGAGTAGCTTGTTCCTTCTAATAAAGCACTAGTAAAGTACTCTTCCTTCTGGAGGGGGAAGACGAAGAGTATCCAGAAGTCAAGGAGAGCCTGTGGTATAGTGCGTGCCTTTAGTCCCAACACTCAGACAGGCAGAGGCACATGGATCTCTGTGAGTTTGAAGCCAGCTTGGTCTATAGAGCAAGTTCTAGGACAGCCAGCCAGGGCTAACACAGAGAAACACTGTCTTGAAAACCAAAACCAAAACCAAAAACAAAAACAAAAACAAAAAAAATTTTAAGAAAAGAAGAAGAAAATGGCCCTGTCATACATCTCTGTTAGAGACAGCTTCCTTTTTCTCTGTAGTGGTGAGCATGAAACTTGGCAGAGGTCTTTTGCACCAAGCGTTCCACTTTCCTATACCCATTCCTGGAAAATAGAATAAGGAGTGGTGACTTGAAGGTTTTGTTTCTTTAAAAAGGCTTGTTTTTATTCATGCACATGTGTACCTGAAGGCCCCTACAGAGGCCAGAAGATGGCATTGGATCCCTAAAGCTGGAGGAGTTACAGGTGGTTGTGAGCTATCTAATGTGAGTCATTGAGGGCCTCACACTAAACTAGGATCCTTTGCAAGAGAAGTACATATGCTCTTAATCTCTCACCCACCTCTTCAACATCTTTACTTTTTTGGGGGGGTTTTATTTTTGGGGGGCAGGGAGGCATTTTGAGACAGGGTTTCTCTGTGTAGCCTCTGGCTATCCTAGAACTTACTCTGTAAACCAGGCTGGCCTCGATCTCAGAAATTGCCTGCCTCTTGTATTTTTTTTTTAAGATTTATTTATTTTATTTACATGAGTACACTGTAGCTGTCTTCAGACACACCAGAAGAGGGCATCAGATCTCATTGTAGATTTGAGCTACCATGTAGTTGCTGGGAATTGAACTCAGGACCTCTGGAAAGCAGTTATTGTTCTTAAGCACTGAGCCATCTCTCCAGCCCTTGGTTTGTTTTTTAATCAGAGAAGATAATAAGGACTTTTAGCCTTTGCTGGGGTTTGTATATGTGAAGTAAGAGGCTGAGAGCCTGGTGGTATACACCTATAATCCTAGCATTTAGGAATAGAGGGTGATCAGGAATACAAAGCCTACGTAGTTCACTCTAGACTAGCCTGGGCTTTATAGTAAGACTCTGTCTCAAAAAATGAAGGGCTAGGGGCTGGGCCCAGGATGCTGTGGTTAACAACCTTTTCCAGAGGATCTGGGCTCCATTCTCAACACCCATATGATGGCTCACACCCATTCGTATGTCTAATTCCAGGTGACCTGACACCATCTTCTGGTTTCCTTGGGTACCAAGTACGCAGGTGATACATAGGCATACATGCAGGCAAAACACCCATAATGATGATGATTTAAAAAAAAAAAAATCATCCCAGCACTTGGGAGGCAGAGGTAGGTGGATTTCTGAGTTCGAGGCCAGCCTGGTCTACAAAGTGAGTTCCAGGACAGCCAGGACTATACAGAGAAATCCTGTCTTGAAAAAACTAAAAAAAAAAAAAAAAAAAAATCAAAGCCTCAAACCAAGGGCTAGGGAATGTAACTTATGGTAGAGTGCTTTTCTAGCCTGGTCAACCTGAGTTTGATCTCCAGCACCAATACATGCACAGAGCAATCTGTTATCCAGGGAGCAGGAAGATGATGAGGTTTAGGTCATCCTGGGTTACACAGCAAGACTCTGTCTCAAAGAAACAAAAGAAGGAGCTAGGTGGAGCATGTTGCCTAGTGTGCCCAAGATCCTGGGGTTAATGTTGTCTACAAACAACCCAAAGGTAATTTATTATTTGCAGTTCATGTTATTGATTTGTTTTTTGGTTTTTCGAGACAGGGTTTCTCTGTTTTTGTTTGTTTGTTTGTTTGTTTGTTTGTTTTTTTTAAGATGTATATGTATATGAGTACACTGTAGCTGTCTTCAGACACACCAGAAGAGGGCATCGGATTCCATTACGGATGGTTGTGAGCCACCATGTGGTTTCTGGGAATTGAACTCAGGACCTCTGGAAGAGCAGTCAATGCTCTTAACCGCTGAGCCATCTCTCCAGCCCTGATTTGTGGTTTTGAGTCATTTGATTTACTGAAGTTGTGATGATATATAAACAGATTACTAGTTAATTTTTTTTAACTGAATGACTAATTCCATATTTCTCAAATTCTTTCTGGAAATCGATATCAAACTGTAAATATGTTTTGGTTCTCAACTCATATATTACACCTGCCCTCAGCTTTCTCTCTCCTTCTAAGAACCCTCTAGCTCCACAGTGACCAAAAAAAACTAACAACAAGAAAGCCTTTGAGAGATGATGCTTGTCCTCTTCATTGTGTTTTTCAATCATGGAGAAGCAACAGTCTCTCCTTGTACCCTGCTGCAGCCTCTGCCTGGTTTAAAGCCTGGCTCAGCAGTGTGTGCCCGAAGTGTGTAGCCGTCCACCAATCGTCCTCTTTTGTCTCTTGCAGACTGACCTTGCTACCGATGCTGCACGTCCTTGTGCCTTTTACCTCAATAAGCCAGCTGAGAGCCCAAGTTCATGGTTGTCTGATTCAGGGACAGGTATGGAACTTCAATTATTTTAAAACATATTTTTGGAGACAGGTCTCACTATGTAGTTGTGGCTGGCTTGGAACTCATTCTGTAGACCAGTCTGGCCTCAAACTCACAGAGATTTTCCTGCCTCTGCCTTCCCTGTGCTGTGATTAAAGACTTTTGCCAGCACATGGCCTGAACTTAAATTTAAAAGAAAAAAAAATAGCTTTTAATTTATGTATATGTTTTGGTCACACATGTGCACCATATCTGCCTGGTACCCTGGGAGGCCAGAAGAAGGAGTTGTATCCCCTGGAACTGGAGTTACAGATGTGAACCACCATGAGGGTTCTGGGAATTGAACCTGAGTCCTCTGGAAGAACAGCAAGTGCTCTTAAGCACTGGGCCATCTCTATAAACCCCTAGAGCTTTAGAGAGTCTATTTTACCCCCAGCTTACTTGCTTTCCCACTGTGTGATTGGAAGCATGTTTAGGCTTTTCTAGAAGCAGTGTTTGCCTGTCGCCTGTTTGCTGTGTTATAAGTTCTATGAGGACGGGTTGAAGCAGTGCTCTGTAACAGTTCCAGAGAGCTACAGAAATACTCCAGCCTTTTTCTGTTACTCTACAAGGACTCAGTGAGTTCAGACTCTGCAAGCCACGGTCAGCTCGTCTATCTTTTTGCTGACTGTTATTTTGTGCTGACTCCCCTATCTTAGTGCTGTTTCTCACATGGCACATCCACTTATCTGTTTGAATTAGCTGATTTAACAGAGACCGTGGGGTTCAGCCACCTCTTCCCATTTCCATCGCTCTGTCTCCCACCTTCTGACATGCCTCCCTGCTGCCAGTCCACCTTCACCGTTTAGTCTGTGAGCAACATGGTAGCCAGAGTGCTCCTTCTGTACTTGGGGCTCCTCCACTCAAAACCCTGCCATGGTTCCCATTTCCTCAAACTAGCAGCCAGGATCTTTTCGGAGTCCCACGAGGCCCAGCAGGATAGAGCTGATGCCTACTTGTGCTGGGAGCCTGCTCACTTCTGCCAGGGACTCATTTTGCCTTAGCTACCTTCTCTACAATGGGAGACTCTCTCCTAGCTGTTACTCTCTCAGTGAAACAGGTCTTGCCTGTTTGAAAATAGTTCCTCCCCCCTGAACCCTCCTTCAAATAACAAAGTCAGTGACTGGGACAGAGATGCAGCTGTAGGAGGGACTAGGTGATGCTAGACATTTACCTTATGAACCAAATCTGCAGCCAGGTGGCCATGGTGGCACACACCTCTAACCCCAACACTCAAAGGCAGAAGCAGGTAGATCTCTGAGTTGGAGACTAGCCTGATCTACAGAGCAAGTTCCAGGACAGCCTGGGGTACTAAGAGAAACCCTGTTTTGAAAAGAACCAAAACCAAATGAACAGCTTCCTGTAGTCCAGGTTGAGCTATTTGCTACTTAACTGATGATGACTTGAACGCCTGCTCCTCTGTGGCTACCTCTCCAAGGGCTGGGATTACAACACTGTGCCAGCATGCCTGCCTTGTATAACTCTAGTGCAGGAACTCAAGGCCCTAGCCCTGTGTGTGTGTGTGTGTGTGTGTGTGTGTGTGTGTGTGTGTGTGTGTGTGCGCGAGCTTGAATGTGTATGAATACATATATATCATGCATGTTGGCACATGCTTGTTGAAGCTAGAGATCATCCTAGGGTGTTGTTTATTAGGATCTGTCTACATTTTTTCTTTTTTTCTTGAGAGAGTCTCACTGTGTAGTCTTGACTGGCCTAGAACTCACTGTGTAGACCAAGCTATCTTCAGACTTACTAAGGTGACCCTCTTGCATTTGCCTTCTAAGTGCTAGGGTTATAGGTGTTTGTCACTATACCCATTTTTAATAGAGAACTTGAACTCTCTACGTTGATTTTATGGAAATGTGTATTTATAAATAAGATTCTCTTCAAAATATGTATTTCGTTATTACTAATTCATTTTGGTTGTTTATAGTTTTGACACAAGGTTTTACTACATTTATTTATTTATTTATTTATTTATTTGGGGGGATGATAACAAAGGATTACCATAGTGTGTATGTGTAGGTCAGAGGACAACTTGTGAGAGTCAGTTTTCTCAGGGATAGAACTCAGGTCGTCAGGCTTGGCGGCACTGAGCCCGCACACTGGACTGTGACTGAACTGTCTGTGTAGGAGCCTTCCTCACTCCTTTCTGTTCTCTGTGTGCATGTCAAGGACTGACTTACTGGAAGCTGGAGGAGAAGGACATGTATCACTCATTGCCTGAAAGTCTGGAGAAGACCTTTGTACCCTCCCCCGCGGAGAGGCCCCTGAGCCAGGTAAGGCAGGTCCTTCAGGCATGCATGGGTGCGTGTGAGTCGTGGAGAACTTCACCACCATACACTCTGCATTGTTTCAGCTTCTAAAATGCTGGGGGGGCTTAGGCTTGAGGGTCAGGCTCCTGTTCACATTGTATCTCATCTTGTTTCCTATACGATCTTAATAAGACTTCAAAATAGAAGTAAGCTAGGTGTGGTGGTACCTTCATTTCCTAAATCTTAGCGCTAAGTGTGTTGAGGCAGGTGGATCACTGTGAGTTGGAGGCCAGCTTAGGCTACATAATAAGACTCTATCTCGAGAAAACAAAACAAACACAAAAATACAGGCTGGGGAGAGCTCAGTCAGTGCAGTGTTTATCTTGCAGTCATGTTACCCAAGCTTAATTGCCAGAGTCTACATGAAAGGCCTTGAGCAGTTCCGCCCCCCTCCCCGCACCCTCTTCTCACCACAGCTCTGAGGAGCTGGAGCAGGCAGTCTCTGGCTGGATGGCCAGTCAGTCCATACTGCTAGGCAAGTTCCAGGCCAGTCTTGTTTCAGAATCTGTCTCAAAAACAAAGGTGTATGGAGTAAGGGGTTGTCCTGTGGCCTTTACGTGAGTATGCACTTCCTGTGAACACACACACACACACACACACACACAAACACACAAACACACAAACACAGGCACTGATTATACAAACCCAACCAACAGAAGTAAAAATACTGAGCTAATGATTTAGAAATTAAATGCTTCTGTACCTACTGGTTTTTTTCTTCTCTCTCTGTGTGTGTGTGTATATATGTGTGTGTGTGTGTGTATGTGTGTGCTAGGTTATTGGCAGTTAAATTTTTTGTTTTCCCTCTCTCCTAGATCTGATGATGATTTCTGTTCTTTTAAAATTCCCATTAGATGCATTTGTAACATAACTTGAGGCATTTAACTTACAATATTTTTTCTAAGAAATATATTTTGTTTCTTTTACTTTTTTTAGACAAGGTCTCATGTGTCCCCACCTGCCCTTCAACTCACTGTGTAGCTGAGAGTGACCGTGAACTCTTGGTCCTTTTGCCCTGGCCTCCCAGGGTCTGGGATCACAGGTGTGTGCTGACCGACCCACCTCACTTGTAGGCTCCGGTCAAGAAATGAGGAGAACAGGCTGGGAAAGGAAAGGTCAAACTCTTCGCCCTATATGATCTTCCTCCTGTGGCCTACCAAGCAGCTAGCTAGTAGCACAGGCACACACTAAGACACCCACCTGACCTGTGTTTGTGTGTGCGTTCATGTTTAACGCACAGGAAATAAGCAGCAGCATGTGGGGATGCAGCCCACTTGTAGAGCTCTTGCATGTGTAGAGCCCCTGGGTTTATCCCCAGAACCACAAAACAAAGAGCCCCTCAAAATACAACAAAGAAACACAGCCAAAAAAAAGGAAAGACACTCACACAGACATGAAAGTGGGAATTAAAGCAAAACAAAACCAACCCAACCCATGTGTGATAGGTGGTAAAGACAGGTGGGACCCTGGGAGCTTGATGATCGGCTCATTCTGCCTGCTTGGCAGAACTGTAGCCCAATGAGACACCCTATCTCAAATGAAAAAAGATGCTTAAGGAATGATACCAGAGGTTGCCTGTGTGTTTTACACACACACATACACACACACACACACACACACACACACACAAACATGAATGCACACACAAATACTGACTTCTAGTCAGGTGGGTGTCTTAGTGTGTGCCTGTGGTACTAGCTAGCTTCTTGGTAGGCCACAGTAGGAAGATCATATAGGGCGAAGAGTTTTGAGACCAGCCTAGGCCACAAACCCATATGTAGTATGTAGCTCTGAGCGGACTATGCTGCCAGCCACCTGGCTTCCTTGGATCTGTGGATGAAAGACATAGACACACATTTGCTCATTTTTAACCTCTCTGCGTATGGCTCAGTGACTGAGCTCTTCTAAGCCTCCCATGGCCAGCATGGGAGGTCTCTTTATTCCTTACTCAACACTCTAAATCTGTTAACTTAGTCGTGTTTGTAATCTTTTACCTGCTACCCTAGGCCCAATCAGGGAAGTGGCCAATGGCCAGTCCACCTGAGATCTCACATGGCTGATGGCTCTCTCTCTCTGAAGCATGGCCAATTCCCTTTACTCCTCCTGTGTCTTCTAACCTACCTGTGGGAACCTGGAAGTCCTGCCTCTTCCCGCCTCTTCCACCCAGCCATTGGCCATTGGCATCTTTATTGATCACCAAGAACCAATTGGGGAATCCTCAGCATTCATGTACAGATTCTCCAACAAAGCATCAGAACCACTCCCTACCCCCATTCCCTCAACAAAAAGACCCATGATGCCTTGTGGGCTTAAAATATTTGGGGGTTGGGAAGATGGCCATAGAGTAAAGGAACTTGCCACCAAGCCTGACAACTGAATTCAGTTTCCAGGTCCTGTATGGTAGAAGGAGAGAGTTAACTCCTCAGGTTGTACTGGCACATGTGAGTGGACACACATGTACACATAAAATAAGTATATAAACATACAAATTGTCAAGATTTCCTCTGTGTGTGTGTGTGTGTATGTGTGTGTGAGAGAGAGCGACAGAGAGACAGAGAGAGACAGGGAGACAGAGACAGACAGAGAGTACACTTATATTTGTGCCATGTGGGTGGGTCCAGGAGCCTGTGTAGGCCAGAAAAAGGTGATTGGAAGTGGAGTTATAGGTGGTCGTCAGCTGCTCTGTGAGTGCTGGAAACTGAATCCAGGTCCTCTGCGAGAGTGACAAGTGCTTTTGCCAGCCTGTTTTGTTTTGTTGTGACAGGGTCTCATATACCCTACTGTGGCCTGCCACTTAGTATGTAACTGAGTATGACCTTGAATCCTGATCTTCCTGTCCCTACTTTCCCTGTTATGGGGTTATAAGTATTGCTTAGCTAAAGTTTGCTATTTTAAAAAATATGTTAGCTTGGGCTGGAGAGATAGCTCAGAGTACTGGCTGTTCTTCCTTAGAACCCAAGTATAGCACTTGTATGTCACTTTACAACTGTGTATAACTCCACTTCTAGGTGACCTGATGTTGTATTGTGGCCTCCATAGGGGCACCAAGGATGCAAGTGATGCACCTTCATACATGCAGGCAAAACACCCATACACACATCAAAAAAAGCCCCCCCCCCAATAGGGTTCTGCAAGAGCAGCCTGTGCTCTTAAGCCCTGAGCTATCTCCAGCCCTCAAACAATGGTTCTTTTGAGTAGGAGGGCTGTTAGTCAGTTTTCCATCGCTGTAGGGGAGTGTGTAAAGTAAGCAATGTAAAGGACAAGAGACTTATTTTGACTCATGGTTTCAGTCCATTGTCACTAGGTCAACAATGAGAAAATAAGCAGCTACTTGAGGGAGGACCTCATCTCTGCTTCCATCCTCATTCATGTACTGAGTGGTTGTAGGGTACTCGTCTATGTCCTAAGCTAACCTTAGGACAGGGTCTGTGTCTTTAGCCTAAGCTGACCTAAAGAGCTAAACCCCACTTTCCTGACAGCCAGCACGAGTCAGCCTGAGCACCAAGGCCGAGGCCACATCTTGATGCTTGTTAATCTTCCTTCTAGGTCCTGACTCTTGATCCAGCCATACACATGAAGCCAACGGAGCATGTTGCTGCGATTCATCCCCATGGCTTTTTGAATGCTCTTGATGACAGAATATCCTTTTCCCCAGACTCCGTTCTGGAACCGAGCCTGTCTAGTCACTCTGACATTGACTCGTTTTTACAAGCTAGTCATAACGCTTCTCAGGTATCTGGGTTCCCCCAATATCCTTCAACTTCGAAAGCATCACCTGTGGACACTTGGAAAAACCATGCATTCCAAAGTGAAAGTAGGACCAGTTCCACGATCCCTTCATGCTACACCATCACTAGCAACGATATCTCAGTCAGAACTGTAGACGAAGAAAACACTGTCACAGTGGCCTCAGTCAGTCAGTCCCAGCTTCCAGGTACAGCCAACAGTGTCCCAGAATGCATTTCATTGGCTTCCCTGGAAGATCCTGTGATGTTGTCTAAGTATGTATTTCAGCGACTGGCTTATAATGTTACTAGACTTGTGATGTCTGATTGAATGATGAAAGTGGTATTTATTGGACTACTGCAATATAAAAATCTAAATGAAATATAACTAATGTGTCTTTTTTTTACTATTGACAGCTTTGTTGAAGATAAGATATTGACAAAGGCTGGGTATGGTGGCACATGTCTGTAATTCTAGCACTTGAGGGGGCAGAGGCAAGTGGATCTCTGTGAGTTCCTGGCCAGCCTAGTCTATATATTGAGTTCCAGGCCAGTCAGGGCTACACAGATAGATCCTGTCTCAAAATCAAAAACAAAGGTGTTGGCAAAGGCATCTAGTAAATGAGAGTTAGTCAGAATGCCTCTGTGTCTGCAGCACGTGGAAGATCTACTGTGTTTCCTGGGGTGGATGGAGGACCAGGCTGTACTCTGGCTAGGAGAATGACTGTGGTGTGCGTGTGTGTGTCAGCTGCTCTTCTCATCACTGTGACTAGATGCCTGGCTGGAGCATCTTAAGGAGGAAGGGTTTATTGTGGCTCATAGTTTGAGGGGATACAATCCATCATGGTGAAAGGCATGGAGGCTGGGTGGTGGGCCTGAGACAGCTGCTCACAGGGTGCCTACAATCAGGAAATACAGAGAGATGACGCTGGTGCTCAAGTCTGGGATCCTATCCCATGGACTGGACCCCATCCTCCCCTGCCCCCCCACATTCAGGGCAAGTCAGTTAAACCTCTCTGGAAACACCCTAACAGACATACTTCTGTGTCTTCTAGGTGACTTCTCTCTAGTTGACAGAGAAGATTAACTGCCACAGGTCCACCTCTTTCAGTTGACTCTGAAACATGTGGCTTGAATCACGAGGCTGTGCCCGTGCTTGTCTTAAGGGGTAGAATCCTTAAGCAGTGTCCTAAGAGCATCTTTCCTTCTTATTGACAGGATCAGGCAGAACCTCAAGGAAAAGCATGCACGACATGTCGCGGATCTTCGAGCTTATTATGAGTCGGAGATAAGTAGTCTGAAACAGAAACTGGAGGCCAAAGACATTTCTGCTGTTGAAGAGTGGAAGAAGAAAAATGAAATTCTTGTGGATAGGTGAGACTTCTATAGAGCTAATGTTCCTCCAACTTGGGAGATTTCTTCCATATCGTATATCATCATGTGGAAGATGCTTGAAAAGTATGTACTTTGCATCTGAAAATTCAACACAAAGACACGTAGACCAGGACATAGCTGGAGACACGAGTGATTATTTTTTTATTTTATTTTATTATTTTTTGTTTTTTGAGACAGGGTTTTTCTGTGTAGCCCTGGCTGTCCTGGAACTCACTCTGTAGACTAGGCTGGCCTCCAACTCAGAAATCTGCCTGCCTCTGCCTCCCAAGTGCTGGGATTAAAGGTGTGTGCCACCACTGCCCAGCCAAGTGATTATTTTTAAAGATTTGAACTTACCTAATCAATTCTCTCTAATAACTGACACAAAGCCATGCTTTTTATATGGCTAAATCACTGAAGAAATTGGAGCTAGCAAATGCAGAGTAATATCATTTGTGGGGTAATTAATACTGTGGAGTTCTTGGAAAAGCAAGAATCCTGGAATGTGGCTGGTGAGATGGCTAAACAGGGAACACCTTTCCCACCAAGCTGGTGACCTGAGCTTGATCCCCAGGACTCACATGGTGGAGGGAGAGGACTAGCTTTAAGTTGTCCTCTGACCTCCGTATATACTTCATGCACATAGACACACACACACACACACACACACACACACACACACACACACGCACACACACACACACACGGACATGCACACAAAATAAGAAGTTTGGGACTTTTTGGGCTAGGAGTGTATGTAGCTCATTGATAAAATATTGCGCTTAGTGTCAGGAAGCATTGTGTTTGAACCCTAGCTTAATAGCAGAAGAAAAGGAATAGAAAGAAAGAAAGAGAGAATGGTCTAACTTTTACTTATGTCATTCTTTTATTATTTTTTAAAAAGAATTATCTATTTTATATTATGTGAGTACACTGTTGCTGTCTTCAGACACACTAGAAGAGGGCATCAGATCCCATTACAGATGGTTGTGAGCCATCATATGATTGCTGGGAATTGAACCCAGGACCTCCGGAAGAGTAGGCAATGCTTCTAACTGCTGAGCCATCTCTCCAGCTCCCTATAGGATTCTTTTAGTATTAACAGTACTAATCGTATTTTTTATGTCTCTGTCATGAATGACTTTACAGTACTATTGTTCTCTTGAGCCTATGGAGGCACAGAGATGCAGGGGAAGATGTACTTGAACTTGCCTTTGGGTCTGCTCTGCTCATTCTTGTATGTGCTCTACTCCTGTGAACACTGTAGAATTCAGTGGGATGTAAACAGGTAGAGGTTTAGGTGAGCAGTGAGAAACTCTCTAAGGGGGAAAAAAAAGACATGCCTTGAAAGGGGAATGTGGGTACCACAATACTTAAAATACTTAGTGAGTAGTTTAGCACTAGGTCATATAATAAATAGTTATTAGTTCTTGTGTTTGTTAACATGGGTGATTGAGGGACCAGAGAGTTGACTCAATGGTTAAGAATGCATACTGCAGCTGGATGTGGTAGTCCACCTTTAATCCCACCCACCGCCCTCTCCAGAGACAGATGGATCTCTAAGTTCGAGACCAGCCTGATCTCTAAAGTGAGTTCTAAGATAGCCAGGACTAAGTAGAGGACTACTGCCTGGGAAGAACCAAAACCAAACCAAAACAAAAAGGAATGCATACTGCTCTTCCATAGGACCCGAGTTCAGGTCTTAGTACCAGTGTCAGGTGGCTCAAATTGCCTTTAACTTCAGCTTCAGGGGATAATGTTATAGGGAGCTCACCAGCGGTGAGCACTCAGACACAGTGTGTAGCCAATTGAAAGCCTTTATTCTAGCTGGCTGGGACAGCACTCTGTTGTTCTCTTGTTCATGGCCTTGAGTGCCCAGAACAATGGGCTTCTAAGGGCAGAGACCTCCTCCAGGCAGCTCGTTCAGGCAGCTGCGGTGTAAGCAGTTTGAAGCAAGCAGTTTTAACAGAAGCTAAGGTAAGTGGTTAGCTAAAAGAGGATCCACACAAGCAAGCAGTTTTAACAAAGGCTAAGATAAGTTAGCTGGGGCATCCTGACCTTTGATTCCTAGAATACAGTTGGGTAGTTTTCCATAGGACTTTCTATCAAGGAGATGAAATTCTAATTAAACCTAGAAACAGCCTCAGCAAGAATGAAAGAACCTCTGCACTGGCTTCCCCATTTTAAT
>NW_022196905.1:118041333-118051584 GCF_008632895.1 Mastomys coucha | reverse complement strand
CCCCCCCCCCACCACAAATATTGTAAAAGAAAGATGTGAAGCTGAATTTAAAGTGTTTAACATAGACCTGGCATGTAATCAGTGTTAACCCAGACCTCATATAGTTTAATCATTAAACACAAAGTCAGCTGGTAGCTGAGTTTTGTGGACCTTGTTGATGGTCTTTGATAATTTGCAAAGGAATTCTTCTTTATAAGAATCATGGGCTGGTGAGATGGCTCAGCGGATAAGAGCACTGACTGTTCTTCTGAAGGTCCTGAGTTCAAACTCTAGTAACCACATGGTGGCTCACAACCACCCGTAATGAAATCTGACGCCCTCTTCTGGTGCGTCTGAAGACAGCTACAGTGTACTTATATATAATAAATAAATCTTTGGCCCTGAGTGAGCGGGGCCAACTGGAGCAAGTGGGGCCAACTGGAGTGAGTGGGATTGACTGGAGCGGGCAGAGGTCCTAAATTCAATTCCCAACAACTGGATGAAGGCTCACAACCATCTATACAACTACAGTATGTACTCATATACATAAAAAAAAAAGAATCAAAATTTAGGGACTGGGGAGATAATTCACCAGTTAGGAGCATATATTTCTCTTCCAGAAGATCTGAGTTCAATCCTAGCAGCCCTGTCAGGCTGCACACAGCTAGCTGTCTATAACTCTAGCTCCTGGGGATCTACTTTCTGGCTTTCAAAGAGGCACATACATATGTGGCACACACATTGTAAGATTCTGAGAGCCAAGTCTTATGCCCAGGATGTTCCCACTCACAAAGACACAGAAATGAACATCAAGATCGATGCATTAAGCAAGAAGTTTAATGATCCAGTATACTGGGGTTGTCCTGCAATTGGGGCAGAGGCGACCCCGAGGAACAAAAGCACACACTCTTTATAACCTTTCAGAACATAGGTTTTAGTTTACAGCATGAGTTGGTTATCCTTGGTGGAGGTCATTGTTCTTTGTTTCCATTGCCCTTTGTGCTCCAGGTGAAGAGATACCTTTTACAGTAGAAGAGGTGGTGAGAGATCCGCCTCTCACGGCGGGTGGGACATTTCGCAGAACCGAGCATTACTCCCTGCAATTGGGGCATCTCCTGGGGATGGATGTTTATTCAGTAAATTCTTTTGAAGCTCCCTGATTTTAAGCTTAATGGACATTCTTGGCTTCCCGGTATTTTTATGAGGTGTCCCTGTTTGCTCTACTCTTACAACATATGTATATACGTGATTAAAGATAAAATAAATCTTGTGGCTAGAGATGGCTCAATAGTTTAGAGCATTGGCTGCTCTTCCAGATGGCCCTGGTTCAACTTCCAGCACTCTCATAGCAGCTGACAGCTGTCTGTAATTCTCTCAGGAGATCCATTGCCCGCCCAGAAACTGCAGTACCTATATGGCATGCAGACATTCATCCAGGAAGATATCTGTACACATGAGATAAAATCTTAAAGAATTAATTAAAAAATAAAATATTAAAAATGCAGTCTTAAAAAAGGATTCATACTTCAGGGCTGGGAATATGGTTCAGTTGGCCAAGTGCTTGATTGTAAGTGTGAAGACATTCAATGTAAAGAAGAGCTGAGCATGGTGGCACACTAGTAATTCCAGTGCCACGGAAGTGGGGACAAAAGGACACTGGGTCTCACTGGCTTGCCACCCTAGAGTAGCAGGGTGAGCTCCAGGCCAAAGAGAGACCCTTTCTCAGAGGAGGTTGGTGGCAGTCCTGCAGATGACAGCTGAGATCCCTCCAGTTCTTCACACATGTATGCGTTCAACAAAATGAACAGCGCATTAATGTTGAGTTTAAAATAGCTCAGGAAAGATGCTGTGCCCTGCCTTCAAATAGTCCAGCTCTTTATATCTCTCCAGAAACTGTATTGCTCACTGTATGTCCAGGCAGATTTTTCCATACTAACATTAAGCCATTTTGTACAGTGTTCTCTATTTTAAAAATATAAAATTTAAATATCAAATTATGCATAACGAATTCACTGTTTTAAGTGCGCAGTTGGGAGGCTGAAATCTGTTAACATTGTTGTGTAGCCATCCAGCTCCAGAATTGCTTTTGATTTGCAAAGCAAACTCTGGGTAGAGCGGTACCTGATTCTAGGCCTGGCAACCTGAGTTTGATCCCTGGAAACTACATGGTGGAAGGAAAGAAGGAGAGATTCCTGCAGGTTGTCTGCACACACACACACACACACACACACACACACACACACACACACACACCAGGTATGCACCCCCATCCCCCATTGAATAAATAAGTAAATGAAAAGAGGAAAAAAAAAAAAAACCTCTGAAATTCTATCCTGGAGATGTAGCTCATTTGGTACAGTGCTTGCCTAGCGTGTGTGAGGTACTAAGTTCAATTCCCAGCAGCCCCTCCACCCCCAGTACAAATATATAAATGTTAGAAAAAGAAAAGTGAAAAGCAAAAGTCAATAATGAACTAAAGCCCTGTGCTTGTTAGATGGTCATCTCCTCCCTACCTCCTTCTTCCTGACCCTGGCCACCTCTGTTCTCCCGAGTCTCCAGGAACTTGCTCAGTCTGCAAGGGAAGTCCCAGTGTTTTATCGTTCCTCTTTTGGGGGTGGGGTGGGGCGGAGGCGGGGTACTGGGAATGGAAGCCAGGCTCCCACAGAAGTTCTGTATGTGCTTTGTTGCTGACACATAGTGACAGACTTCGCTCAGCACATTCTCAAGACTGGGCCATGGCATCTGAATTTCCTCTCCTCTAGACCTAGCAACCTTCATCATCACAAGTGCCACATTTGTGTTTGTGCTGAAGGACACAGCTCCACCCACCTTTCATAGTAGTGCTGTGAATATTTCAGTATCTCTCCACAGCTTAATGTTCTCACTTTTTTCCTCTGGTGCTGGTAATTGAACTCAAGGTCTTGTGCTATGTTCTAAACTAAAACCTTCCTCTTGGTATTTCCTAGGGATCATTCTGATCATTGCTAGCATGTAGGGTAACCTTTTGTCTTTAGATGCTAGACTATCTGGGATGTGCTTGTACGAAAGTGGTGTCTTGGGTGTTGGCTAACATTGGGGAGCTTGCTCTATTCTACAGATCTGCAAGTTTCTTGGGTTTGTCTAATAAGAAATTATTTTGTTTTCTAACTGATTCTAAATTTCTGTTTCCTAGATGTAGCCAGCTGGATAGTGCATTGAATGAAGCTACTAGTCAAGTGCGGACACTTGAGAAGAAGAACAACTTACTAGAAATAGAAGTGGTATGTGCTTGTTTGAGGGCCGGTTCTAGCGCATGATGTTTAAAACATGTAGATCACTGCATCTTGAGTCTTACTGAGTGCAGATGGTGGGTTTGTTGTCTGTTTTGTTTGTTGTTTGTTTTGTTTTGTTTTTTGAGACAGGGTTTGTCTGGGTAGCCCTGGCTGTCCTGGAACTTGATCTGTAGACCAGGCTGGCCTTGAACTTAGAGATCCACCTGCCTCTGCCTCCCAAGTGCTGGGACTAAAGGTGTGAGGCATCACACCTGGCTGTTTTATTCTTTATATAGTACCTTATAAGCAAAATTTTGGTGAAAAAAGTACCTGTTTTGTTCTATACATTGTCTCTGTTTTAATGCCTGGTCCCCTTCTAGGTAGAATTCAGATCCTTGCTAAGCTAGGCCAGTGTCTAGAAACTGAATCACCGCACCCTTTGTTGCTTTGTTTTAGTTGGCTTTGTCTAAGTGGTAAACTCCAGCGAGAAGTTAGGGATTAGTATCTTCCTTGTTAATCTTACTTTCCGTTGTTTTGTTTAGAGATGGGTCTTGCTGTGCTATAGCTTAGAGTGGTCTTGGACACGTGGGCTTAAGCAGTCTTTGCAGTTCAGCCTTTCAAACCAATTGAATTGGGGTTTGAGGTATTGGACCCAGCCTTAATCTTACATTTGACAAGCTGTGGCCTGGTACCTATATGGTATTACAGACATAACCATTGAATGAATGCTAACATGTGAAATGCATTTTTAATTTTATATTTTCATAGAGTATGATTTAAAAAAACCCATCCCATGCTGGAGAGATGGCTCGGCGGTTAAGAGGTCCTGAGTTCAATTCCCAGCAACCATATGGTGGCTCAACTATCTGTAATGGGATCCAATGTCCTCTTCTGATGTGTCTGAAGACAGCTACAGTGTACTCATATACATAAAATAAATAAATGCTTAAACAAAAAAAGCTCCCATCCCCCAGCATAAGTTTTGAGCATGTTTTCTAGGACAGTTTCCTAATTCCTCTGACGTTTGAAGTTATTTATTTCTTCATTGGGGTGATCCACAAACAGTCCCATCTATGTGGGTCCTGAAATCATTGTATCCCTGTGTAGTTGGTTTTTGTGTCCACCTTTGGTTAAACTTGTAGCTTTTTTTCATTAGAGTGGTCCTTTCTAGACTCTGTCCTGGGACACAACATAATGTTAAAGTAGCTTATTCCCATCTGTATGTTTTGTTCTTTTTTTTTTTTTTTAAGATTTATTTATTTATTATATGTAAGTACACTGTAGCTGTCCTCAGACACTCCAAAAGAGGGTATCAGATCTCATTACAAGATGGTTGTGAGCCACCATACTCAGGACCTTTGGAAGAGCAATTGGTGCTCTTAACCACTGAGCCATCTCTCCAACCCTGTATGTTTTGTTCTAATACATGTAATTTTTTTAGCTAATACCAAGGCACCTTCACTTAGAGTGGTTTATCTCTGTCTTTACTGTGTAGAATGACTTGAGAGAACGCTTCAATGCAGCCAGCAGTGCCTCCAAAATTTTGCAGGAACGAATTGAAGAAATGAGGACAAGCACCAAAGAGAAAGATAACACCATCAGCCGGCTAAAGTGTCGGCTGCAGGATCTGGAAGAAGCCTTTGAGAATGCTTACAAGCTCTCCGATGATAAAGAAGCCAGACTGAGACAAGAAAACAAAATGTTTGAGGATGTGAGTAGCCAACCCAGGAGCTCAGCACTGTGCTCCTGTCTGATTTCCTCAGACAGAAGCAGCTAAGGGAGAAAGGGCTGATTCAGGCTTACAGCTCAGGAAGGATCCTCCATCATGAAGGAGAAACCACGGCTACAGGCAAGGAGAATGTGGTGGCAGGAGCACTGGGCTGCATGGTCACATGACAGCCACACTTAGGAAATAGAGTGTGAGCAGGAAGTTCACCCAGGCCATAAAACCTCAAGGCCCAGTCCTTGTGGCTCACTTCCTCTAGGAAGTCTCCACAGCTTTCCTAAACAGTGCCAGTAGCTTGGGGACCAAGTGCTCAAACAGAAGCCTGTGGGGAGCATTTCCCATTTAAGCCATAGCTGGCCGAAAGTAATGTGTTAGCTAGTGTATGCTCTGAAGCTGTGATGACCTTCCTAGGCACATTTTAGTGTAAGCCTTAGACGCTAAAGTAACTGCTCGTAGCTCCAGGTACCCTCCTGATGGAAGCGGTCACTGGAAGCTTCATCCTCCAGCAGGGAGTCAGCTGGAGAAGGCTGGCTGAGCTCCCTCCCTCTTCTGTTTCTAGTACGTCAATGTGGGAGCTGTCATAGCTGTGTCTGGCAGGGTAAAATGATAGAAGCCACATTTAGAGCAGGGTTCTTTGTGAGAGAGGGTCTTGCCATGTAGCCCAGACTGGCCTTAAACTCATGATTCCCCTGCCTCAGTCTTTTGAGTGCTGCACTTATAGGTGTTCACTCCTATGCCTGGCTGTTACTGTTGTTCTTGTGTGTTGCCACCCGCTCCTAGCCCATCCCATTGCACAGATAGAGTCTAAGATCCTAATGATGTTGTTGTGAGTGTATGCATGTGTACTGTCTGTGGTGTGTCGTAATCGTCCATTTCCTCTTCCCTGTCTGAGGTGTTGTGGACAGAGTCCAGGACATTGTAAGCTATACTGTCAGTATAGCTGCATCTATGGTTCTTTAGAGCCAGTTTGATTTTCTTCTTCTTCTTTTTTTGAGACAGGGTTTCTCTCTATAGTCCTGGCTGTTCTAGAACTTATCTGCCTGCCTCTGCCTCCAGAGTGCTGGGATTAAAGGCATGCACTGCCTAGCTTAGTTTGATTTTTTTTTTTTAAACTTTATTATGTATGTGTATGTATGATGCATGAGTGTGGGCATGTGTGTGGAAGTCAGAGGACAACTTTGAGAAGTTGGTTCTTCCACGGTGGCTTACAAGGATTGAGCGTAAGCTTGCACATCAAAAACTTGTACCACTTGAGCTATTTGCTCAGCCTGGATTTGAATTTTTTTTAAGATTTATTTATTTTTATTTTGTGTGTATTGGGTGTTTTGCATGCATGCATATGTGCTGTGTGCTTGCTTGGTATATACAAAGGCCAGAAGAGAGTGTCAGAGTGTATGTGGATTTAATTTCACTTAAAATTGGATTTATAAGCTGGGCAGTGATGGTGCATGCCTTTAATCCCAACACTTGGGAGGCAGAGACAGGTGGATTTCTGAGTTTGAGGCCAGCCTGGTCTACAGAGTGAGTTCCAGGTCAGCCAGGGCTACACAGAGAAACCCTGTCCTAAAAAAGCAAAAAAAAAAAAAAAAAAAAAAAAAAAAAAAAGAAAAAAAAAAGGATTCATAAAACATTGATACTGGATTGGGTTCCAGGTTGTCTGTTTGTTTTGTTTTTTTTCATAAAGTTTCTTTTACATTTATTTCATTTTATTTATATGTTTGTATGTTTGTGTATGTATGTGTGTCTACACAAATGCACATATTATGCTATGTAGAGGTCAGAGGACAACTCTGACCTGGGTCCTGG
The DNA here is from genome assembly GCF_008632895.1 of Mastomys coucha. Taxonomy (NCBI): domain Eukaryota; kingdom Metazoa; phylum Chordata; class Mammalia; order Rodentia; family Muridae; genus Mastomys; species Mastomys coucha. The sequence continues at coordinate 118,044,822 of NW_022196905.1, read as the reverse complement.
GACTCAAACTCATCTTATCGTCTAGGCAAGGGTCCTCACCTGCCATCTTATTGGCTCTCTTAAAGTTTTAATATCTGAATTCTTAAGTTATGGTGCGTAAGGGATCTGAAATCATTTTGTCTTGATGTCTTCCTGGTAGCCGAGGGCATGTTGTCATGGAATTACACAGACATGGTTCCCTGAGTCTGAATGGAAGCTGCACTGGTGGCGAGATCCTCCCATTGCTTGTGGTAATCCCACAGGCTGCAGTTGCTCTAAGCCGTTTGATCATGGCCTGTGACTTCTGCCTCCCACCTCTGTTGTGGACAGTGGTCTTTGTCACTGGTTTGGTTCTTCTCTCTGGAAATGTTGGGGTCTTATCCTACCTCAGATGATGTGGTATGGTTCTGTGTTCCTTGTTTTGTGGGGCATTCACAAGACTGGTCACTCTGGGAGTTTTCTGTTTTCTTAGTTGTTTTTTTTTTTTTTTCTGTTCTCTTGAGAATTCGTATTAGACTGATGTTGGATTTCACATAGATTCTTTAACTTTTAAAACTTTTTCTTATTTTAATTTTGTTTGTGTTTTGTTTGTTTGCTTGTTTTTAAAAGATACAATGTCTATTATACAATCCCTGGTTGTCCTGGAACTCACTGTATAGACCAGAATGTCCTCAAACCTACAGACATCTGCCTGCTGCTGTGTCCTGAGTGCTGAGATAAAATGTGTATACATATCCATTCCAGCATTTTAATTAATTGTATTGTTTTTAATGTGTACTGAAGTGTTTTGTCTGAGTTGTGTGTATGTGCATCACGTGCATGCAGTACCCTCAGAGGCCAGAAGAGGGTGGTTTATCTCCTGGGACTGGAGTTGTGAGCCACTGTGTGGGTGCTGAGAATTGAACCTGGGTCCTCAGGAAGAACAACCTGTGCTCTTACCCACTGAGCTATTTCTCTAGGCCTGCGTGTTTTTTAAAAAGCCCTCTCAAGGCAGTGACTCCCCTGAAATACTCTGTTCTATTCTAATGACTTCCCACCCCACCCACATCCATCATTTTTTAAAATATACTTTTTATTTTCAGCCCTGCCTTCTGTTCCTCTCATCTCCTTCTTGTGTTTTAATGTTAGGGCCTTTTCTGTATGGAAAGGTACATTATCTGTTAAGATTGACCTTTTCAAAGCTGACTAGAAAGTAGCTTTGCTGGGAACAGACCTTGAGTCCTCTGGAAGGGCAGTGAATGCTCTTAATCACTGCACTGTCTCTCAGAACTCCTGTAATTCCACCTCCTGGAGATACAATGCCCTCCTCTAGCTTCTTCAGATATCCATACATATTTCTCTCTCTCTCTCTCTTTCTCTCTCTCTCTCTCTCTCTCTCTCTCTCTCTCACACACACACACACACACACACACACACAAATTAAAAAGAGAAAAAAGAGCTAGCTTGAAAAAAGAGGTAGCTTTGCAGCCTTGGGCAGGGTGGCTTACTGGTGGGCGGCTTCCTTGGAATGAGTGTGTGTGAGGACGAGGGTTGCTGAGCTGTCTTAGGTCCTGTAGCTCTGTTCTCTCAGGCATATTACTTTCTGCTCTATAAAATAAATAAATAAAATAAATAAATAATAAATCTAATAAATAATCTAATAAATAAATTAATCTAATAAATAAATCTAATAAATAAATTAATCTAATAAAATAAATACATCTTAGGAAAAAAAGAAGGAAGGTTTATTTAAAAAATAAATACACGAAATAGAATTATTTCAGACTTAAAGGGCTTTCTTTGCTAGAACTGTCGCTTCTCTGTCAGCCTTTCCTTGCTGACCTCGGCGGTTGGAAGAGTGCTGTTCTTTTGTTTCCTGTTAGTTCTGTGTACAATTCTCTGTTTTCTTTGCAGCTCTTAGGAGAGTATGAGTCTCTCGGGAAGGAACACGGGCGAGTAAAGGTAAGGGTGAACCTGGATTTACAGCGTGCTTTCCATAGGCACTGGCTTGTGAAGCCAAGGCCTGACCCTTCTCCCTGTTCTCCATTGAGAGCTTTTTGAAACAGTCCATGTGCTTGCCCTTCCTGTGTTGATAACTTTATTTTTAAATATCTGCCCTACTTGACTGACACATCTGTGAGGTCTGTTAATTTACCAAGTACTATTGCATGGCTGCTGCATTTGATATGGATTGAGAAGAAACTGGGCAGAAGTTTATTGCATATACTCAGATGACCATCTACTCCCTGTAAGTGTAGAATTAGAATTCTCAAAGCAGTAGTTTTTATGGGATAGTAAAAAATGTATACATTGCATCTGAATTCTTAACTAAAACTCTGTTTGGAGCTAAGTGTCTGGTCTCAGTGAGTCCCCACAGTATGTGATTCCAGCCAGTCAACTGAATGCTGTAGGGGATAATGGATCTGTAAGGTTAGTGGACCCTCTGAGGCTGCAGCTAAGACTGAGTTCATTTTGCCTGCACATCATTGAAGGTTTTTGTTGTACTGTTCTGCTAAGCCTTCAGTCGTCACCTTTGGACCTACCATAGACCTGTTTTACGGTGAGCTTGCTTCTGAGAGGGCAGGCAGTGCGCTGCTTCTGTTAGTCCCTGGGCGAGGGCAGGGCTACTGTCTTCCCCTTGAGTTGCCCACGTTGGCTCCACAGTTCATGCTATCCTTGTCGAGTTCCATTGCAGCTAACAGCTGGCTGTTTAGCCTTACATTTCCTTTCTATGACACATTTTGAAGTAAAAGGTTTCATCTGCATGCTTATCTTCAGTTATATAAATTCTTTCTCCCCTTAGGATACATTAAACACAACTGAGAACAAATTGCTTGATGCACACACTCAGATTTCTGACTTGAAAAGGTAGGTGTCCTCCTAATAAACTGTACTGCTGATTGCCCTTTGTGTTTGTATTGACAGTGAGGAAAAGAAACTCTATCGAGGACTTTTAAAGCCATTTGAGATCTAGTTGTATCCTAATCCTTAGGCATGTAAATGCATTACATTTTATCTTAGGAGTTTTTTAAGTGATTAGAATATATTGGTGGGGTTGGGGAATTTAGCTCAGTGGAAGAGAGTTTGCCCAAGGCCCTAGGTTCAGTCCTCAGCTCTGGAAGAATAAATATATAGAATAGAATAGAATAGAATAGAATAGAATAGAATAGAATATATTGGTGGTTGAGTCTCAGGTACGTGCATTTCCCTAGACATTTTGCTTTATTCTTTTTAGCATAATGAGAAGTCTGAATGAAGTCTGATCATAAATGATCCATATTGCAAATGATTAGAAACATCTAAATTTCTAGGGCTGGAGAGGTGGCTCAGTGATTAAGAGCATACACCCCTCTTCCAGAATCCACAAGTTCAGTTCCCAGCACCACAGGAGGTGCATTGCAACCCCCTGAATAACATGTACAAGTACATACTGTTAAGACTAAATCCTTATGCCGGGCGGTGTTGGCGCACGCCTTTAATCCCAGCACTTGGGAGGCAGAGGCAGGCCGATTTCTGAGTTCGAGGCCAGCC
>NW_022196905.1:117992310-118041076 GCF_008632895.1 Mastomys coucha | reverse complement strand
AAAAAAAAAAGAAAGAAAAAAAAAAGAGGAATAGTGTCTGAGGAAGTTATACCCCACACTAGCTTGGTGCCTCTGAGCAAGAATTGGAAGAGGACATCCCATGTGATCTGTCATGTTAGAGCTTTTCCTTCCCAAGCTTGCTGGTATTCCCTCATCTTTTCCGCTGGTCCCCATACACAGTTTTAAAGAATGGAAAGATGGCCAGTAAGCCTGATGACTCCCCCAGATCCCACAAGGTGGCAGGAGAGAACCGACGCCTCAGAGTCAGTTGGCCTCTGACTTCCACATATACATGTCTGAACACACACACACACACACACATACACACTGAAATAAGTGAATTAAATTAATAAATTTAAAAAAAAAAAGAAAAGGAAGGTTATGCTGACTAACTAGAAACACTTGAAGTTGGCTGGGTTTGCTGATTTTTTTTTTTTTTTGAGACAGGATTTTTTGTGTAGCCCTGGCTATCCTTGAACTCACTCTGTAGACCAGGCTAGCCTCAAACTCAGAAATCCGCTTGCCTCTGCCTCCCAAGTGCTGGGATTAAAGGCGAGTATCACCACTGCCTGGCAACTTTGCTGAATTTCTAGTGAGAAAATTGAAGGGAACTTTTATTCTCAATGTGGTACAGATGAAATGCTGCCTTATCTCTGAATTGAAAGTTCTTGAGAATATTTTATTTTTATTATATATTTAATAAATTTTAATTAAAATACTAATGAATATTATATATTTAATAATTTTTTATTTATTAGAAGAGCCTTTGCTTCTTTTAAAAATCAAGATGCTATTTTTTAAATCTAATTTCTGTTCTTCATACTTTATAAAACCCTGATGTCTTTTTTTCTGTAGTTATAGTCTGTGAAATGCTGCTCTGCAGAGCCCAATGTCTTTGCTGTCCTGATTATCTCTGACTGGCTGTCTGTTTGCTTTCTTTTAACTCTCAAAGTGTGATGCTGCCCTTACGCTGTGGGAAGGTTTCTGAGCAGCAGGCTGCCTTTGCCTCCAGAAGAGGGACGATTAAGTAGCATCTCATAGTTGAGCTGCGTTTTCTAGTCTGTTTTGATGTATTTAATACTCTAACTGCTTTTGACTTAGGACAATCTCAAAACTTGAAGCTCAGGTGAAGCAAGCAGAGCACGAGAGGATGCTGAGTCTTCGCAATGGCGCTAAAGCTCCCACGAGGCCATCCCGGGCCAAGTAAGTGACTCCACTCAGTGTCCCTGCAGTGTAGCCTTTTTTTTGTTTTTTTTGGTTTTTTTTTCTGTTTTTGAGACAGGGTTTCTCTGTGGAGTGTGGCCTTCTATTACTCAGGAAGCTGGCAGTGAATTATCTATAGTCTTAGATGCATATTAAAGTCCCAGTCACTGGATGTCATCCACATCCCTACGAAGAAGCATTTTCGAGGATAAGAAAAGCAGAGTCAAGTGGTGTGAGAGCCTTGGGCAAGCGTCGTGTTCCTGACGCCATCTTCACTACTCTCCACATGACATAAGCATAGCTCCTGCTTTTTCACTCTGTCTTTTTCATGTAAGCAACTTTCAAAAAGATGTATTTCTCTCTGGGCAGGTATATAGACTTAAGTTCAGAAGCAGGTGTGGAAGTCCTGGAGCTGGAGTTACTGGCAGCTTTGAGCCATTCGACATGGGTGCTAGGAACTGAACTTGGGTCTATTGCAGGAACAGTGATCTCTGAGCCATCTCTCTAGCCCTACAATTTTTTTTTTTTTTTTTTTTTTGGTTTTTCGAGACAGGGTTTCTCTGTGTAGCCCTGGCTGTCCTGGAACTCACTCTGTAGACCAGGCTGGCCTTGAACTCAGAAATCCACCTGCCTCTGCCTCCCAAGTGCTGGGATTAAAGGCGTGCGCCACCACCGCCTGGCCAAAATTTTTAATGAGAGTTATATATGAGATTATTCTTTTCAAGTGTTCCTTCTTCATATTTGCCATCATTTTCCTGTTTGGTTTTCCATTCCAGAATCTTTTTGTTGGCTTTGTCCTTTTATTGAAGTAAATGTTCATGTGGACAGTTGTGCCATTAGCTTACCCTTCCCCCATCCCCATTCAATGTGGATGACAGCCAGGCGTGGTGGCATCTGCCTTTAATATCAGCATTTAGAGGCAGAAGCCGTTGGATCTCTATGAGTTTAAGGCTACCCTGGTCCACATAGTAAGTTTCAGGCCAGTCAGGGCTACATAAAGATACCCTGTCTCTAAAATGAAACAGTAACAAACACCAAGGTGAACAGGATATTCCTTTCTATAAACTGGACTGCTTTGCTAGTCTGCTGACCTTTATAGTGTCCTCCCACAGTCTGAGCTCCATCATCCTTCTGATGGGTATAGTTTGAGATTGTCCTGTTCTCTGCATCTTTGGAAGGAAGGGAAACAGGCTCTTGAAGTGGCGCACACCTCTAATCCCAGCACTTGGGAGGCAGAAGCAGGTGGCTCTCGAGACCAGCCTGGTCTACAGAGTGAGTTCTAGACAGCCAGAGGTACATAGTGAACCCTTGCTTCAAAAGAAAAAAAAGAGGAGGAGGAGCAAGAAAGAAGAAGAAGAGGAGGAAGAGGAGAAAGAGAAGGAAGACAAGAAGGAAACAAACCCTTGAGTGTAAGAGGCAGCCTTGAATTCTCTTTATGGTTCTTGCTTCAGTTAGAACTTCATCTTAACAGCTGCCTCTCCCATGAGAGCTGCAAAGGGAGCACACATAATCACCTGTTAGAACAAGGTGCTAGGCCGGAGCACAGTTTAAAGTTTTACCACTAAAGTCCAGTCATTATCTATAAATACAGATATTTTTAAATTTTCTATTTATTTATTTACATCCCAAATGCTGTCCTGCCTCCTGATCCCCTCATCATAGACTCCCTGACTGACTCCCCTCCTCCTCTGAGAGGGTGGGGCACCCCCTGAGTATTCCCCCACCCCCACCCCCCCCACTCCCCGCCGTGCATCAAGTCTCTGCCAGTGTAGGTGCATTCTCTCTTTCACTAAGGCCAGACAAGACAGCCCTGTTGGGGAATGAATACCACAGTCAGCCTACAGCTTTAGGGAGAGCCTCTGCTTCAGTTGTTGGGGAGCCCACATGGAGACTGAGCTGCATGTCTGCTATATAGGAGCCTGTGTGGCTCAGTCTCTGAAAGTTTCCACAGGTCCAGGTTATTTGACTCTGTTGGTCTTCCTGTGGTGTTTCCATTCCCTTCAGGGTCTTCAGTCTTTGTCACAACTCTTTCATAAGTGTCTCCAATTTCTATCCAGTATTTGGCTGTGAGAATCTGCATCTGTTTCAGTCAGCTGCTGAGTAGAACCTCTCAGAGGACAGTTATGCTAGGCTCCTGTCTGCAACCATAAGAGAGTCATTAATAGAGTCAGGGATTGGTGCTTGCCCATGGCTTTCAAATTGGGTTAGTTACTGGCTGACCATTCCTTCAGTCTCTGCTCCATCTTTGTCCCTGTATTTCTCTTAGACAGGACAAATCTGTGGTCAAAAGGTTGTGGGTGGCTTGGTGTCCTTATCCCTCCACTAGGGGTCCTGCCTAGTTACAGGAGGTGACCTCTTCAGTTTCCATGTCCCCACTGTTAGGCTTCTTGGCTAAAGTCACCCATATTGACTCCTGGGACCCTCTCCATCCTCCCCCGACCCCATCCCAGATCTCTGGGATTCCTAAAGATTCCTCCCATCCCTAACCCTAGCAGCGGCACGTTCCCATTCATTCTCCTGGTCCTCTGGGTCTTTCTCCTGTCTCTTTACATACCTGATCCTCCCCCATCCCATTCGCCTCTCCCTCTCTTCTCCCATTACTTCCCTTCCTTCCTCCTCCTCCTCTTCTGATTATTTTGCTCCCCCTTCTAAGTATGATTAAAACATTCTTGCTTGGACCTTGCTTCTTGTTTAACTTCTTTGGGTCTGTGGGGTGTATCATGTGTATTGTGTAGTTTATGGCTGATATCCACTTAATCGTGAGTACATACCATGCATGTCCTTTTGGGTCTGGGTTACCTCACTCAAGATGATATTTTCTAGTTCCATCCATTTGACTGCAAAATTCATGATGTTCATGTTTCTAATAGCTGAATGAATTCCATTGTGTAAATGAACCACATTTTCTGTATCCATTCTTTGGTTGAGGGACATCTGAGTTATTTCCAGTTTCTGGCTATTATGAATCAGGTTGCTATGAACATAGTGGAGCATGTGTCCTTGTGGTATGGTGGAGCATCTTTTGGGTATATGGTCAGGAGTGGTATAGCTAGGTCTTCAGGTAGAACTATTTTCAAATTTCAGAGAAACTGCTGGATTTATTTTCAAATTGGTTATTGAAGATGCTTTCTTTTTCCATTGTATGGGTTTGGTTTCTTTGTCAAAAAATTCTACCGAAGAACTCCTACAGCTGATAAACCAGCAGTGGAGGAGTGTTCCCCTTTCTTCACCAGTATGTGCTGTCACTTGAGTTTTTGATCTTAGCCATTCTGATTGGTATTAGGTAGAATCTCAGGATCATTTTGATTTGCATTTCCTTGATGACTAAGGATATTGAGCATTTCTTTAGGTGCTTCTCAGACATTTGAGGTTCCTCTGTTGAGAATCCTGTTAGCTCTGTACCCCATTTTTTAATTGGGTTATTTTGTTTGTTGGAATCTTAACTTCTTGAATCTTTATATATTTTGGATAATAGCCCTCTGTCAGATGTAGGGTTGGTAAGGATCTTTGCCTAAACTGTAGGTTGTTCTTTTGTCCTATTGACAGTGTCCTTTGCCTTAGAGAAGCTTTTCAGTTCCATGAGGTCCCAGTTATCAATTTTTTTTAAGATTTATTTATTTATTTTATGTGTATGAGTATACTGTAGCTGTACAGATGGCCATGAGCCATCATGTGGTTGCTGGGAATTGAACTCAGGATGGCCCCTGCTTTGCTCCGCCCCACTTCACTCCAGCATAATATACTGTAGGTGTCCTCAGACACCCCAGAAGAGGGCGTCAGATCTCATTACAGGTGGTTGTTAGTCACCATGTGGTTGCTGGGATCCTAACTCAGGACCTTCGGAAGAGCAGTCAGTGCTCTTACTAGCTAAGCCATCTCGCCAGCCCCCCATTTATCAATTGTTGATCTTAGAGCCTGAGCCGTTGGTGTTCTGTTGAGAAAGTTGCTTCCTATACCAAAGCATTGAAGGCTGTTCCCCGCTTCTCTTCTATGAGATTCAGTGTATCCATTCTTATGTTGAGGTTCTTGATCCACTTGGACTTGAGTTTTGTGCAGGGTGATAGATACGAATGTATTTGTATTCTTCTACATGCAGACATCCAGTTAGACCAGCACCATTTGTTGTTGAAGATGCTTTCTTTTTCCATTTTACGGTTCTGGCTTCTTTGTCAAAAAATTCTACCAGAGAACTCCTACAGCTGATAAACCAGTTCAGCAAAGTGGATGCATAGAAAGTCAGTAGCCTCCCTTTATACAAATGACAAATGGCCCGGGGAAAGAACCTAGGGAAGTGGCGAGCTACAAATAATATAAAATATCTTGGTGTGACTCTAACCAAGCAAGTGAAAGATCTGTATGACAAGAACTTCAAGTCCTTGAAGAAGATATCAGAAGATGGGAAGATCTCCCATGCTCATGGGTCGGTAATATTAACAGTGAAAATGGCCATCTTACCAAAAGCAGTCCACAGATTCAATACAATCCCCATCAAGATTCCAACACAAGTTTTTACAGACAACAAGAGAGCAATTCTCAACTTCATATGGAAAAACAAAAAACCCATGGTAGCCAAAACAATCGAGAACAATACAAGAACTTCTGGGGAAATCCTTGACCTCAAGCCGTACTATAGAGCAACAGTGGTAAAAACTGCATTACGGGTCTGGAGAGATGGCTCAGTGATTAAGAGCACTGACTGCTCTCCCAGAGGTTATGAGTTCAAATCCCAGCAACCGCATGGTGGCTCACAACCATCTGTAATGAGATCTGATGCCCTCTTCTGGTGTGTCTAAAGACAGCTACAGGGTACTTATATATAATAAATAAATAAATCTTTAAAAGAAAACTGCATTGGTATTGGTACAGACAGGTTGATCAGTGGAATTGAATCGAAGACCCAGAAATAAGCTGACATTTTGTCTTTTGTTAACAGAAAGACTTTTTCTTTTGGAATGGGTCTATATTAAGCTGTGGTTTTCTGCTTTAGTTCTCTAGAATTATCTTACTGTAATCTTTGGTTTAGTTTTTCTTTTTTTTTCTTTTTTTTGGTTTTTAGAGACAGGGTTTCTCTGTATAGCCCTGGCTGTCCTGGAACTCACTCTGAAGATCAGGCTGACCTCGAACTCAGAAATCCTCCTGTCTCTGCCTCCCAAGTGCTGGGATTAAAAATGTGTGCCACCACTGCCCGGCTCAAGTTTTTGTTTTTGAGACAGTCTTTATTATATAGCTCTGGTTGGCCCAGTACTCATTCTGTAGCTTAGGCTAGCCTCAGAGGCAGTGGTCCTCTCTCCTCTGCCTCCCAAATAGTAAAATTGCAGGGATGCACTGCCCTGGCACATTGTTAGCTGGATGACACATTTACAGAAGAAGGCTTTAAATATTAGAATTCAGTTTTTAGTTATGATTTTTGGTATAAAGTATATTAATAAGTAGTTCATTATTTCATAATGATGTCTGTCAGAAAAATGAAGTTGTGATTTCTAACCTTCCTAAGCTGTAATTCTCAAAACACTTTCCATATCTTTGTTTAGTAATCGTAATAGAATATAATGGATTCTTGTATTTAAAAGAAAAGTTAGGGACTGGAGAGATGACGTGGTAATTAAGGGCATTCCCCACTCCAGAGAACCAGTGGTCAACATCCATGTTGGCAGCAAACAATTGCTCGTAACTCCAGCTTTGGGTGACATAATACCCTCTTCTGGACTCTGGGAGCCACAGTCATGTATACAAGCTCCCACTCACAAACACACATAGACCTATAATTTAAAAATAAAATAATTTAAAAAATCTTTTTTAAAAAGTAAAGAAATATTAGGGCTGTGCTATGTCTCAGCAGCTAGAGACAGTTGCCACAAAGTGTGAGCACCCGAGCTTGAGCCCACACAGGGAAGGAAAGAACCAATTCCCACAAAGTGTGAGCACCTGAGCTTGAGCCCACACAGGGAAGCAAAGAACCAGTTCCTTGGTCATGTTTGTTCTTTTTTTAAAAAGGTTTATTAATTTATTTTATTTATATGAGTACACTGTAGCTGTCTTAAGAGATACCAGAAGAGGGCATCAGGTCTCACTAGAGATGGTTGTGAGCCACTATGTGGTAGCTGGGAATTGAACTCAGGACCTCTAGAAGAGCAGTCAATGCTCTTGACCGTTGAGCCATCTCTCCAACCTGAAAGAACCAATTCCTAAGAGTTGTTTTCTGACCTTCTGACTTCCACAAGTCAGCCATGACAAAAATGCATGCGTATTCTCACAATGAAAAGAAATCAATAAATCTTGGAAGAGAAAATTTAGCCTGATGTAGTAGTGTATATACACACTTACAGTTCCCGCTCTTGGGAGATGGATGCTGGAAGATCAGTTCAAAGTCATCCTTGGCTACACAGCCTGCTTGATACCAAGCCTGGGTTATGGAAGACTCGGACAAAAAATACAAATCAAACTAGTCAAAAGGAACCAAAGGTAAATTTTTGAGAACAAGCAGAAAGGGCATAAAGTTTGGGGTTTGAGAGCACACCAGGGCCGTGAGGGCGCTGCTCATTCCTGTTGTTATAAGCAGGAGGCAGAGTGTGCATATGACCTGCGAAGGCCTGACCCCAGTGACCTCCTCCCACCAGCTAGGCCCCTTACCCCTAAAGTCCCATAATCTTCCCAAACAGTACCAGTATCTCAGGATCCGATGTCAATAGCCTGAAGGGGACATTGCATTTATACCATGATACACGGCTCAGATAGTCACAGCAAGAAGTCATGTAGCTCTAGGTGACATTGTAGATTGACCATAGATGGTTTTCTAAGTTATTATTAGATATTTGGATTTTAACCTTTAGTCCATTGGGAATTCTCTGGAAGATTTTATTTTATTTTTGTTTTGTTTTGTTTTGTTTGAGACAGGGTTTGCGTTTGTAGTCCTGGCGGACCTAGAACTTCCTATGTAGTCCAGGCTGGCTCCAACCTGATCTTCCTCCTTTATCCCAAGTGTTGGGATTAAAGGTGTGTGCTATTATACCTGGTGTAGATTTTAGAGACTGTGTGTGTGTGTGTGTGTGTGTGTGTGTATGTGTGTGTGTGTGTGTATGTGTGTGTGTGTGTGTGTGTGTATGTATGTGTGTGTGTGTATGTGTGTGTGTGTGTGTGTGTGTATGTGTGTGTGTGTGATGTTCCTTTGCCATGGTATACATGCATGGAAGCTAGAAGATAATTTTCTGGAATTCTTTACTTCTTTCTTCATATAAATTCTAGGGATGAAACCAAGTTGTTAGTCTTTGGGGGTGAGTGCTTGATCCACTGAGCTATCTCCTGACTCCTGTAGATTTTTGTATAATAAAACAATGCCACCTGACTTGTATATGTACGATTCCTGCCATGAGGAAGAGATGAAGTAGGCCATCTTAGTGCAAGGCAAGCAGGGTTCCGGGTGTCTGGTATCTGTAAGAATGATAGATAAGGGCCAGGGAGGCAGCTCAGTGTACAGAGGTGCTTGCAACCACATCTTACAACCTCATGGCTGAAGAAGGGAATTAACTTCCAAAAGTTGTCCTCTGACATCTACATACACATCGCAGCATGTCTGTGCACACACAAAATAAATAAATGTAATATGTTGGTTTTTTTTTTTTTTTAATATATAATTACAAGAAAAAGGAGTTTGGAAGGTTCTAGAGGTAGAATCCACAGAATGTGGTTGTGTATTAGTTGATGAGACAAGAGAGGGACAGCTCAGGCTGAAGAGATGTCTCAGTGGTTAAGAGGTTCCAGAGGTCCTGAGTTCAATTCCCAGTAACACATGGTGGCTCACAACCATATGTAATGGGGTCTGATGCCCTCTTCTGGTGTGTCTGAAGACAGCTACAGTGTACTCACATACATAAAATAAACAATTCTTTAAAAAAAAAAAAGAGAGAGAGGGACAGCTCAGAACATGTAAAGAGCTCAGACTGTCACGAAGATTTTTGCTTGTGATATAACATGGACTTGAAGCAGAAATCAAGTGGGGAATTGTAAATGTAGGCTTGGAGCTCAGAACTCCTAGTCTGGAGTTACAGTGTTGGAGTCAGTTATTTCCCAATGGTGCTTACAGGGTTGATAGGAGCTGAATGTCAGTAGGAGTTGGTGCAAGACAGAGCTCTCAGGTGCCCTGCTTTCTTGTTGGGTAGAGGAGTTTGGCAAAGGAGCCATTGAAACAGCCGCTGCAAGTGAGGGGGCACTGAAGCAGCCGTAGTCATTGAATGCTGCTGAGACATCGGCAGGAAGGACTGAAGCGGCCAGCTGGATCTACAAGCTGAACACTGCTTTGACTCAGGAGTGTGGAGAGCGTGAGACGTGTTTGTAGTGTGCTGAAGACAGCCTACATATCTAGCACCTGGAAATGCATATGTGTGATGTCCTTATTCAGTGTGGCCGTGTATGATGGGAAAGGTGTGGCAGGTTGCAGGTGCTAGGTAGGCCAAACACAGCCTTCCTACACCATCATTTTTTATGATATGTAGGACTGAGGAACTTTTAGTGTTTTTGACAGGGCTGAGACTTTACAAGCTCAAGGACCTGAGTTCAAGCCCTAAAACTTAGAAAAATGCTAGGTGTGGGGCTAGAGAGATGGCTCAGCTGTTTAGAGCACTGGCTACTTTGTCTTACAGAGGATCTGGGTTCAATTCCAGGGCCCACATGATGGCTCACAGCCATCTGTAACTCCAGTTCTAGGTGATCTGACATCATTTCTGGCCTCCAGGGACACCAGTCATACATGTGATTCATAGACATACATGCAGGCAAAACATCTATACATATAAAATAAAATAATAAAAAATAGTAATAAAAAATATCCCAGAACTCAGGAAGTGGAGACAGGCAGATTTCTGTGGCCAATCTGATATACAAATCGAGTTCAGGACAGCCAGAGAAAACCTGTCTCAAAAAACCTAAATAAGTAAATAAAAAAAAAATTTCAAACACTGGGTATGGCTGGGCAGTAGTGGTGCATGCCTTTAATCTCAGCACTTGGGAGGCAGAGGCAAGAGGATCTCTATGAGTTTGAGGCCAGCCTGGTGTACAGATAGAATTCCAGGACAACTAGCTCCCATCCACCCCCCAAAGAAAAAAAGCCAGGTTTGATATTTTTAATCCTAGCACTGGATATTTGGAGATAGGAGGATCCCTGTCACTCACTGGCTGTCAGTCTAGCAGTTAAAGACTCTGTCTCAAAGGAGGTGGATAGCCTCTTCTGAGATGACCTCTGAGCTTGTCCTCTGGCAACCATGTGAATGAACACACATATATGCATAAGATATTTGGGGCTAGACATTTAATCTGAGCACTCAGGAGGTAGAAACAGGTAGATCTCTGAATTCGAGATCAATCTGATCTATACAGTGAGTTCCAGGCCAGCAGTGGCTAAAGTGGTGCCAGTTAGGCTATATTGTGATGCCTTTAGGAGGAAGCTAATTCATTTGCATGTTGCCTTCCTGCTTTTGCATGGCAACAACAAAGCTAAGTAGTTTTTATTCTTTTGCCTTTTGTAGATAACAGTGTTAAAATGTCTCATCTGGATTGTCAATTTGGAGTAATTTTAATAGTGAAATATTGAACGATAAAAAACTAGTTGAGAAAGAAATAGAATTTTTTTCCATTTCACAGTGCTGGTGACTGGGGCTGGCAAGATGGCTGTGTGGGTAAAGGCCCCTGCTACCAAGCCTGAAATGAGTGTGATCCTTGATCCACCTGGTGCAAGGGAAAAATGGGCTCTGAGTTCCATGAGCGTACCACGACATGTGCATACCCCTCATAGTAAATCCATACAGACATATATAGACAAAGTAGATTTCTAAAAAAGAAAATCCAGAAACATTTATCTGGAAAATAGTTACTAGGGTCTTTATATGTCAGTTATCCATTCGCGTTATAAGATAACCATGTGTTCTTTTAAGTCTATATACCAAGTCAAGCTGTTGCGCTCTCTAGACAAACTGTAACCATTTCTTGTATTAGCCATGAAGTAATCTGAAAATATTATAAGAAAATCATTAATTTGCTGGTGATGGGACCCAGGGCCTGGTAAATGCTAGATAAAGTGTTACCAGTGAGCTACACCTTCCTGACCTTCAGTGAGAAAGAATTACAACCAACATCAGCATGAACCATAGTTCTTACAAATGCAGGCAGTCTTAAAACTTCCAGCAGGAATGCTGAGCACAGTTGAGAGCCTTGTCTACTGTGAGCAGGGAACTATGGGACTGAAGAGGCTCAGCGGGGCTTTAGCTGTTTGTAGTGGACATCTAAGGGGCGTAGAACAAGGTGTAGACCTTATACCAGTACCACATGCTTGAAACCTTTAAAAGAAAAGTATACATTTTAAACTGTGTGTGGATGAACATGTACTTGACACTGCTTGTGTGTGAAAGCCAGAGGACAACTTTCAGGAGTCAGTTCTCTTTCTGTCATATGACTTCCAGGATCAAACTCAGGTCTCAGGTGGGTGGCAAACCTTCCAACCTACTGAGCCATCTGAGACTCATTTGCATGTGTGTGTGTAATTTGTTTTAATGACAGCAAAAATAAAGGCCGAGTGCTTAGAATACAAAAGATCTACCGTAACTCAGTAAGAAGCAGACAATTTCCTCCATAGAAAAAGGAAAAAAGATGTGAAACTGCACAGAAAAAGAAATCCAAACGGCTAATAGCAATGAAAAGAGGCTCATTTTCCTAAGAAATCGGGAAAATGCCAGTTAAAATAATAGCATGTACTATTTTTGCCATCAGAGAGGCCAGACTTAATTCAATCTTAAGTTTGGCAGAGATGAAGAAAGGAACTCACACATACCAATGGCCACCTGCAGATTGATGGTGCTTGTCCAGAGGACTGTTTGACAGTAGCCAGAAGACTGAAGGTTATGAATACATCCTAAATTTCATAGTTGTGCTTTTAGACATTTGATTTTAGGTTAAGTCTCCCACATGTTAATTGTAGCATTGTTGAAACAGCATCCACCACCGGGAGACAAAATCAGCAGAGTGCATTCAGACTAGAGAAGTGATTGACAGCCCTGCGCGCCAGCATGAATAAACCATGAACATACTGTGGAGGAGAAGCATTAAAGGGTGTGGATAGCATGCCCTTGTTTAACAAATGCAGCTATACATATGTATACAATGTTATGTCTCACAATTAAAAACAAATATGGCTAAGATCTAAGCATCTGTTAAGACTGAGAGTAGGTAGGTGGGCGCTTGTAGTATTCTCTGTAATTTCCTACGAATGTTTGAAATGTTTCTTAATTTAAAAATTGAGGGAAAAGGGCTCTGTTCTGTTGCTCAGTGGCAGAGAGCCCGTGTAGCAGTGAACAAGGCCTGGGGGATAGCTCCAGGCTCACCAGAAGATCCTTTCTGAAAGGACACCAGTGAGCTGGGGTTGAAGTGAAACCTAACTTAGCCAAGAGCTTAACCTAGCAGGTTAGGTGTGACCTGAGCAGACAGGAAGGTGGCGAGCACTTTTAGGGTTTGCTGCTTCTTTGAAGCTGGGTCTGAGGTTATCTCCCGACCGAAGGCCACAGTGCAGAGCTGTTACAGGGTCAGGGCTTGCTGATCAAGGGGAAGAATGGCCTGGATGGAGTTGATCAGCAAAGCTCAGCCACGGAGGATGGACAGGAAGTGAGGCCACTGTCCTCCGTCAAGCTTGAGGTTTTACTTCCAGTCAGATAGTGAGAGTTGGAGTCAGGGTTGTGAATAGCTCAGGTGGTGTATGTGCATTCCAGAGTGGACAGAGGAAGTGGAGAAGCTGGGATTGATTGGTGAGCTGAGGGATCCTGGGCCTGCTAGCTGCTTGCTGGGGTGATGCTTGGCAGCAGCAAGAACAAAGGCGGGGGAGGAGTTGGGGTGTTTAGTTTCCTTAGAGCTGTGATCTTGGATTATGTCAGAGTCTAGTTGTATCCTTGGAGGTAGATGACTTTGTAGACAGAGTCACTGGGTCTAGCGGTCAAGGATAGCTCTGGGAGTCGCCTAGTGTGGTGGTGACAGCAGGCCTGGAGATGAGATAGGTTTGTGCTGATTTATTTTGTCAGTTTGACACAAACTGGAGTCATCTGGGAAGAGGGAATCTCAACCGAAAAACGCCTCTATCAGCTTGGCTCTGCTTGACGTTCATGTGGGAGGACCCAGCCTACTATGGGCAGTGCCACCCCGTGCAGACAGACCTGAGACAGAGTGTAGAGGAAAGTTGGCTCTACTCAAGCCTGGAGAGCAAGACAGTAAGCAGCACTCTTCCATGATCTCTGCTTTGTTGTCTGCCTCCAGGTTACTGCTCTTCCTACCCTGGCTAAGTAGACCAGGCTAGCCTGGCACTCAGATCCATGTCCTCTGCATCCTGAGTGCTAGAGTTTAAGGCATGGGCTACCACATCCTGCACTGGTTCAAAGTCTAGTATAGGGCAGGGTAAGACTAGGTGTAAACCTTGACAAACTGAGTTTTTAACATTATTACTATGTACATTTTATTATCTGGGTAAGTGATATGAACCTTGGGGAAGCGAGGTTTTAAAAAGTAGTTTGTGTTTTATTGTCATCATCACATGCATATGTGTGTGTGTGTGCGCGCGCGCGCGCGCGCGTGTGTGTGTGTGTGTGTGTGTGTGTGTGTGCGCACGTGTGTGTGTGTGTGTGTGTGTGTGTGAAGGCCAGAAGAAGACAACTTGCAAGGGTCTGTTCTCCCTTTCTACTGTATGAGTCCTGGGGATTGAACTCCATATTCAGACAGAGGAAGTGATAGCCCTGTGCCGCTGGGATTGTAGCTGCTCTGAGAAGCCAGATAGCAGCCTGATGCTTGGGAGAATGCAGAGAGTGTTTGTAGGGAATGGGAAAGCAGCTGTACTCCATCCGCTTACTCAGAGCTAGGATAGAGAGAAGGGACTAGTGTGCTAGAAGGCAGGTAGGGCTGTGCAGGGCCTTGAGCACCCAACTCTTCTCCATCTTAGGGGAATGTTCAAAAGTTCAGCTGAGCCGAGCGGTGGTGGCGCACGCCTTTAATCCCAGTACTTGGGAGGCAGAGACAGGTAGATTTCTGAGTTCGAGGCCAGCCTGGTCTACAAAGTGAGTTCCAGGACAACCAGGACTATACAGAGAAACCCTGCCTCGAAAAAACCAAAACCAAAACAAAACAAAAAAAAAGTTCAGTTGAATTTTAAAACCATAAAACAGCTAAGTGGTGATGTTGGCAGTACACACACACCTTTCATTCCAGCGCTTGGGAGTCAGAGTTTTGAGATCAGCCTGGTCTAAATAGCAAATTCCATGACAACTGAGGCTACCAACCACAGAGAAAACATCTCGAAATTGCTGCCCCCCTCAAAACAAAACAATAAAAATTAAAAAAACCAAAAACCACAAAACAACAACACAACCCTTTAAAATAGAATTAATTTTTAAAGTATGGGTTGTCCATACATGGTTCTAAGTCACTGTGCAAATGCAAATCAAACTTGAATATAAATATTTGGTCTGAATTGAAGTGCAAGGGACTAGATAGATGGCTCCATGGTTAAGAGCACTGGCTGTTCTTCCAGAAGATCAGGGTTTAAGTTCCAGCACCCCCACACAGGAGCTCATAGTTATGGGTAACTCCAATCCTAGGGAATTTGACTCCTTCTTCTGGCAGTGTTGGGTAACACACACACACACACACACACACACACACACACACACACACACACGGTACACAGACAAAATATTCACCTACTTTTCATATATATAAGTTTTCTTTAAACTGAAGTGCAAACCTTGTGATGCTGTGGAATGTTTCTTATCCCTACAGCACACTAGCCACCTCGGATGTCAGCAGGAGGAAGTGGCTGATTCCAGGAGCAGAGTACTCCATCTTTACTGGGCAGCCTCTGGACACCAGGGACGGGAAGATAGATAAGCAGCTGGAGGAAACCGGTGTTCCTGGGTGAGATAATGGCAGATGTCAGCTGAGGAATACTTTTGTAGAGATGCAGCTGGCTTGGGTAGAGGAAATAGTCAAAAGTAGGCTGTGAAAAGAATGGGGGGAAGTGGGGGGAAAGAAATAGTTCCTGTCTTGGGATTTCTGCCTTCTCTTTGAAGTTGGACCCAAGGTTCTTCCTGGATTGTGAAAGCCAGGATGGAGGGCTGGTGGAGAGTGGACAGGGTGTGAAGCAGCTGTCTTGCAGAGGTGGGGATTGCTAATTACGGAAGGGGGGAGGTGTCCACTCTAGACAGCGTTGATGAGTAGACGCAGTTGGGTGACTGTCTTCCAGCAAAGCTCAGCTGTGAAAGTGTAGACAGGATGCCTGGATTAAACACTTAAGCCTCTGCTTCTCACCCCCATGAGCTGGGATTCCAGCAGGCACCACCACATCCACTAGTTGATCTTTTACTGTCTTATCTTTTAGAGCCTAATTTATGTGGTTTGGTTTGGTTTGTTTTTTGCTTGCATAGTAGGCGCCCTTAGCAGTGGCTCCATCTTCTCGGCTCTGAGAGGCTAATGCTCTTAGGATGTTTTACCTTCACAGGCTTGCAGCGCTTCTCTGCCTGTGCTCAGGGGCACAGTGCAGGCTTGCTGTTAAGACAACAGGGTAATCCTCTCACTCCCAGGATTGCCTGAGCAAGCTCAGCAGTATACTGTGGGTACCATATAGACAGAAATGTTTGTATGTGCTAGCTTGTTTAAAGGACCATGAAGCACTGGCTTGCTATGCACAGGTTGTTTTAATTACTGGCATTATAATAGGATCCGTATGGAGATAAATGGCCAACTCTCCTGCTAGTCCCCTGACTATCCTAGTAACTTTAGCGTGGTTTGCTATAACTAATGAGTATAGTCTTAGATACGTTTATGGATTTCTCCAATTTGTGTACCAGCATGGCTGAGGTCTTAGAGAGGACCTTCCTCCTAGCTGCGTTTCACATGGCCTGTTTGTGGTGTGCACCAGACAGAATGCTCTCTGTTTTCTCCTCTTTATCTCATTTTAAATGTATTTTCATTTTGTGTGTGTGCACGCATGCGCGTGCATGCGTGTGCATGCATGTGTGTCTTTTTTTCTTTTTTTTTCTCTCTTTTTTTTTTTTTTTTTTTTTGAGGCAAGTCTTGCTGTGTCTGGAACTCTTGACCATCCTCCTGCTTCAGCCTCCTGAATACTGGGGTTACAACCTCATCTGCACCATCCAACCTGTCTTCCTCCTCCTTTTATAAGGACTTTCAATCCCATCATGGGGCTCTTCTCTCATGACCTGTATAATCTCCATTTCTTGTTAAAGGCCCTAACTCCTAATACTTGCAGCTAAGCTAGGCTGTTATCTGGGCATTATGGGCTAGCGAGCATGCAGATGCTCAGCCCACAGCAGTTACAATTGCAGCTACTGTTTTAGATACCATTCTCCTCCAGAAAAGGACTCTTCACTTGGAAGGTCATCAGCAAGCTTATTGATTAAAAAGAAGAGGGATGCTCCAGACACACCACCAATTATCAAGGCTTTAAAGGAACTTGATGAAGAACGAATATTTAAAAATTGGGGGACGCAGACAGAGAAAGAGGATTCCTCAAGTAGTAAGTATTTCTTTAATTTTAAGATTGATTTTATTTTACGTCTGTGAGTGTTTTGCCTGCATATATGAATGTGCACCACATGCAAACCTGGTGCCCATGAAAGTATCAGATTTCTTGGAACTGGGGTTGTGAATGTCTGTGAACCACTGTATGGGTGCTGAGAACTAAACCTGAGTCCTCTACAAGGGCAGTAAAAGTACTCTTAACTGATGAGCCCTCTTTCTAGACACTACCTCCAGTAGTATTTTATTCTTTTTTTAATGTTGAAAGAAATAAAAGCCAGGCAGTGGTGGTGCACGCCTTTAATCCCAGCACTTGGGAGGCAGGCAGAGGCAGGCGGATTTCTGAGTTCGAGGCCAGCCTGGTCTACAGAGTGAGCTCCAGGACAGCCAGAGCTACTCAGAGAAACCCTGTCTCGAAAAACCAAAAAAAAAAAAAAAAAAAAAAAAAAAAAAAAAAAAAAGAAAGAAAGAAAAAGGTATCTGCTCATTTCTTTACTTTATATTATATTCTTTAATACTAGATTTTCAAATAAGCATGGCACTGCCTGCCTTTAATCCTAGTACTTTCAAGGCAGAGGCAAGGAGTTTGAGGCCAGCCTAGTTTACATAGTATGTACCAAGTTTGTCAGAGCCACATAGTGAAAGCCTGCCTCAAAAAATAAAATAAGATTCTCAAGAAAATGAAATGAAGTCCTAATTTATGATACTGCTCCAGTCCCATTTCATAGACAATTGACCCTTAATAATAATTTATAATTGTCCTAGCATAGCACGTACCTTTTATGTAAAGCAAGCTACATATCATGTTCTAATTATTTAAGAGGCCTATACTGAGATAGCTCAGTGTTTAACAGCACTTGTTCTTGCAGAGGACCTGAGTTCAGTTCCCAACACTGACACAGTGGCTTACAACCATCTGTAAACTCTAGTGCCAGGGGGTCTGATGCCTTTGTAGGCACCTGCAGTCATGTGCACATAGCCATACGCTGACATACACGCCTACATGTAGTAATAATAATAATAATAATGATAATGATAATAATAATGATAATAATGTCTTCATGAGCTGGGCTGCACAGGCATAGAATGTGCTATAGGAAGATTGAAAGCACACCCTGCCTGGACTACTGAGTAAGTGTGTCTCCATCTGTTTGTCTTACTTGCACTTGTTGGAAAATGGTGACAGTCATTTTATAGTAATAAAATGAGGAATTAAATGGGCAGTGGGGGTACATGCCTATTTTTCCAGCACTTGGAGGCTGAGGCAACAGAATCCAGAGTGTCTAAAAAATAAAGAAAAACAGACTTTTTAAAAAAATTTTTCCTTCTTTTTCTTGATTACTGAACATCTATAGAGAGGAAGAGGAATATCCTTCAACTGTGCTTTTCCTCACATATCAGTAGTACTCTCTCTCCTCACTCCATCTCTATTTCTCCACCCTCTATCTTTTTCTCTCTGTGTTCCACTCCTCTTCCTATTTGGGACAAGATCTCATGGAGCCCAGACTAGCCTGGAACTCACTGTGTTGCTGATGGTAACCTTGATTTCTGATCTCCTACCTCCACCTCCCCAGTGCTGGGCTCCCCTCAGCATGCCTGGCTCTTTTGCTCTCTCTGCTTCCTGTGGTGCTCACTTCTCCTGAGGCACACCCTCTGCTGCTCTGTGGTGCAGCATCTCCCAGTAAATACATTAGGAATCTGCTTCCTAAAACTAAACTCCCTGTGAGCCCTCACCTTGAATGTCAGTTGCAACAGAAAGCCAGGAAGCATTCATTATAAACTCCTTCTCAAGCAGTTATCGTCATAGCGCAGTTCATTTGCAAATCATTATTGCAGCCTGGATAGCAGTGCTCTCAGCAGAGCATGCGCTCTGTGGAGGACCTTGTGCCGTGACAGTTGTGAAAAGCAGGTGGGGGAAACCAGGTCTGACTTATTTTTGTGTGCGTTTGTCTGATGCAGAATTAGTGAATCCTCGGCAAACTGAACCTTCAGTCAATACAGGCCGTTCCCCAGAGAAATGTACCCAGCAGAGACCAAAGAGACAGAGTTCGGCTTCACAGAGGTCATCTTCTCTCCCACCCTCCAGTCGGAAAGCCAACACTCCAAGTAAGAGATGTGTGTGCCTTGGACTGGAGAGAGTGACGTCTGCTATACTCTCACTGTTCCCGATGCTGCCAGCCTCAGCGTGTATGCTGAGCATGGATGGGGTCCCTGAGCATAGCCAGAGAAGGAGACTGTCTGGGTGCACAGATACTAGAAACAACCTAAGAAACCTCATTCTATGCCAGGCCTGTAGTAAAGATCTGTTATCCCAGCTACCTGGGAGGCTAAGGATGAAGGTTCAAGGCCTACCTGAGCTACCAAGTGAGTTCAAGGCTAGCCTTCAACTTAGCAAGCCCTGTCTTAAAAATAAAACGTTAAAAGGGCTTGGGATGTAGCTTAGTGGTGGAGCCCTGGCCTAGCATGGATAGGGGTCCTTAGTATCATAAGAAAAAGAAGTTGGTACAGAAAAGCCAAAAGCTGCTGAGAGTTTGGATCATGTCGATAGCTGTAGAGCACTAATTGAGACAGTTTACGGAGGTCAGAGAAGATTCTTTTTCCATATCTGCCCTGTACCTGGCGTCTGTAGCTTTTCCTTCCCGCGGTTCCTGCTTGGTCTAAAGCTTAAGCATTGACTTTCCATGTCCTCTGTGTCTTCATTCCCACCAGCTCAGGGAAGTCTATGGTTCCTGGATTCCAGGAACAATCTCTCCTGTACTGGTGTTTCTGCCTTATTTACACTCGACTTCTAAAATCTTGAAAAACCAGTTTTGAGCCAGAGTGCTGAGACTATAGTCTGGTGTGCTAACACATCAGCAGGGGTTGCCTCTAGACAATAGAATTATGGGTTGTTTGATTTTCACTTTGTGTCCTCTGCAATACTGTCAAGTTCTGCTGTGGAATTTCATTATTTATAAACTTAGGAATAAATTCTGCCAGAATAACACAGAAGAAAAATTGCATTTCTTCTTTGCTTTCTTCCTTAGCAAAAAGAGAGATTATGTTAACACCAGTGACCATGGCATATAGCCCTAAGCGGTCTCCTAAAGAAAACCTGTCCCCAGGATTTAGTCATCTCCTTAGCAGAAATGAAAGCAGTCCAGTTCGGTGAGTTCTGTGACATTGTGGGATTAAAAATACATTTTGAAAACATTTTATTGATTTAGTGCGTGTGTGTACTCACATATGTGTGTGAGCATGTATGTGTGAGAGCCTGTGTATGTGCATGTGTGAGTGTGTGTACCATAGCGAATTTGTGCACATCAGAGGACAACCTGTGGAGCTGGTTCTCTCCGTCCACCATGTGGGTTTTGGGTATTGAAGTCAGGACATCAGGTTTGGAGGTGACTTTACCTACGGAGCCATCTTCCTGATCCCTGTGATGGCTCCAGCTGTTGCTGATTGCCCAGTTGTCAGTGGGGCCCTGTGGCTTTAGGTCCTTTATGTGAGTGTCATATGGAAAATCAAGTATTGTAATGTGTGAAAATAGGTTTTTTTTGTTTTTTTCGAGACAGTGTTTCTCTGTGTAGCCCTGGCTGTCCTAGAACTCACTCTGTAGACCAGGCTGGCCTCGAACTCAGAAATCCACCTGCCTCTGCCTCCCAAGTGCTGGGATTAAAGGCGTGCGCCACCACCGCCCGGCGAAAATAGTTTTTAACTATGGAGACTTGCTATTGCTGGATATTAAGTGTCACCTCAGCACCTCAGCAGAGTTTAGATGTAGAAGAGGCTCTCTGTGCTTCTGAGGAGGAGTGATATAGGGATTTTGGCACCAGACAGTATGTGTGAGGGTGGAGGCACCTGTCTCTGGATGCAGTGTGTCCATTCCTAAAGAAGGCCAGCTGTGAGTGATGAGCTGGGAAGGACTTGACCACGAGGTTCTAGATGCATGACCCACGCACAGCGAACCTCATTTTTGACTTCTGAGCAAGCTGGGTGCTGCTGCCTGCCCTGCCTGTTCCAGAAGCTTGTCATGGAGGGCAGAGGATGCACAGCAGCCAGTGCTGTAAGTTTCTGATGTAGGAATAGAACTTTGTGCCAGGGAAGCCAGGTTCAGCTCCAGCTTTGGAAGTCGTATGACTAGCTTTTAAGAAAACATGTGACTATGAGTTCATAGGGTACGACCTCAGCTCTCTAGAGAGGTAGGAAAATTTACTTTACGTTTTTCTCACGAGTAACTTGCTTCATTCACTAGATTTGATATCCTTTTGGATGATTTAGATACCGTTCCTGTGTCCACGTTACAACAAACCAATCCAAGGAAACAGCTCCAGTTTCTTCTAGATGACTCAGAAGGTATCTTTTTCTAAAAAATTGCTAGTTACAGCTAGAGGAATTTGTTTCTCAAAATTCTGGGGTTTTGTAAGGCTCTGAAAATGGTTCTCTATCCGAGCATTCACTGTGTGCCTGCTGTACAGGTGCTCATGGGCAGGTTGGGAGGCTGAGGCGTGAGGTACTGATTGTCACCACCAGACAATTCTATACAGCTCCCCTCTTTACACTGTCACTAAAATAAATTTATATGATATATGAAGATATATAACAATGTTAAGTGTTTCAGGGTTTAGAGCATATCTCCTAAATGTGATAAATCATTGTTTTTAAACTTTTCTTAAAGTGAATTATATTTACATAAAGTTTATTTGAAGTCATTAAGAGAACTTTGAAAACGTATTAAGCCGAGGGTAAACCTTTCAGAGTTCTTGAGTGATAAAGCACAGAGTACATATTCTTCAGTTGCGGGTGGTGGTTCGAATCTTTTGTCCCAGCTCTTGTGGCTGCAGCAGGAGAGTTACTATGACTTCAGGGCCATTTTGGGCTACTTAATGAGTTCCAGGGTAGCCTAGATTAGTGTGAGACCCTGTCTCAAGAAAGTGAGAGGGGAAGAAAGAAAAGATGCTTCTCTGTTTAGGCCATATAGCAGTTCCTTTCAGGAAGTGAGGTTGAGCTGGATATTTAATGTGTATTCAGTCTATTAGAAAAATTAATAAGAAACATAAGAAATTTCTTTCTTTTCTGACAGAAAAAAAGTATTCAGAAAAAACCAGTGATGAGCCTGTTAATCCTAGCTCTTGTCCTGAACACTCACCAAATGGATTGAAGAAAGTGTCCTTGAGACAAGCCTGGGAGAAGAGTAAATCAGTTAGCCTTGACCAGTGTAAGCCAGTATCAGCAACACCACAGGATAATGATTTTGAATATACAGCAAAGATTAGGACCCTAGCTGAAACGGAGCGATTTTTTGATGAGCTTACAAAAGAAAAAGACCAGGTAAAACAAACAAATATATTTTAAAATACTTAAAAAATTGTTTTTCTGAACCTAATGCTTGTGTCTAGGGAACAGTGAGAAGGGAACTACTAAGCTGGGCATGCTGGTATGTGCTCATATCTCAGCTCTTGAGAGGCTGAAGCAGAAAGATCACAAGTCTCCAGTCAGCTTGAGCTGTATTGTGAGACCCTGTCTCCAAAAGAAACAGCAAACCAAACACACAAGCATATACCACTGACAGAAAAAAAAGTAAAAAATAAGAATGCTCTAGTCACTGTTCTATTGCTGTGAAGAGACATCATCACCAAGACAACTCTTATAAAATAAAACATTTAATTGGGACTGGCTTATAGGTTCAGATGTGTAGTCCACTATCATCCTGGCACCGCGCATGGTGACATGCATGCACACAAGGTGCTGGAATTGAGGCTAAGAGTTCTACATCAAGATCTATAGGCAGTAAGGAGATCTGCTCTGGCCTTGGCATGGGCTTTTTTTTTTTTTTTTTTAGATTTATTTATTTTATGTATGAGTGGTCTATCTGCTTGTACACCTGTGTGCCAGAAGAGGGCATCAGATTCCATTATAGATGGTTGTGAGCCACCATCTTTTGAAACCTCAAAGCCCACTCCAGTAACACTTCCTCCATCATGGCCACTTCCTCTTAGTCTCTGATGACTAAGCATTCAGATTTGTGAGCCTATTGGGGGGGGGGGCATTGTTATTCAAACCACCACAAAGGATATCGTTGTGTCAGATCTATCATGGGGAATTTGCCTTGTGTATATAGTACCTTGGGGTATCAGACTGCACTAGAAGTCACACCATTGGAGCAACTTAAGTCAAAATGGACAAGAAAATGCTAAGCTGAAATCTTTTCTTTCCTTTCTGTCTCAGAAAGCTCACTGCAAGTAATTAGAGTTCTTTTGTTTTTATTTGAACAATTTCTTTTGTTAACAGATTGAGGCAGCACTAAGCCGAATGCCTTCTCCTGGAGGAAGAATCACTTTACAAACAAGACTTAATCAGGTGAGACAGCTTAGTGGTGAGCTGCATTAGAGGGCGGCTGTAAGGCAGTGCCCCAAGGAGAGTCTTACAGCATGGCTCACTGTGTTAGTTACTTTTCTTTTTCTTTTTCTTTTTTTCTTCGAGACAGTGTTTCTCTGTATAGCTCTGGCTGTCCTGGAACTCACTCTGCAGACCAGGCTGGCCTCGAACTCAGAAATCCACCTGCCTCTGCCTCCCAAGTGCTAGGATTAAAGTTATACGCCACCACCGCCCGGCGTTAGTTACTTTTCTATTGCTGTGATATAACACTATGACCAGCACAGCTTACAGAAGGGATTGTTTATTTTGGCTTATAGCTCCAGTGGGTTAGAGTCTTGTGAAGGCTAAGTGAAAGATAGGTGGCTGAAACAGCAGCTGAAAGCTCACATCTTGACACTAAACAGAAAGTAGAGAGTACAGTGGGGAGAGCAGGAAGCTTTCACAGTTTTGTGTCCCCATCTCCAACAAGGCCACGCTTCCATCAAAGCCACGCCTCCTAATCCTTTCTAAACAGTTCCATCAACTGGTGACCAAGTATTCAGATGTATGAGCCTATGAGAGCCATCTCATTCACACCACCACAGCTACTGATACAGCAATCAAAGTTACTATCCTTTGTAGTCAGTATTTGGTAGTTATAGTTATTCCATAGCTACATTTGCTGTCAGGAATAAAATTAATTTTTGCCTTTAGATGTAAAAAATGGTGTTTGTTCATACCTTTTGTTCAACATAGCATACCTTTTGTTGTTTGTTCAGCAAAGCTCTGGTAACAAAACCCAGGGCACGCTAGGGAGTTCCCCTCAGCCCAACAGGAACCTGTGACAGATGCTACATTGCTGAGTAAGTGCTGTCTCCTTGTCTGATGGCTTGTCTTCCTCCACCACCATCTGTCAGTGACTTCTGACCCTCTCCATCTAGTGAGCCCTGAAAACAGTTGTGCTTCACAAACAGAATGACTGTTGTGATTGGAAAGACAGCTAGAGAGATGTGATTCCCTCCTCAGGAGCAGATGGTCAGGTTAGCTGATGAGTTTGCCTGTGTGTTTCTATGTGCCTGGTGTCTATTCCCAGCACCCACGTGGCATTGTTCTTAACCCCTGAGCCATTTCTCTAGCTAATGGAATTGCTTGTGAGAGCTTGTTAGGAGGTTCTGACAGGGGAAACTCAGCTACTCATATCGCCTTGGTAGAAAACTGGTCCTACTCTGTTTGGGGAAGGTTGTCTGTCCTCTCTGACTAAATGTACAGCTTTGGAAGGACTGTACATAGAGCAGTGGGGAGGAAGGGGACACATAGAGCAGTGGGGAGGGAGGGGACACATAGAGCAGTGGGGAGGGAGGGAACACATGCTTGACCAGCTAGATCATCCCCATATCCATGAAATTTAATTTTTAAAGTTGATTTCATTAACTGTTATATATTTGTATGTTTATGATGTTGGGGGGCATTCACATTCCACACACATATGTAGATGTCAAGTTTGTGGAGTCAGTTCTTTCTTTCTACCTTTTCTTGGAACCCAGGGATCAAACTCAAGCTATGAGGGTGGGTGGGCAAGTAATCTTACCTGCCGAGCCCTCTCACCATCATTTTATTGAATAATTCATAAAATTCAACATGGGAAACTCTCGGTACTTTACTAGGAAAGCAGAGGGAAAATGTGGTGATACTTCAGTTCTAACTCATTAGGAAATCCTTAGTGTGTTTTCCATAATGAACACCAGTGTTCTGTTCTTACAAGTCGTCTGAAAGGGCGTTAGCTTCTCTTTCTGTATGTCCTGTCACTAAGAAGGTAAGTGGCAGGGAGAAAGGGATTGAGGATGTGCGTGAGAGCAAGGGTAGAGCTGGGCCAGGGACAAGTGATCAGCCTCACTAGAGCAGTGCTGTGTTAGTTAGCTGTGGAGTGCACAGGGCCATGCCTTCATCTCCAGCTCCACTGATGAAGACACTCAGCCTGCTCTGAAGACTCACACCCTGAAGCAGAGATGGTTGCTCAGCATGTCATCCTACACTTAGCAGGCTGAGGCAGTGGGATCCTAATTTGGAAGTCACGCTAGGCTATTAGACCCTGTCTCAAAAGATAAGACGGGTTGGAAATACAGCTGGTTGGTATTTGTGTACCATGTAAATCCCATCCCAAGCAACACACATACACACATACACGTAACTGGATGTGGTGATGTACACATGTGGTTCAGTGTTTGAGAGGTAGAGGCAGGATTAGAAATTCAAGATCATCATCAACCATATATTGAATTCAAGGTCACCATGTACTACAGACTTGTCTTTATTGTTACTGTTGTTGGTATTATTATTATAGTACATATTTTTAATTAATTAATTTTGTTTTTTCCAGGCTGGGTTTCTTTGTGTGACCCAGGCTGTCCTAGAACTCATGCTGTAGAACAGGCTGGCCTTGAACTCACAGAGATCTGTGTGTCTCTGCCTCCAGAGTGTTAGGACTAAAGGTGTGTGCCACCATGCCTGGCTTTATTTTTATTTATTTATTTATTTATTTATTTGGTCTTTCAAGACAGCATTTCTCTATATGGCCCTGGCTGTCCTAGAACTCACTGTATAGACCAGGGTGGCCTTGAACTCTGAAATCCACCTGCTTCTGCCTCCCAAGTGCTGGGATTAAAGGTGTACACCACCACTGCCTGGCTCTTGCCTGGCTTTATTATTTTTAAAAATTATTTCATGTGTATGGGTATTTTTTCTGCATGTGTGTCTGTGCCCTACATGTATGCCTTGTGCTGGGAGGCCAGAAGAGGGCACATATCCCTGCAACTGGAGTACATCCTGTTGTGAACTAACATGTGGAATACTGGGAATCAAACCTGGGTCCTCTGCAGGATCAGGAAGTCCTTTTGACTGCTGAGTCATCTCTCCATCCCCTTCTGTTAATGAAGGACTTCTGTTAATGAAAAGAGAGAAATACAAAATAACCATTTTTAAAGGTCTTTTTTTCCCCTCCCTAATTATATTAGTAGGTTTAGTTTTTGGTTTCTTTGAAATAAGGTCTTATGATGGCTTTGAATTCCTCAGCTTCCTGCCTCCCCTTTACTCTGGGATTATAAGCATGGACCACCACATATCCAATTATCAGGTGTTTTATGTTGTTTTTCAAAGCAACTCAGAATGTAGACAGTGCAAGTATAAATCACCACAGACTTTCTGAATGCAGAGTTCTTGCCTGTCTTTGAACCAAAGTGCTTTTTTTCCTGTCTGCCAGTGATTGCAAAGCCAGTATTTATAGATACTGCAAAGAGATATGTTTAAGAAATGTACTGCAGCCTTATTTATAGTGTCCAAAATTAGAAGCAACCTAAACTTCTATGGAAAGATTCCTGGTTAAATGTGTTACTTACAAAGGAATATTGTACATTAACTTAGGAGGATGTTGTCAAAAGACACTTTATAATGTG
Organism: Mastomys coucha; assembly: GCF_008632895.1. Classification (NCBI taxonomy): domain Eukaryota; kingdom Metazoa; phylum Chordata; class Mammalia; order Rodentia; family Muridae; genus Mastomys; species Mastomys coucha. The sequence goes on along the minus strand of NW_022196905.1, from coordinate 118,014,536 downwards.
CCAAGAAAGTTCAAAAGGAACAGTCTTTGAAACCTTCCATACTAGGTTTTCCCCTTCTAAAAAGGGTGTGCATATATACAAGAGACACAGGGAAGGAGATATGGTCCTTCCTTTGGTCACCTGTCTTAGTGTTTTACAGCAGACATTCAGTTTTTTTGTTTGTTTATTTGGTTGGTTGGTCAGTTGGTCTTTGAGACAGGGTTTCTCTGTGTAGCCCTAGCTGTTCTGGAACTCACTCTGTAGACCATGCTGACCTCGAACTCGGAAATCCGACTGCCTCTGCCTCCCAAGTGCTGGGATTAAAGGCATGCACCACCACCACCTGGCCTTAATCGTTTTATTAAAAAAAAAAAAAAAAACATAACAAGCTTTATTTCAGGATACCATTTGAGTCTATATGGAATATATTATCTAGAATGATAAATATATATTCTAGGTATTGTTAGCTGAATTTCTTCATCATTAAATCCTTTTTCCTGAAGTCTCCAATAGCATTTTATAGGGAGAAGTTGTCAGGTTTTGTGGAATGTGTGTCCGTGGCACCAGTCGCATCCAGTATGCACACTTCTCTGATGACTAGTAGGAAGCACCTTTAGGCTCTGCACATACGATCTCAGGTCATTAACCCCTCTCTCGGCTGCACTGCTGTGCAGAATTCCCATATAGCAAGAGTGCCCCGCAGACAGAGGATACGTAAATTGCCCTGCTTATTTGGAAGGGCTGAGAAGCCAATCGATTGTTCAGTTTGAGAAAAATAATGTTGCCCGGGCAGTGGTGGCACATGACTTTTATTGCACCATTCTGGAGGCAGAGGCAGGTGGATCTCTGTGATTTTGAGGCCTGCCTGGTGTATAGAGCTAATTCTAGGACAGCCAAGGCCACACAGAGAAGCCCTGTCTCAAAAAAAAAAAAAAAAAAAAAAAAAAAGATGATTTGCATAGAAAGTAAAATCTGTCACTTTTTAAATGTTTGAACTTGCTCTCATGCTGCAACCTAAAGGTCTGTAGGTGGCAGTTGTCGACTGTAGACCCAGAGGATTCCATGTGCATTCTCAGTACCTTTCCCATTACTTTTACCTAGGAGGCCTTGGAAGATCGTTTGGAAAAGATCAATCGTGAACTGGGTTCAGTTCGGATGACCCTCAAGAAGTTTCATGTTTTGCGCAGCTCTGCAAATCTCTGAGACTGACTGGTAGCCATTAAACTTGAGACATTTTTGTTTGCACTAATGTACAATTATGCACTCGGAAAAGGCAAGCTCTTTTCTACTGTTTATAAGCCTTCAGACAGTAGTTTACAATCATTGCTATTCTTACACCTGCTATTTTATACTTAAAATGGTCACATATTTTCAAGATATTTTTGTTATGCTCAGGAACCTCTTGTATATTTTACTATTTAAAAAGCATTATTTTTAAATAGCATATGTCTCCAATTTCTATCAACAAGAAGGAAGTGTAACTGGGGAGGCAGCTTGTTTCTAAAGAAATAGTGTTATCCTTTTACAGTGAACTTTGCACACTGGTTTTATAAACTTGCTCTATATTGTAAATATAATTCATTTTTAAAATAAATGATTAGCAGCTTCCAGAAGGATAGACTAACATGCTAGATATTTAAAATATTATAGTATAGTTTGCATTTAGGTTCTGTAGACATTTTTAAGAAATGATAACACAATTCCTATGTGAAACACATTCCCGGAAATAAATAGTAGATTAATTGGGCCGGCAAGAAGGCTCAGCAGGTAAAAGTGCTTGCCGCCAAGCCTGAAGACCCATTTGAGGTCCAGGATGCACATGTTAGAAAGAGAGAGAAAACTCCCACAAGGAGTCTTCTGACTTCTACACACACACCATGGCATGTTCACATCCTTTCCCACCCCAGTAAGTAAATGGTTAAACAAAAAAATAGTAGTCTTTTTGAGTGCTGGAGAGTTTAAAAACTACATAAATATAATTATTTCTCTAAAATATTTTTGTGAGAGGAAAAAAACGATTAGCGATGGGAAGCAGCAGGCAGAGAGCTGGGTGTTCTGCCCTTCTGTCATCCATGCTTTATGTCGTGGCCCACCTTGGACTGTTTCCAGGGTGCCTCTAGTCTCCATCAAGCATAAAGTTCTAGCTCCCCAAGTCATCATTGAAACATTTTCACCCTCTTAACCTTACCTGACCCACCACCACACCCTTGCCAAAGAGAAAAGTACTTCCACAGTGGCTGCTGTAAGAACCACTGGTCTGCACTCAGAGCACTCTACCCTGTCTGATAATGGACAGAGGATGTGTCCAGATAGAGCTGGTGTGTTCCCCTGGGCCCTGCGGCAGGCTGTAGCCCATCACCTGGGTGGCATTCCCTAACTCTCTAAGAGCACTGTGTGGGCAGGAGGAGCAGCAAGTCTCCTGTCTGTGTTGGGACTGTTGGTGATGTCTGGGCTGCTCACCCACTCACTTTCTGGTGACCAGTCGGAACCCAGCACCCACGTATTTGTGCTTAGAATCTGCAGACCGAATCGTCTGAGCTCTCACAGTTGATTTCCAGGGCCAGGGCTCCGGCTTTGCCCCTGAGGTCTTTCTCCATAATGAGTACTTAAAACGAACCAAGGCATCCAAGCAACTCCATTGCAGTGTATGTGTCTCAGCAGCAGGATTTCAGGTGGTCTTCGAGCATTTTCTCACTAAAGCTTCACCTATGCCCTGTTCAACTTGGGACTCTCAGGCAGAAGGGGACCCTGGGATAATACCTAATCTTTGAGCTCATCTTCAATAACCAGTAAAGACTTACTTAATCAGGATTTCTTATTATTAGAAGCAAGTGCCTTTATTCTTGATTTTTCTTTCAGCCTTTTAAAAATTATGTTACAGTAAAAAATGTTCATTTTAAGCAAGCTCTTGTATAGCTTGTGACTAGAGCTTATAAAGGGATAGTCTATTTTTTAATATGTCCTTCCATGTGACATGCAGAACTAACAAGCTAAAAGTACTGTACACGTGGTGGTAGAGTGCTTGCCTCGTGTGTGAGAACACGTGCCCTGACACCAACAAATAAGGCTGCCTGAATAAGCTAACAGTGCTCTCGTGTGTCTCATTGTTCCCTCCTTTCATTGTATAGTCAACTGCATTCTTAAGGAGAAGAAATTGTCACTAGCTTTATCTTGCCAAGGAGTTATCTTCTTAGGTGCCTATAATTGGCTTATTCCAAAAAAGGCATTAAGCGCCATCAAAACATCTTCTGCGCTTCCCAGAAAGCATATGCTTTGGCTTTTGAAGTGTGTAATAGATTTAAACTATCAATTACTTATTTGAAAAAGAAATTTCATTCTTTTCTTCTTCATAGCTATAAAGACACTAATAAAGTTCTTGCAGCTGCCTCTGCCCTGAGTAGTGTATATCTTATGAACACTCAACTAAAAAGCAACTCAGCCTAAAAGTGGGCAGGGTAGCAGTCTTAAAGAGCATCTGTTACCCAAGAGAGGCAAACTGTTTCTGTGCTGGGATGTACTGCAGCTAGTATTAAAAAATCTCAGCAAGCCTGCAGCTTCTGGGACGTGCCTTTTAATATGTACATAGAAAGTAAACTCTCCAGCCATGGAGATGTGCCCTCTCTTCTCACGGAGCCAGTCTGCAGGAGTTATAAGGGATGGCTTCAGGCTATAGCTAAAGCACTGCTGATAGAGAACAGAGAAGGGAGGTTGGAGCCAGACTAACCTGGGCTACACCCTGGCTCGGGCCTGCTTTCCTCAGTGTAAAGACCAAAGGATAAGAGATTCCTTTCAGTATAGATAGGCCAGTGTGAAGGAAGGGTGCACCAAACAGCATGATTCAGATTAACCAGTTTACTGGGATGTTGAAATAGTGATTTTTAAAAATGATTTGTTTATTTTTATGTGCATTGGTGTTTTGCCTGCATGTATTATCTGTGTGAGGGTATCAGATCCCCTGGAACTGGAGTTACAGGCAGGTGTGAGCTGTCATGTGAGTGCTGGGAATTGAACCTGGGCCCTCTGGAAAAGCAGCCAGTGCTCTCAACCACTAAATCATATTTTTGGCCCCATGATTTTTTTTTTTAAAGGCATACTAGGGACTTGTATATGCTAGACAACTCTGCCACTGAGCTATATTCCCAACCCAGTGATTTCTTTTTAAAGTTGATGATTTTGTATGATCACTACATTGGGTTGTCATTTGTGTTAGGTGGTCTATGTTGTCTTTGCTCTTTGATAAAATCAAGGGTTTCCTTGGATTTTAAATGAATTTCCTTGGTATGTTATTTATTGGCTGACTGAAATTTATAAAAAGTTAACCCATCAAATGTAAATTCAGAAAAGCATTTTGATCTTAATGGATGAATGGGATTTATTGAGTATAGATATTGGCTTCTTTCATTATAGTTTATTGCTGGCTTAACTAAAGTAACTTTTCCTTCAAAAGTTCCATAATTAGACCTCCATGGCTTTTACATGGACCACCTGAAGAGGGGCCTGCCACTGAATGTTAGACATAAATGTGAACTTACAAACATGACTAGTGTTACCCTCAACCTAGGAAAGCCAGGTGCTTTGCCACATGCTGCTTGTCTTTTGAACCCCACACCCAAATATGTAGAAAACAAGGTATTGTCATCATCTTCAGTCTCACATGTCCCAAGAACAGTTCTCACTAATTTTAAATGTGCAACTTTGTGCTGCAAGTCTCTAAGAACCTTAAGAAAGTAAGTGACAGGCAGGGACCTTGGGAATTCACATTCATCAGTGGATCATGCACACTTTTGTATGTTGCAAGTCTGATTAAAGCCTTGGTAATCAAAGATTTTGCCAGAAATTATTTCCTGCCCTGCCAAGAGCAATATGGACGATTCATACATTGTTAAACTAGTCCAGTGCTCTTAGACCTCACTAAAAGCTTTTTCCACATCTGGTTTGCCCTTTATTTCATAAGAGACCTCAGATACATGAAGAATCAAGCCATAACTTTGCATCTGCTGATCATTACCTGCCATGCCTTTGCTATGACGACAGATTTCAAAGATAATTGTGTTTTACTTACATTGTACACTTGAACTGTAACAGTGACCCATAATGTGAAAAACAGTTATTGCTTCATTTAGTGCTGCTGATGGTCAGACAAGTGCTTGTTGTGGTGGTTTTTTAAAAACCTGGTCAAATACTGGAGTAAGAAGTTGTAAGCTCCACGAGAGCAGGGACCATCTCATCTTCCACCTTGTATTTGGGCACTCAATAAATATTTTCGGATATGAGCTTTCATGGTATCCGTGAGTTTATTCATACTGTCTGTGAGAGCTGGTCTTCAAGTCCCAAGAGCTGCATGGTTTGGTTAACAGTCATGAGAATATTAAAATTAGTACAGGAAGTAAATTCCAAACAACTAGTGGCATAGAGCCTCAACCTGGAGGAGTATGTGTGTGTGCATTTCTAAATGCACTTTAGGGCACCTTTTGGTGACTTCACAGTAGGAGTATTTAATGAACAGCTTCACTTGTCTGGGTGTGGACATTGCGTTCTGTAAACTGCCTCTCCTAGCCTTTGCAATCTCCACTGTGCCCGAGGAGATGAACACTTGGTGTGGTCCTCTTCTCCCTGGCTTTGTCAGGATACTGCCTTGGGGGCAGTGTCCAGTGGCAAGCAGCGGGCTTGTGTCTCTTGTCCATATGGTAATCATCACTATGGTGTTAGGTTTGCTCTTCTTAGTGCCATGACTTCCAGTTTTAACAAACAGGACTGTCATTGTGCAACCCACAACAACAACAACAACAAAGCCCTTGGCTTTTTCTTTGAGTCTCACCAAGTACCCTCTCAGTCTTTTAATGTGGCGACCGGAGTGTCCTATGGGAAAGGAGCATCAAGATGAAGCTTTTTCTGGGACCTGATCCTGCTCTCTGGGAGGTGGGGACCTGAGCTGCACACCCCATCAGGCAGGCGGCCACTACTCCCTCTGCTGATGGCCAACAGGCGTTTACTTTTCCCGCCGGGAGTCTAGTGCAAAGGACTCGACGGCAGTAGGCTAAGACCTCGGGTTTCCACCAGGACCCAGCGCGGGGCCTGCCCCAGTATTCCCAGCGCCCGGTGGCTTCCGCCACTCCTCGTTCCTTAAGAGTGTCGCTGTCTCCTGAGGAGTTTAATCAAAACCAAAACCCCGAAGCCGCCAGCACCCGGGTCCCACCCTGAGCGAGCGCGGACACCCCTCGCCCTCCCGCGCGCGGGCTCGGCCGTGCGGTGCGGGGCCAGAGTCGGAGCGGCTCTTCCGGCGCAGGCGGCAGCCCGGCTCCTCCGCGACGCGCCCCCGCCGCTCCCCCGCGCGGCCTGAGGAGGCGCCGCCCGCCGCCGCCGCCGCGACTGAGGGAATGCGAGCCGGGCCGGCGCGCGCGGGAGGCAGCGGCCGCTGAGGTGCGTGGGGGGCACGGCGGCGGCGCCGCGGCTCAGAGCGCTCCAGCCTGCCTGGCCCGGCCCGGCCCGGCCCGCGCGCGTCCCCCTCGGCCAGCGCTCACGGAGGCCACGGCGGCCGGGGCGGCCCGAGTCCCGCGCCAGCACGTGCGCCGCCGCCGACGGCCCGGAGCATGCCCGCCGCCGTCCGGACGCTCGCGCGGGGCCAGCTGGCGGCGGGGGCGCGCGGGGCCACGGGGTGCAGCCGGCCGGGACGGGGCCGTGGAGCCCGCGCTGCCCGGGACGCGGCGTGAGGCGGCAGCCGAGGAGCCCGGAGCGCGGCGGCCCGCCGAGCGGGTGAGTGAGCGAGCGGGCGGGAGGGCGGACGGGCGGGAGGACGGCAGCCCTTCCGGGGCCGGGGGAGCCCGCAGTGCCGGGCAACCGTGCCCGCGGCCTGCTGTCCGGCTGTCGGGCCCTCGGGACGCCGCTTGGGAGAACCGTGAGGCGCCGGACCCCCGCCCCGGGTATCGTTTAATGACCATAGCCTCCCTATTCGGACTGTTAATGCTGATTCCTAAATTCCTCGGCTGAGCTGCGGAGGACCCCCTCCTTCCCTCCAGAGACAAGTGTCACAGCAGGTCAAGGGGCAGGTGTGTGTGTGTTTACAGGGCAGGGCTTGTCCCAGGAGACCCCCCACTCTCTGGAGCTGGCAGGAAGTACAGGGCAGAGCCGTGGGCTGGGTTTCTCCTGCATCCATACGTACAGCAGGACATCCCTGCAGTCTTGCCACACTGGGTGGGCACTGGGGCCTAAGGATGGGGTGTGGTCCCTTTCCATCCCAAAGCAGCCTTTCCAGATGTCCTGAGAGATCCTAGATTCTTAATGTCGGGGTGGGGATGGTGATTTCGTTTCCCACCTACCCCACATTCTCTCCTATCTGGTGGAAAGACTGGTGGGGGCCTAGCCAGAGGGAAACTTAAAGGTTCCCTTCCCTTCCCCCAGTGTATACAACTACCATCTCCCTCATCCCGAATGTTCATCCCAAGTAAAAATTCTGTACAAATGCCATTTGAAGGCCAGGCCTCTAGCTTTATGCTCCTTTAAACTAGTAGCCTTGCATCTGCCTTGAAATCCCGGGATTCCTCCCTTTATTCTCCTCTATATCTCTGAAACTCTTAGGCCTCCCTGCCTCCCCAAACTGGATTCTTCTAGAGACCATAACTAAGCATCATCCTTTGTCTACTGCCAGTTTCTCACCTCTGCCCCTTCTGAGAGTCACCCCCAACTGATAGGGTAGCCCCTCCCTCGAAAAGTAAATGTATGGCTGCCACCACACAGCCCTGGACTCTTGTCTCTGCTTTGAAGGCCCTGCAGCACTTTATCAGTGTGACTCTTTTATGGATACTTTTGTGCCTAGCTTATCTCCCGGGGCTGGCTTGGATGCTCCCGGGTGGAGTTTGATTCGAATAAGGCCTCCCACTGTGTGCAGCCAGGATCCACAGGAGCAGAATTTCTTCTGACACTTGCCTCCCCGACCGACCTCTCGTTCCTCGTTCCTCGTTTGGTTCCTGGACTGCTGTGGTCACATTCTTTTCTCTTGTAAAGTGTTCTGGGGTTCTAGTAGATGCTCAGACCACTCCCACTGCAGAGAAACACAATGACTTGGAAGGGCTGCTCTCAGGAGGGAGTGACTTTGCCAAAGGACTTGGACAGCACATTCCCTGCTGTGGAGATGACCAAGGCCTGGCAGTAGGTGGATTCTCTAGGTGGTGAATGTTGTATGGGCAGCCAGTTTTCCCTTTCCTTCCCTTCCCGTCTCTGCCTGTGAATACTTGAGAGACTTAAGGTCGAGAATGGGAGTTGAGGAGTCGTCAGCTGGAATCCATGATTGCCTTTCCCTAAGCTTGCTGTGTGAGTTAAAGAGTTGAGCGGCTTTTCTTGGTCTTGGTTGTTTCTTATAGAATCTAAAATTCCATGTTTATTTATCCCTGTTTATTCCAGCTGTCTCTCTTCTGATGTGTCATTTGTCACACTCTTAAGTTCCAGCCCTCCAGGTTCCCTTAAGCCAAGTCTCCTTGTGCCTTTTCACCTTTTCCCTGCAGGAGACTGAGCTAGTTTGTCGTCCCTGGCCTTGACTGGACGGGGTTGATCCCTTCCCTCCATCTTTGAGCTGGCCTAATCTGGAGTTACCAGGTGAAAGAAGGCTTCTGTTTCCACACACCTCCCTGCTAGACTGTAACGTCGCAGATGGTTAGGGCTAAATCCTATTCCTCTGTCCCTCCCCCCCCCCCCCCCCCCCCGAGCTTCACACCCAATAGGCACTTAGGGAAACATTGTCTAGGCAGTGTGAGAGACAACCAAGAGCCCTCTTTTGTTATAGTTCTCCTTGGTCCCTTCTCTCTCACGCTGCCTTCCTCCCTATCCAGAGGCCTGTTTTACTACCAGGCACATTTCCTAAACAGCCCATCCGGTTGAGGCTTCCCAGCTTAGTCTTTAAGAAGAGCCAGTAATGAAGTATGTGCAGTTATTTGTAGCGATTAGCAGAGAGAGCATCTGTTGCTTCAAGCTCGCTGTCTTGCTGCTTTGGGAAGAGCCCAGAAACTATGTGCTCCTGCACGGGAGGAAAGGATAGGCTCCTGACAGGAGTGATGACCTGGAAGACCACCCCGTGGGAGCCATCATGTACCTGTAGATCAGATCTCAGCTCTGCGCAGGAGAGATCAATCAATCTTTGCACACAGTAACCCCAAAACTACTTAATAGTAACTTTCAGGTCATGCGATTGATGGTTATCAAGCCTTTATTGGATATCCAGGGATGTTTCCTTTCTTTCTTTCTTTCTTCTTCTTCTTCTTTTTTTTTTTTTTTTTTTTTTTTTTTTTTTTTTTTTTTTGAGACAGGGTTTCTCTGTATAGCCCTGGCTGTCCTGGAACTCACTCTGTAGACCAGGCTGGCCTCAAACTCAGAAATCCTCTGAGCCTGCCTCTGCCTCCCAAGTGCTGGGATTAAAGGCATAAGCCACCACTGCCCGGCACCAGGGATGTTTTCAAATAGAGCCAGGACAGATTTTGATCTGATTTGTTCTAAAACCTCATCTTAGGTCAGCCCATCTGTTAACAGCTTCTTACAATGTTCCATATGGAAAATAATGTTTGTGGTTCTTTTTCAAAGGTTTATTTAAATTACTTTGCGTGTATGGGTATTTTGCCTGTAGGCATATCCGTACACCATATGCATGCCTAGTGCCCACACAGGCCAGAAGAGTGTTGGATCCCCTGGAACTGGAGTTGCAGAGGGTTGCGAGCTGCCTTGTGGGTGCTGGGAATTGAAGCTGGGTCCTCTGGAAGAGAAGCCAGTGCATTACTAGAGCTATCCCTCCAGTCCCAGTGGATTTTTTTTTTTTTTAAGAATTTAGGGACAGGCACACTTTGTCTTCCCTGGGAAATGAAGCTGCTTTTTCTGTGATAACAAGAAGGAAAGTGTGCAAGGCAGTGGTGGGTTGTTTATGTCCTCTGAGCTACAGTGTGTACATGGCTCACACATACACACATTGCACACAGTACCGGCTATTGTCCCAGAACCTCCCATTTTTCCAGAGAGAGAAATCGAGAGATAGAGAGATCAGCTGATTTGGTCATACTCTGCTATGATCTATACTTCTTTCTGTCTTAATACCACACTGGTTTTGGTTTTGGTTTTCCTGCTGATTATTTTCCTCATTGGCATTCTGCATAGTCATCATACAATAGCAGATTCACCCCATGTGGCAATAACACCTTAGAGTCTACATATTTATTTCTACTTTACTGTCTGTCTGTCTGTGTTACTCTGTTTATAGTCTTAGTTCTCGTGTATGTGTTCATGTGGGCATATGGATGTACGCATGGCATGTGGCGACCAGAGGATCTCAGTTGTCACTTCTCAGGAGCTTTCCACCTAGTATTTTGAGACAAGGTGTCTTATTGGCTAGAGACGTGGAGTAGGCTGGCCTGGCTGGCCTAGTGAGCCCTGGAGATTCCCACTATCTCTGCTTCCCCAGTGCTGGCATTATAAGCATACATCACCACGCTTGGCTTTTTATATGGGCTCTGGGAATTAAGCTCAGGTTCTCTTGCCCCAGCCTACTAAATGCTGGTGTTTTAAAGGTATGAGCCATTGTACCTGCATGATCTATATATTCTATGTGAGCCATCACAATAAATTTCTCTACAACAGTGGATAGATGTGAATTGGGTATGGTGAATAGCATTTCACTTGATGCTTGTTTGGACTCATAGCGTGGTTTGAAGAAAGTCCCCAAGGGATGACTTCCCAGGAGCGTTATATTTGGAGAATTGTTTTTTAAGAGATGAAAGATTTATTTTGGCTTATAGTTTAAAGGACTCATTCCATTCTAGTAGGAGATGTATGTGGTAGGCCAGGAAATGGAGGGAATGGTGGTTAGGTAGAATTTTGACCAGCCATAGCAATGATAAAGACATACCTAGAGCTTTGTTTAAACTCTATGAAAGTTACCATGACCCCATCAGAGCAGGGTTTCTGGGCCAGGGAGTGGGAAATTTTTCTGAAACCTGATGGTGGAGGCTGGTGGAAATCTCATCTGACAATGCTAGAGGTAGGTTGGAGACTGCTGTTAGGAATGAGAGGCAGGGATGTCCCAAGGCCACACTACCAGCTTGCTTCCTGTTTGCCAGTGAGTCTTCTTCATGCCTTTGAGTCAGCCAGTGGCAGCACATAGTCTGCCACTGAACATAAGGACTTCCTTAGACCCAGCCCAGCAGACACTGGGACAGACCTCAGCTAAACCTTTATGGTGTGGACACAGAGAGTTGTGAGGAGGGACAAGGCTGACGTTTGCTGAAATTACACAGTTGCCCTTGCCAGAGGACAAAATGGAAGTTAACCAGTAGCAGGCAGGGATCCGGTAACAATCCAAACCCCAAGCTACAACCTTGGAAAATGACAACATTGACGAATTAGTGCCACAGCACCCGCTCCTTCCTGAAGTCCTGACTGCGCCACACAGCTTTCTTCCAGAATAACCTCCCTCTGCCACCCCATCTCTGTACTGTGAAGAGAGAACAAGGAATCATGGGTACATGATTCTGAACTCCAGGCCAAAGCTCTCGCTCCCTGTTGGATGTTCTGACCACCTGCAGGCATGGAAACAGCTGGCCGGTAGAGTGAACACTGCTATAAGAGTAGAATCCACTGTGCATTCTAGTTACCTGGACAGTTGAGTTGTCCTATTCAAAGTACTTTTGTTGTCCAGAGTCACACTGGACCCTAAACTAGGGCACACTGAGCCTTTGCTTTAAAGGGTTAGGTTCCTGGGAGCATCTGTTCATGCCCTTTTCATCAATTAGTGGACACATTAACTTATTTAATGTGTATTTCTATTAGGAAACATCTGGCTTAAGATATATTACTGCTTCCCTGACATTCACCTCACTGTGCTCAGGCCTGAGGGGAGCTCATCTGACACGCATTTTCTTTGCATGTCATACATAACCCGTGCTTAGGGACTCCAGACTGTGCTTCAGCACTGTGCTGGGGGCATTGTGAACAACAAAAAAACCAACAAAACTCACAGATGTGCAAAACAGTGTGGCACTGAGCCAACCACAGAAGAGCACTTGTTTACAGTAGGAGACTGGAAACAGACGGTGGACTGTCACCTTGCTCCTCCTCAGTGGGAAACCTGCACATCAGGCAAGCCACATTTGCCATCTGCAGAAGTTTGTAAATGACCTTGAAGACATTCAGAGCCTTGATTAGGAGTTACAAGTAGATCCTTCTCTTAAAAAAAAAAAACAAAATAAAACTATTTTTACTTATGTTTATGTGTTTGTCTGTGCGAACATATGCCACTTGTGTGCTGTGCCTGAGGAGGCCAAAAGAGGGCATTGGGAGCAGAGTTACCAGGTAGTTGTGATACTGTAACTTTAATTTTTTAAATTATTATTATTATTATTATTATTAATTATTTATTTATTTATTTTGGTTTTTCGAGACAGGGTTTCTCTGTATAGCCCTGGCTGTCCTGGAGCTCACTTTGTAGACCAGGTTGGCCTCGAACTCAGAAATCCGCCTGCCTCTGCCTCCCAAGTGCTGGGGGATTAAAGGCGTACACCACCACCGTCCGGCTTAAATCTTATTTTTAATGATGGTTTTTAAATGCTTTAACCTTTCTTGTAACACACCACCTACCAGAGGTAGTGGAAAAGAAAGGATACGGGGGAAGTGGACCTGTTTTAGAAAGGTTCTTTGGAGCAACTCCTGTCTGTGTCGTCTGAAAATTGGCAATTGAGTTCACAAGTTAGCAGGCAGTGGCAGCTCCATCCACCTCACGGATACACCCGCAGTCCAGCTCAGTAGATTTGGGTTAGCAACAGTGGTGATAAGACCTAGCAGGATAGCCAGGTCTCAGCTTGGGTTCGAGTGAGCAGGAGGGACCAGCAGGAACACCAGGAGAAGTTCTCAGCTGTGCCTCCCTCAGGGAAGTGAAGGCCAGCGAAGATGTGAGACCCACAAGCCTTGCACAGTTAGCTGTACCAGCAAGCCAAGCTCTCTCTCTGTCACTCTGTGGAGTCCTATTTATACCCTTCAAACTTCACGTGTCCTCTACGTGTATTATTTCAGTATGGCTCTTGCCTTAGCACAGGTCCTTGGAAGCGGCAACAAACTGCAGCACACCACCAGAAGTTTTTTGGTGTGTTTTTCTCTCTATGGAGTCCTAACCAATGCAGCTCAAGTACACAGTGTAAGGTGGACCAATATATGCCTGTCGTTAGCAAAGAATCTTTCATCATGTCTCCTTTCATGTGTTTTAGCAGAACATCCTTTCTTCCTGTGTCTGCTTCAGCGAACTGTTTCTTCAGGAGTTGGCCTTAGCCTTTCACACCTGTGTCCGCTTTAATGAAACGGTCCTCTACCGTGTTTGCCTCAGCAACCAACCAACCGACCTTCCAAAGAACCCTTAAGTTTCCACATCAGAACATGGCTGTTGAGAATCTAACCCAAGCCTTCCGAGTCATCTCTCTAGCCTGAGAAGTAGGTCTTAGTGACTAGATGCATCTACGAGCATACAGTCCCCCAGCAATGGTGGCCCTGACATCCTGGAAACTTGTGCACCTCAGGGAATTTTGCTGCAAGGTAGCCTGTGCTTGGTGAGTCATGGCTAGGAGTTCAGGGCCTGGCTGGTGGCAGATTCTCTTGTGTGCTTCTCATCACAGATGCTGAGCAAAGGAGCCCTATCTGCCCTATTCTTTCCTGTAGCTTCTTCTGTTGGACAGGGCCTGTTTCCCTTCTCCAAAGCAGAGGGACCAGGAGCTCACACATGGGATATCAGCAGCACCCGCCTGGGACGGAATTGGCCTTTCTTATAAGCTGTTGAAGACAGGCTTTCATCCTCCTAAAGGAGAGGGTTTCCCAAGGAGGTGTTCAGGCCAAGCTAGAGCTTCCGCAACTCAGGCTCACAACAGAATCTTCCCAAAGATGCTGTGGACTCCTATTAAAAGTTCATGGGTCTCCAGATCACTCCTGTTCCTAACCCCTCGGGCTCCACTCTAGCTTCTTCCCCCCAGGGCTTGCTTTAAGAGTGGCTCCAGGCAAGGACCTTTCTTGCCTGGGTCTGCATTCCTCTTTTCTAGTGTTTTCCTCCTAGGATTGGGTGTCAGGTCCTACAACTCCCGGTCCCCTGAGGAGAACACAAGGGAACTTGAGTGTCCTGTCAGAAGTGGGTATTGAGTAGAACTTGGTGGACCTTCCTGTGTCCTTCAAGAGAAGCAGTTCCCCTTGGCCCAGGGCTAGGCTGCTCTGTGGTCAGCTCATGCTTATCTCTCCTGAGGAGGAGTGAACACTTCCTTTCCTCTGCCCAAGGCCATAATTGCTTTTCTTGCCACTTTGTGAGAACCGACTCTTTACTTGCGTGTTTTTTTTTTCCCCAATGGGGAAGAAAGAGCAAACATTTTTTGCAATTAGACTTTTTCTCACTTGGGTAATCACACTGAAAAAAAGCATTTAAGTCTTTTGAAAACCACACATCAGTGAGGCTGGCGGTGTGGAAGGTGGGGAGGCGCATTCCATCAGCAGGGCTAGCCAGACACGCAGGCGATTCGGTGGGCTATAGCACAAGGAAACAATGATTTCACATTTATTTGGGGTTTGCTCTTTGCAGCATATTTCAATTAGTTCGTCAGTGTTGTGCATCTGACAGGCCAAACGTTTATTGTGGTTGGACCATCTGGGAGGTGGGAGGCCCACAGTCTTCCCCTGTGGCAGTCAGTAACTACCAGTCTAAGGAAATTTGTTTGATGTGTTTAAGAACCCAACACTAAAACACCATTAATAACAAAAGCCTCTAGAGTTCAGAAAGCACTCTCCCTTGCTCAGCCATCAATTGGACATGCGTCACCCAAGACTGCTTGTTCCCCATGCTTGACATTTTCCAATACAATGAAGCAAAGTCCTGAAGTAGCTCATTTAATTGGCCCAGAGCACGATTTGTATTAAGGTAGTGAGGAGCTTGCTAATTTACACTCAGGCGACACAGAGCCTGAGCACTGGCTGCTGGAGTGGCAAGGGATGTGTGTCACGGATTCCTGCCATTAGCGAGCAGAGCAGCCCTGCTTCTAGCCCATCCAGTGACTGAGAGCTCCAGATTGATGTCAGTTCCCAGTGGTGGGTGACTCACAGAAGCGTCGTGAGTTCACGGTAATGACCGCTGCCCGGTGCTGCCCAGCCTGCATTCCTTGGGTAGCAGAGAGTCAACGTTTCCTGACTTCACTAGCTTTTTTTCATTTCACCTTGGTTATTCCCACCCGACCAGCCCTTTCCTGAAGAATGTTCTGACTGACTTTCCAGTGGGAGGCCAAGGGAGGGGAGGAATTTAGAGTCAAATAAATAGGAGAGCCAGAAGGAGTACTGGGAAAATACAAGAATTTGACCTTTCCACAAAGAGCAATGACATTCCCTGTCCTAGAAACCCCAGGATTATAGGGTTGGGCACAGGACAGTGAAGTGGGATTAGTACTCAAGGGCTGAACTGCAGGTCAGCTCGCTAGAGGCTGTGCTGGTGGTCTGGCATGGAGGGACTGCTACTTGAGTTCATGCTGGTAGCATCTGGACCATAACCTGCCAGGATCCTCTGGGCTCTAGAGTTCCTGCTATTGAGATTCCTCGAGGAGGCTGCTATTCTTCTGTTTCCTGGGAACCCAACCACAAGGAACCCAGATCTGCCCTCTCCCCTGCTGCACACCCTGTGAGGGGCTGTAGCTTGTTTGTCTTGGGGTCACCAGTGCCTGGTAGAGTGGCTTGGTGCTGATTTGGTATCTTGGGTCTATCTGGGAAGCGGTGGTAAGGAACCACTTGCTGATTATCCACCTTTATGTGAGGCCTCGGTCCCTGGTACTGTGCTTGATTCAAAACTGCCACAAGACCCTGTGGATAGCATGAAGGGACTGAAGTCACCATTGGGTAGTTTATTCATGCTTTGCCCATGCTATTTCATGATTTCAATCCTAGCACTCAGTGTGTTAGCCACTGGGTCAGACTCCAGGCATAAGGAGGTCCCCATTCCTCATGTACCTGTTTGGGTTGAGTCACCGCTGTAAGCGACCAAACTGGGGTATGCTGCTAATTGCTTTTAATCTGTCAGTGTTTTCCTATTTGGTTGTGTCTAAACAGAACGAAGGAGTTCGAAGTCTGAGTTTATGTGTGTTGCTCCTTTTCTGTTTTGTTTTGTTTTTCTCCAAGAGGGAAATAGAATTCCTCTTCTGTTTGTTCTGAAACTTTTGCTTTCCAAAAAGAAGCCAAAGGGCTTTGGAGACTGATAGAAGATTCCCTGAGATAGGATCACATGCACTAGGATCCTCTCTACTTATGGAGTTTTGAGGCCAATCCTGATCCTGTTGTTTAGTCCTCTAGTCTTGCATCACTGGAGGTCAGAGGTCAGGCACAGAGGTGTGGGACTAGAAGTCCTGGGAGATGAGTTAATTGAGAGTGAGTGGCTTTTTCTTTCAACCTAAAGAGAAAACACAGTAGGCCAAGGGATTCTGTTATGTGGCCACCTTTCTGCAGGGGGTAAGGTGGGACTTTGTAAAGGTTTTGAGTGATGTGGGGCTTGCTCAGGTGGGGAGCAAACCTCTGGAACTAGGGTCCTCAATCCCATCATTCTCCTGTGCATGTCTAGTCTTCTTGGTTTCTTAGAAAAAGCATAGGATCCAAGGTGTTGTGAAGATGGTAGTGGGAAGCCAGTCAGGAGAGGAGGAGGCTGGACCTGGGTTCTTAGAGGCTATTGAACCAAGGAACTAGAAGGTGATAAGGAGCTGTAGAGTTGGGCCTTGTCTTGTTTATCTTTTTGTCAACTTGACACAAACTAGAGTCATTTGAGAAGAGAGAATCTAAATTGAGGAATTACCTCCATCAGACTGGCTGATAGTCAAGTCTTGGCAGAGGCATTTTCTTGATTGGTTTGAAAGGGCCAGCACAGCCGGGCGGTGGTGGCGCACGCCTTTAATCCCAGCTCTTGGGAGGCAGAGGCAGGTGGATTTCTGAGTTCGAGGCCAGTCTGGTCTATAGAGTGAGTTCCAGGACAGCCAGGGCTACACAGAGAAATCCTGTCTCAACCTCCCCACCCCCAACCCCACCACCAAAACCAAAACAAAACAAAAACAAAACCCCCCAGAAAATCTAAGGTCCCAGCCTCCTTTGGACACAGAGAAGGTGGAGTGGTCTCCAACATAAGGCAGAGGCATGTAGAGCTCAAGAAAGGGGCTGGGAAGGAAACAGAAGAGAGGCAGTAGGGGAAACTTCCACACAAAGGAGAGTGTGGCAGTGTGAGGGTGTCCTCCTTTCGACTCAGGTGTGCTGTGCAGCTACAATCTCATATTGAACTTGATCACTGCTCTGGTTCTGACACAAGATCTTTCTGAGGTTGCACTTATTCACACTCCCTTATTCAGGGAGTGGGCAGACCCATGAGTGTACTGCTGCTGCTGCTGCTGCTGCTGCTGCTGCTGCTGCTCATAGCCTTCAGGGATCCTCACCGGTCCCTCCCCATTGGAAGGTTAACTCAGGAGGTGGTGCTCTTTGGTAGGGTTGCTGCTGTTCACTGCACAGTGAGACTGTCTTCAGTGGTGCATCTTTTTGTCAGTTGTCCATACAGCAGGTGTGACTCTTCAGTGGTATTGTTGTCCAATGGACTTCTCACTTGTGGAGTTGCCTTGAATCATCCATGATCTTGTGAATAATCCCAGTGATTGCTTTAGATCACCAAGCTGGGTTGTGGACTCCTTTCATTGGTGCCCTCTCTGTGTGAGGAGAATAGAAGCCTTGTCTCTTTACATTTCTCCAGGGAGGGTCATGTGATGAAGTATGGCGGCATTCAGATTGTGAGAAACTAGACACTTTGGAAGTATACATCTGATGACATTTACTACATCCATCCTCTTTCTCACTCCAGAATACTCTCCTCTCTAAAAGGGGAACTCCATGCCCACTGGCAGCCCCCTTTCTCCTCTGGCCCTGGCAAATGAATGGCCTTTGTTTCCATGATCACCTACTCCTGGACATGTTCTGGAAACAGAAGCACATAATGTGTGACCTTTTGTGTCTGGCTTGTCACTCAATATCATATTTTCAGCACCACCAGGTTGTACATATGTCAGTGCCTCGGTCCTTTTTTCCTGTGACAGAATACACACAATATAAAATCCATCACTCTGATCATTTTAAGTGTACAGTTTAACAGCCGTAAGAACACTCAGGTGGCTGTGCAGCCATCCCCACCATCCATCCACAGCGTCTTCCTGTGCTGAGACTTTGTCCCCATTAAACAGTTCCTCACCCTCCTCCCCAGCCCCTGGCAACTATTCTACTTCTTGCCTTCATGGATTTGAGACTATAGGGATGTCATATTGGTGGCATCATACCTCATTTTAGGACTAGCCTCTTTCACTTTGTGTCATGGTCTCAGGGATCACTTATAGTATATATCAGAATTGCCTGCTTTTTAGGGGTGATCAACATTGTATAGACAGGTCACATTTTGTTTGGATGTTTCTGAGTCAGTGAGGTTTTGGCTTTGGTTTACTTCTAGTTAAAAAATGAGCCAAGTAGTGGCACACCCCTTTAATCCCAGTACTCAATCAAGAGCCAGAGGCAAGCAGATTTCTGATTTCAACACCAGCCTGGTTTGCAGACAGGACGGGTTCAGGACAGCCAGGGCTACATGGAGAAACTCTATCTTGAAAAACAAACAGAAGCCCAAAACAACAACTAAAAGGAAAAAAATCATACTTGGCCAGGAAGCTGAGAGCTAGAGGTGGGGTGACCTTTGATATAATTACATCTCCCTGTGCCTTGGCTTCAGAATCCACCTCTTAGGATGCTGGACAGAGATGGTCTATGAGGGTGGCTTTGTATGTGCACTATCATCCTGCTAGGGTGTATACAGGTTTTTATGTCACAAGTATGAAGGTTGGTGGGTCTCAGTGTCACCATCAGAGCATTCTGAAGTGTCTCACCTATGATGTGGACCTGAGAAGGCTCCTTCCCATGCTCAGGACCCGGAGCAAGGTGCAGAAGGAGGCATGTGTCTTGGCTCTCAGTGGCCTGAGCTTTTACTGATTCCCAGCAGGTAGTGGTAAGGAACACAGATGACACATGTTCATTGTCCTTTGGTGCTCAGGAAAGGTAGCCAAGAGAATGACATGACATCACTAGCCTGGAGAAGCTGAGTGGGAGCAGGAAGTCAGTCTGGAATTTACAAAGTCACACTTGCTTTCATTGCCCTAATTAACTGTCCATGTGCCTGAGGAACAAGCAGCTTGGGAAGTGCATTACCCACGGCCAGAGAGGCCAGCTGGGTTTCCCATTCATGGTTACGGATACTTAAAGATTAACTCTGACCACGAAGAGTGACTAGTTGTACTCACCATGCTCTTCTGGAGAATTTTCAGGCTGTTGGTAGACTTACCATAACACAGTTAAGCTAGGAATCCACGTTAGAGACTACACAGAAGAGGGAGGGGAGGGCAGCTCTGTCTGAGGTCACACAGAAGGAACGGCAGGTTGAGACTAGGGAGGAAGCATCCCTCAGAGAGGTGAGGAGCAAGTAGCCCCTTTCTTCGGTCCTAGGTTAAATTTTTATTTATTTTCCTAGTTTAAAAACTTTCAGGGTTGGAGAGAAAGCTTAGAGGTTAAGAACACTCCCTGTTCTTGCAGAAGACCTCAGTTCAATGCTTAGTGCCCACATCAGGCTCTATTGCCTGTAATTCCTGATCCAGGAGGATCAGCCACCTCTGGCCTCTCTGGGCAGCTACACTTACATACACATATGCAACCCATGTACAGACACACAATTAAATTGTTAAAAAAATTTTCAGATATACGTTCATGGTAAATTTACAATTTACAATTTAAGTCAGGTAGTTTTACAGCCCGTCAGTAGATAAAACAGGTAGCCACAAGATGGATCTGTGATATCGGACTGTGCAGATTAAACTTGAGGTCATTATGCTAACTGAAGCAAGTGAGTCACAGAGAGTACTGCAGGATTCCACCAAGGCAACTGTAGGGACAGAGCCCATGTGAAGTGGTCTCACTCTGAGAGTGTTTCTCCATCACCTTTAAAAGGCTTTAATTAGGACTTGGGGAGATGACTGGGCAATTAAGAGCACCGGTTACTCTTCCCGAGGAGCTAGGTTCGATTCCCAGCGCCCACAGGGTG
Organism: Mastomys coucha; assembly: GCF_008632895.1. Lineage (NCBI taxonomy): Eukaryota > Metazoa > Chordata > Mammalia > Rodentia > Muridae > Mastomys > Mastomys coucha. The sequence goes on along the minus strand of NW_022196905.1, from coordinate 117,994,429 downwards.
ACTCATAGCCATCTGCAGCCCTAGTCCCAGGGAATTTGATGCCCGCTTCTAGCTCTGAGGGGACATGGGGCACAGATATACATTTAGGCAAAAGACCCATATATATAAAAAATAAAATGAAAACTAACTAATTAAATAAAATGGCTTTAAATAATCAAGTAGCTTTAGCGTACATAAATGAAAAGTAGTATTTCCTGGCTATGAACATGTAAAAAAATAAAAATAACTGGGCAGTGGTGATGCATGCCTTTGACCCCAGCACATGGGAGGCAGAGGCAGGCAGATTTTTTGAGTTCGAAGCCAGCCTGGTCTAGAGTGAGTTCCAGGGCAGCCTGGGCTATACAGAGAAACCCTGTCTCGAAAAACTAAAAAACAATAATAAATAATAAATAAATAAAAATAAAAACAAAAAACCCTTTCCCTCCGCTCAGTGAGGAGGATGGAGAAGGGCATTAATCATGCTAGACAAGTGGAGCGCTCAGTCTGTGCCCACCCTGTTTGTTTGGGGTTTTTTTTGTTTGTTTGGGGTTTTTTGTTTTGTTTTGTTTTGGTTTGGTTTTTTGGTTTTTCGAGGCAGGGTTTCTCAGTGTAGCCCTGGCTGTCCTGGAACTCACTCTGTAGACCAGGCTGGCGTCAAACTCAGAAATTCACCTGCCTCTGCCTCCCAAGTGCTGGGATTAAAGGCGTGCACCATCAACTGCCCGGCTCCCTGTTTGGTTTTTAGTGACCCACGAAGCTGTTGGTTTGCCGTTGTGGTCCTGCCGCTGACAAAGGTTCTGTCCAAGACATCTCTCTTTCACTTTTGGGCTCTTCTGGACCAGGCTAAGCTTGGTGTCTGTGTGCCGTGTTCTGGCTGATCTGGCAGCGGCCAGTCGACAAACAGCTTCCACACATGGAAATGCCCATTCCCAGGGGTCTTCAGGCTAGCCCACTATCACAACATACCCTCTCTCAGTCCTGCCAAGCATGGCACCATGTGCTCTTTGTGCCATTTGTTCCCTGCCATGTTCTTACTTTATCACATAGTTGCCTTTGAAGTCAGCCTATTGTAGAGATGAGAATGCTGAGGCCAAGGGATAGGCAATGTCCTTAAGGTCCCCGCCTCCTGGTCTCAAATGCTGGTTGCCCTGCACTGAGCTCGGCACCAATCCACTGTTTTGGGCACCTTACCACCTTGAGTACCCCATTCTGGGGTTGGATGAGTCTGGGGTTACCTACTAAGTAGCCTGCTGGGCTTCGTTCAGGACCTGCCTGGGGCACTGTGTGAACTATGTGAAGGAGAGGCCTGTCACTGATTGCAGCTGGGGAGAGAGTGCTGCTCACTGTCAAGGCTGAGAGGAGCTCCTGCGCTGGGCTGGCCTGCTGAGAAGGGGAGTTTGCCTGCACGACTGCAGGCCTTCCAGGGGCCACCCACACAGAGCCCATTAGCTCAGGACCTTGGCTGAGCTTTGTCCCTGGAGGAGCTGAGTGTGCTTTACCCTTCTGATGGCCTAAGGGCCTCTCCTGTGGACATCTCGGTCCCTAAGCTTTCCAGAGTCCCACGCAGCCGGAACTGGACAGGCAGGGCTTTCATCAGGTAGAGGTGCTATTTTTAGCCCCGCCGCCTGTGTCACTCTGTCACTATGGAGATATCAGCTGGTGGCCCATAAGGATACATGCCTCTACTAGCAGAGAGGACAAGGAGCTGCTTCCTTCCTGGAACTTCTCAGTCAGGACCTTGGTCAGCATGGACAACCTCCACCCCACCCCCACCCCCACCCCTGTCTCCCAGGAAGTGGGAGAGAGAGGGAGGGAAGGCACTGGCATACTACAGAGGCAGGCGCAGTGATAGAGGTGTGGCCCTGTGTATGGACAGTGCCCACAGCTATCTCTTGTATTGGCTAGACCGATAGAGAAGAGTGGGGACCCCATTTGAGACATGCCCTGTGATCTTAGGAGACTGGTTCACCTCATTACAACCTTCATGTCTTCACGGATCTGATGACATGATTGGGGAAACTGAGTTTATAATGAGGGGATAAGGGTCACATGGCTGTGTGCGTGTATATATGCGTGTGTGTGTGTGTGTGTGTGTGTGTGTGTGTGTGTATCTGTATATGTGGACATGTGTGTGTGTGTG
>NW_022196905.1:117957620-117991895 GCF_008632895.1 Mastomys coucha | reverse complement strand
GTGGACATGTGTGTGTGTGTGTGTGTGTGTGTGTGTGTGTGTGTGTCTGTATATGTGGACATGTGTGTGTGTTGCTAAGGTTGTCCTCAGGAGAACATCTAGACTTCTCGCACTCCGTGCTTTTCCTTTTCTTTTCTTTTGTTCTCTCTATTTGAAAGCAGTGAAGAAATTGAAGAGAAAAATTCTCGCCCTTTTTGTGATAATTGTAAGAGATAGACTGAGGAGACAGACTATCCTCCCTCTTACCTGTCATCCTGCAGCCTTTATAAGACTCTAGGGTCACCTACCCTCCCTCTTACGTGTCATCCTGCAGCCTTTATAAGACTCTAGGGTCAGTCACAGTCTTGCTCCGGAGGGATGAGATACTTCCACATGAGCTCCTTTCCCTCAGTGGAGTAGTTGAGGCTCAGAGAAGTTAAAGTATCTTTCCAGAGTCATGCAGCCAGTGGGCCCTAAAGCAGGAGATGAATCCTTCTGACTACACCAACCCTGTCCTGTGCTGAGTGGCTACCAGGCTAATGTGGATAGCAGGCCACCGTGGGCCATGAAGCCACATCCTGTTGGTTGTATCTGTTCAGAGTCTTGGGCTTGTCTATGATCTTAAACCTCTAAAAATAAAGTAAAGTGAGTGTTAGAGAGGATGTGGAGGAGTTGGTGGGATGGAGGATGCAGCAGCTGTGGAGAACAATTACCACGTGACCAATGGGTCCACTGCACAGGCCACCCATGAGAAGCAAGAGCGGAGGCCCCAGTGACTCCTCTCCAGTGTCCACAGTAGGGCTGGAGATCACAGTAGGGCTGGAGATCATAACCAAGAGGTACAGCTTGGACTTCCTAGCACCAGATAAACGGAACATGGTCCATGCATACAGTGGAGCAGTCAGCCTTAAAAAGGAATGGCGTGTTAACGCAGTACACAGGGGTGGAGCTTTGAAAGGATCTGCTAAGTGAAAGAAGACAACCACACAAGGTCAATACTGCATGACCCCACTCACTGTCAGTGCCCAGACTAGAGGTGGAAAGTAGACTGTTAGTTAGCAGGGGTCAGTGTGGAGGGAAGCTGGGAACTATTTTAGTGGATGATGAAATAAATATTCTAGAATAGCAGCAGTGACCACACAGCCTATGTTTGCACTAAAGGTTGCTGGACTATAAACTCAAAATGCTGAAACGGTAAGAGAAAGAAAACAAAGAGAAACCTCAAGCTCAGGGGCTTGGCACACATGCTCTTAGATCCCCCAGTGCTCATGGGCTAGATGATGCCTTGCTGTTTATGCAGGCATTGGACAGTGTTCATATCTGTGGCCTGCCTGAGACCTCCTGCACAGCGGGACCCTAGGTTCTTCTGCAAGGGCAGTCCTGGCAGTTAGCAGCCTCATGCCTGTGTGAACAACATCTGTCTCTGTGGAGCACTTCTGCACCTGACATTGGGCATGTCCTTTTATGGCACTCGTTTGCTCTCAGCAAGTGGAAAGATAAATACCTTTTCAAAGAGCAGATGCCAGCTGCCCACGGCCCCTGCCAGGGTCCCCAGCTGCAGAGTGGGTGGAAGATAGCACTGCTGGGGGGCACAGGATGCTGGTGGGGACATTGGATGTGGGTGATGTAGACAGCTTGGGGAGCCTTGCTCTAGACCTACTGGTAGACCCTTAGTGGTTCTCGTGTTCCCTCAGAACTTTTGGCTTGGCCTGAGGCTTAAAGAAGCAAGGGAGAGAGTATCTAGCTGGGCCTGGCCAAGCCACCAATCTTCCCGGGAGTGGTCCCGGGAGTCTTCCTTTCTCATTAGGACCTCAGGTACAGGAAAGACAAGACAGAGAGGGAACCCTTGATCATGGCCGGGGAAGGGTCAGCACGGAACCAGACTTTCCCTGTCTCTTAGAGTCCCTGAAGGACTAGCCCTACAGTGGCCAGTCTCTCTTGTGTCTTTTTGTTAGCATCTCAGGGCATCATAACTAAGTACCAAAAGTTGGGTGGCCTCCAAGACCCAGAACTCATTCCACACAGAAGTGCGAATGCTGGATGAGCTGCACCCTTCCTGAAAGTGCAGGGAGAAGGTGCCCTGCCCAGGCCTCCTCCTAGCTGCTGCTGCTGACTGCAGACTAGCAGGCTCTTGGCTACATTGTCTTATGACCACATGGATTGCTCCCTTGTGTCATTCTGCTTTGGCTGTTTTTTTGTTTTTTGTTTTTTGTTTTTTTTCGAGACAGGGTTTCTCTGTGCAGCCCCGGCTATCCTGGAACTCACTCTGTAGACCAGGCTGGCCTCGAACTCAGAAATCCGCCTGTCTCTGCCTCCCAAGCGCTGGGATTAAAGGTGTGCGCCACCACTGCCGGCTACTTTGGCTGTTTTAAACTACTTATTTATTTGTTGTGTATGCGTGCATGCACATGTATATATATATGTACGGCCTATGGCATGCATGTGGTGGTAGAGGACAACTTATCGGAGTCGATTCTTCTTGCCTTGGGGATCAAACTCAGGTCATCAATTTTGGTGCAAGTCCCTTTACCTGCTGAGCCATCTTGCCAGCTCAAAAGCTAGTTTTATTTTGTAATGTTTGGCAATATTGGCAGTTGAACCTGGGACTTCATGCATACTAGACATGTGTCCTACCACTAGTGTAAGACCAACCCCTGCATCTGTTTTCTTATAAGGACTAAATCGACTCTCACTTGATTAGGATCTACCCTATTGACTGTAACCGTACCTTAGCCAATTATATCTTCCAAGACCCTATGTGTTTCTGAGAAGAACATGAACTTGAGGCCAAACTACTCAGTTTGGGTTGTTAGATAAATGGCTGCATGCACATGAGCAGTTATCCTTGCACAGCTGTTGATGTGTGCTTAAGTAGGTGCATTTCTCCTGACCTAGTTGTAAGCTGGATGGTTCTAGGATCTCCCCATTCTCCCCTTCTCCACTGGGCTGAGCCTAGCATAACGACCACCCTTAGACTCAGCCCCTTTTCTAGCTAGGAGCCCCAGCATTTATCATAGGGAACTGTAACTTGCAGGGTGTTTTTTTCTCTTCATGGCTTCAGAGTCACTGCTTTCTCATTCCTTCCCCTTAGAGCCAAGGAGATCAGAATGGCTCTGTCTTGTGGACAGATCAGCTCCCTCTTGGAACCTCAGTCTCAGCATACAGATGGAGTCTGAACTGGCTACTGCCCACAGTCCCTTACAGTTTGTAATTATTTCCACTGTTTCCCAGCTGAGAAAATTGTAGACAAGAAGTATGCCTTGGGGCCTGTGAGACTGAACTCCAATCCAGAGGCTGTCATTCTTGCTTCTTTGCTCTATTATCTGTGCCACCTCCTGCAGGAAACCTTCTGTGACTAGCTTGATTTATGTTTTGAGTCCTCACTGTACCTGGTGGATAGTGCATCAGCTCACAAGGGCTAGCTGGCTGTCCCTATGGTGTGCAGGCGTGTTCATGTTTGTGCACCTGCTGTGGTTTCCCTGGGCTCCTTCCCTCTCTTCTATAGCAGAACTTCTTCCTTTCTTTGTGTCCCCCCATATTTCCTAAGTAGAGTGTCCAGCACTGGACTTGTTACAGCCTAATAAATGCAAAAGATGATTAAACATTAGGGGACCTACTAAATGAAAAAATAAAATTAAAAAAGGAAGCAAAACCATGAAGATGGTTTGGGTAAGTGATAAAGCCGTTGATGAAGTTAAGTTTTTTACTCTGAGAGAGGGAAACCGAGGGGCGGGTGAAGCCTTCTGCATGATAACATCACCCATCAGTGCTCACTCCCCTTCATGAACCAGCCGGACATTCTAGTGCAGATTCCAGAGCAGACCTGAGGAGCAGCTGCTCCTGGGCACTGCAGCAAGACAGGCAGGGTCCCGGGGGTGCAGCTAAAGACATGAAGTGACCGTAAATGTCTGTTTTAAGGCAAACACCCTTCTCTCTATTAGTCACTAGTCTAGATTCAAGCAATAAAATAGTCTGGAACAGAGAAACATACGTAACTCTTAGAAAAGAGGTTTTAAGAATTAATTAAAAATTAATGTTTTAAGTGGATACACTTGTCTTGGGTTTGTAAAGTAGATAAACTGGAAGGCGATCCGCCATGCAGTAGCCAGACAATATGGCGGCCAGCTAGAAGATAAGTAATCAGCTGCCATTGTGAGCTAGTGTGTCAGCAGAAACAGGTTGATGAGCCTGGTGGGGAAGAGACCTCTGACTCTCTTGGGTGTCAGGAGATGGGAGCCCCATTTTCCAGTTAATGAGAGTGACATTCAGGCAGTTAGGCCAGCTGCCTCCTGGAGCTCAGGATCTCAGCAGGCCCAGGGGCAGTGTGATATGCAGGCCATAGTGCAGAGTGTGCCAGATCTCCCAGTGGAGTTCTGATGCATCTCTCAGAATGTTCTAGAACATATTTGTGCACCATTAAGAAGCCATATCACAGAAGCCAGTTCTGGGAACGATAAACCATGCTCCATCTCAGACTAGGTCTCAGAGTATCCCTTTGGCCTTGAGGTCCCTCTTTTAGCATCCCAGTGCTAATGTGTAGTCTGGAAAGGTGCACGGTGCATTCAGGGGAGCCGCAGCAGGGTGTATTACTACCTCCTGCTGGAAAGCAGAGTCGACCACTGCTACAGCACCATCTGTGCAAGAGTACCTTGCCAGCCAGCCCACCATATCTCTTAACCGTTTTCCTGATCTTTCTCAAAAGCAGTTCTTACCTATCTTTTAATTAGTAGGGACCACTGGAGATAGTTCAGTTGATGGCTGAATCATGTGACTGAAGGGAGGTATGGGATGGTAGGTAATGTCCCCTCATCACAAACTAGACTGTTCTCTGAGACCACAGATGAGTTATCAGTGTGTGTCCTCCAGGGCTCTCAGACTGGTACCACTAGGAGTCCACACTTCCTTCTCAACAGCCTAGGCTTCTCTCTAGTTCGTTCATTCGTTTGTCTGTCCTTCCTTCCTTCCTTCCTCCCTTCCTTCCTTCCTTTCTTTTTTTGGTTTTGTGATTTCTCACTTCTACCATCTCTTTTTTTAAATCACAGGATGCTTCTCTGACACTCCAGGAGGCTACTATGATTGCCATAGGGCTAGGTCCTGTGCCATAGCTTTTCTTCAAAGCCATATTATGACTGGCTAGTCAGTCTAGTAAGGGCTGCTGCTGACCTGCTTGGCTAGCCTGTGAATAGGACAGGAGTTGGAGGAGAATATGCAAGAGTTCCCCAACTTGGCAGTTAGCGATCCTGGGAGAATCCTAAGAATTGAGTCAACTCACAAGGAGTTGTTTACTGCTTTGTTTTTGTTGTTGTTTTTGATCATTGAAGGAGATTCACAGAATTACTTAATAATGTTGTTCCAAAAAATGTATTTTGAAGCTATTTGAACCACTTATTATTTCCGTGCATTTCGTGCCTTCTCTCATCCTCTCACCTTCCGTCAGTCCCTTCCTCCTCCTTTCCTCCTTCCTTGATGAGGGTCAGAGGGTTGAGACAGGGTTCCACACAGCTCAAGCTAGCCTCAGACTTGTTATGTAGTCTAGCCTGGTCTTTAGCTCTTGATCCTCCTGCCTCCACCTCTCAACTCCTGGGACTATAGGTGTGTGCTACCACATCTAGCTTTGCTCTGCTCTTTCAAAACAAGTCTTAAATGTCAGCATTTTAAGATAACCATTAAAAAAAAAATCAAACAATGTAAAAGGTCTATTGATTGCACCAATAGTGGTGTGTATTACCATTAATATCCTGAGTCTTATTGATGCCTCGGAACCCATCCCAGTTTGTAACCTCGCCTTCTCCAGCAACATAAGATTTTGAGTTTTCCAGTATCCAAAGAACATGATTTTTCCAATGTTTTTCTTTGCTATTCATTAATCATTTTCTCACTCATTCATTTTTTAAAAAAGCATATGGCAAAACATTAAGAAAGTTGTACATGGCATGTGACTCCAAAGATAAATTTGATTATGTCTGTGATTTATGGAACTAAAACATATACACTATAGAAGCAATAAAATAGGAAGGTCTGATGTTTTTTCTAAAATTGCTTAGATAAACAAAACATTTTATGGTCTGAGAGCAAATGCCAGACATCTTACCACCATTGTCTTCAGTGAGTTTGTTTTCCTCTCTAGGGACAATGACTGACAACAGCTCTCTGTGTGTGTTTGTGTATGTTTATGGATGAGTGTGTGTGCTTATTGTATGTATGTATGTATGCATGTTTATATGTGTTTATGTATGTTTGAATTTGTGAGTGACTATTGTATGTATGTATGCATATTTATATGTGTGTATGTGTGTCTGTGTTTATGTGTGAATGTGTATTCTTTACAAGACAGTCTCTGCATATATCAGTATTTGTTGTTTTAAAAGACAGAAACACCTGCCTACTCTTACACACTGCATTTTGAACTTCCCAAAGTGTACATTGAGGAGGGAGCTCGTGTTGCAGTGTTTAGCATTGCCAGATTTCTCAGATGATCAGCTTTTGTTTCACAGACGGGCTCTTCTGGGGCGAGTACTCATGGAGTTCAGGGTGGTGCTTTAAGAAGCAAGGGTCCTACATCCAGGCTCTGGCTTACGTGGCTCTCATGCAGATACCCTGTCTCCTGGGGAACACAGTTCCGGAGGCTGCATGCCCAAGTAAATGTGGGTATTTTCTTTCTACTTGGGACCCTTGTGGCTGAATTGTTCCCACAAAAGTAGTGTCAACCTGCATTTCGACATATGGCCTGTGAATAGGAGGGGTTGGTTTTTAACCTCAAAACCCCAGGTTAGGAAAGAGGTTTTAAGTAAAATGAAAATCTGAGACAAGTCCTGGATGAGGGGCTTGTCCACTCAGAAGGCAGGCTACAGTCAGACCCCTGTGCACACAACAGTGGGCCTTTATGGTCAGGAGTCTTTTTTGTTGTTGTTGTTTTGTTTTTGTTTTTGTTTTTCTCTGTGTAGCCCTGGCTGTCCTGGAACTCACTCTGTAGACCAGGCTGGCCTCAAACTCAGAAATCCGCCTGCCTCTGCCTCCCAAGTGCTGGGATTAAAGGTGTGCGCTACCACCGCCCAGTGTGTTCAGGAGTCTTGTCTTCAGACTAGCCTGCAAGCTTCCTTTCTCCTGAGAGGCAGGGAAGGGGCTTCCTGGGCCTTGCCTCTCCTCTGTCAGTCTGTCCATCATAGGGCATCTAAGAAACAACTGGAGCTTTCTGTGTCCCCAGTGTTATAGCCTGATAAAAATTTTCTTTCAGGAATACATGTGTAGGGAAGCCCACATGTACCCAGAAGGGCCATCCACATGCTCGAGTTGCACAGACGTGTAAAATTAAAGCTAATTTTCCAAATAAGGAAATGCATTTAAACGTAAAATGCTACAAAAGTTCACAAGAGTCACCAGGAGTTGGGGCTGGAGTGGATGGTTAGTTCGTGTTTAATGAGGACAGAGTTCAGTTTGGAGGATGAAGACTCTAAAGACAGAGGGTGGTGGCCACAGTGGTTGCACAATGTGATAAATGACCTTAGTGCCACTGAGCTGTACACTTGGACATGACCCACGCAGTACATGTTCCATCTCCCTAACCTCACACGAAAGCCACAGCTCACTAGTGCCTTCCTCTTCTGCCTGAAGGGATAGAAGCAATAGAAAAGACCCGGCTAAAGAGAAGGCACAGAGCTCTCAGCGTGGCCAGCTTGGTGGTTCTTGGTCCACCTTAATTGGTGAGAGCTTGGCCAACCCTGGAGCTCATTTACTCCCTAGGGTCAGGTTTGGAGATGTAGAGAAGCCAGTATACCAGAGTTGAAGAAGTGAATGGCTGGGCCATCTGAGCCTCCGTGTCTTGGAGTCCTTCCTGTGCCCTACCAGGGAGGCCTGGCCTGCCCAGTTCTGCTGTTTGCAGTTGTGGCTCCAACCTGCTGCTGAACCTTTTGGAGCCTGACACAAAGGAAGCTCCTAGTGACCTGGGCACAGTCCTCCTCCTGGTTCTCATGTTTTCCCCACAGCTCAGATAAAACGTTTAAAAAGAGCATTTGCCTGGCTCTTCTAGATACAGATGGGCAGAGCAGGTGTCTGTTTAGAACCCCACCGTGGCTTGGAGCAGGCTGCTCACGGGGTACGCCCCCCCCCCCCCCCCGCTGGGCTCAAGCTTCCGAGCAGCAAGGAGAAGGAAGACTGTGGCTGCTTACAGCTGCCCGCCGTGCTGAAGGCACTCTGTCAGTGAAAGCTCTTACCCACACTGCACTTGTGGTCAGGGGACACTGCCACTAAACCTCAGTGCTGTGCAGTGGCCAGTTGAGCACTTATTTAGGATGGTCAGGAATTGTCTCTGATGTGGCTGGGACTCAGCTTCCTCTGGCCAAGGACTCTGACTTTGGCCATTGTCCCCTGCCAGTGGGCGAGGTTTGTGGACCCCACCCATTGCAAACAGAAAAGCAAAGGAAAGACCAGTGACCTTCCATGGGTGTTACAGAGTTGGCTCATCCCAGTACTCAAGAAGTAGTTAGAACAATATGGCCACTTTAGCTGCAACAAATTCCAGGAAGCTGGTACCTTCCAAACCCATACAACCCAGGGAGTCAGAGCTGTCAGACTACAGTACATTTATTTTCTATTCTCACAACAAAGTGTTTGTTTGTTTGTTTCTTTCTTTCTTTCTTCCTTTTTAACCTGAGACAAAGTTTTTTCCATGTAGCCCTGGCTGTCCTGGAACTCACTACGTAGACCAGGCTGGCCTCAAACTCAGTGATTTGCCTGCCTCTGCCTGGGATCAAAGGTGTACACCACCACCACCTGGCCTGTTTCTTTATTTTAGGGACAGGGTGTTGCTCTTTTCCAGGTTGGCCTGGAACTCTCTCTCAGACTGGCCTTAAACTTGAGATCTCTGTGCCTCCGCCTCTGGAGCTCTGAGAATACAACCACGAGCCACTGTTAAGACCGCTATTACTTCTGGATGTTCTGGAATGACTGTGTCCAGAGTGAAGTGAAGCTTCTGCCCACTGTTTACAATTACCCCCGAAGGGCAGAATCATCCCTGGAGAAGTTTATTCTCTCTCTCTCCTTCAAATAGCAGCTTTAACAGACACAGGCTCACTGTGCAGCCCTGGCTGACCTCTATTGTCTCAGCCTCCCAAGCGCTGGGACTGCAGGCAGACTATCACCACATCCAGCTTCTTGGCGGATCACTTGATACTGGAGGTGGAACGAGATCTGCTTTGGGCTCATGTGTGAAGATGCATGGCTGGGCCTCCCCTGCTAGTACACCCCAGGGAAGCCCATGCCAGTGCCTGATGTAAGCCCTGGCTGGCCATGCTGTGCATGGACAGCACCTTCCCTTGACTCACTGGCTGTCAGGGAGGTGACATGACTTGCCACATTCACGGGGCACTGTGATGAACACCGACACAGCCTCCTCATGTGGGTGGCAAGCGTGTGCTTCTCATTAAGAAAATTGCTACTTTAGAACAGGCTCTGAAAAGAACTTTTTTGCCTTTACTAAAATTAAGAAAATAATAATAAAACAACCTACCCAACACCCTAAACTTAAAAAGAAAGAGAAAAAATTGACGTCAGCCCAGAAAAAAAAAAAAAACCTCTATGGGTCCAGAATGGAGTTAGAACTTGGCAGGGACATGGTTAGAGCAAAGAAATTCCCACTGGGCAAGGCTCACACTCCCATCCCCCACCTGCTGCAGCTGGAAGGCCTGAGCCATGTTGGAAAGTGACAGAAACTTGTCAGCATAGACAACTGAACTGATTTGCTCTGAGAATTCCCAGCCATCCCCTGCAGGCATTCTTGCTGGCTGGCCGCATGAAACCTCATTTGGAGCACTTGACTACTGAAGAGGCCCTCAGCTGGAACTTGACTGTCATAAACACTGAGCTCACTTTCATCAGGGGTGGAAGCCACCTTCCTGGGGCCCTGCTCCCAAGCTGCGGGTGACTGAGGCCGCCCATAGGCATAAGCCACGGAGACATAAATAGGAGACGGCCTCTCTTGTTCTCCATGGTAGAGAGAGTGATGGACTGCCATTTCAGTCTCTGTGGTCCGGCCTCCAGCACAGTGTTCGTGGAAGGGCCATGTGTTTGACAAATACTTAACACATCCAGTAGCCAGATGGTCCAAACAACCTATCAGTGGTGTGGTATGTAAATATTTCCCATCATTACCACAGTGCTGCTGTGTTGACACTAGCAGAGATGAAGAATATCTATAAGTAGCTCCTGACAGCCAGTCAGGTCACAAAGCCACCCCGTTACCTGGAAGGCTTCAGGCAAGCGTGGTCTCAGGCTATTCCTTCCCAGATACTGAGGAGGCACCTGTCCCTAACAGGTACCATATTCTCCTCAGCCCTTTATCAACACAAGGTTTGCTTCTCATGAGCCACAGCTTTCCAGTGTGCCCGAGCTCTGCGGGCTAGCTTGTTTCCCTCTTTGTTTTGTTTACTAAGAAGCACACAGCTAACCGGGTGGTGGTGGCACACGCCTTTAGTCCCAGCACTTGGGAGGCAGAGGCAGCGGGATTTCTGAGTTCGAAGCCAGCCTGGTCTACAGAGTAAGTTCCAGGACAGTCAGGGCTATACAGAGAAACCCTGTCTCAAAAAACTAAAGAGAGAGAGAGAGAGAAAAAGAAGCACACAGCTAAGTGTATAGTGTTGGGGTTCGGGTCGCGGCGGACACGTCTGCAGACACCAGGCACAAACAGCTCCACGTGTAAGGGGAGAGTGGGGACCACGGCGCAGGAAGAGGGGAGAGAAGAAAAGAAAAGAGAGAGAGATGGAGGAGAGTACTATGTCATGACGTAGTAGGTCCAGATAAAGGTGGGAGCTGAACCCAATGGCTTCTGGGAATATGGTGGCCGTTGCCTTGGCGACAGATCTGTGGACCCGCCCATATCTGCCGCCGTTTCTGGGTGCTAACATATAGATTACCCTCAACTAGGGATCTTGGTGCAAATGTTCCTTTCCCTATTGGCTGTCGTCTCATGGAGTGAACATAGGCTATATGTGTTTTGGAACCAGAGAGTAGTGAAAATCATGAACAAAGGTCCTAGCATGTGCTTTTAGTATGATTACCAAGTGTCCAGTTAGATATCAGCAATCAACTTGCTAGTCTCATGAAGAGGGAGGGAAAGGGAGAGCCCTAGCTCACTGTATAGCATACATAGACTGGCCTCAAATTCGCTATCCTCTTACCTCGGCCTCACATGCTAGCCGCATTTCAGGCACTTGTCCCCGTGCCTAACTTCCTTGTCACTCCTTTTTATCATCAAGTTGGATCTGGTTTCCACAACGTGAATCAGAGACCCACGGTTCTTTCACATGAAAGGTCTCACCTGGAGTCGGCTTGGGCTCTGGATTACCATCTATATTTCCTTCTGTTTGAATTGTAGCACCGTGAGGTGTGGGAGTGAGTGGGGTCACATTCATGCTCGAATGAGGGACTGGAGGCACAGACAGACAGAGCTGACTTGACACAGAGTCTCAGCTCCACACTAAGGATCACCCACTGTACACAGGAAGTCCCACCAGTGTCATCTGTCAACCATGTTCAAGTCCCCACTCTGGACAGTGCAACACATGATGATGAAGCTCTGGAGCTAGCAAGCAGATGGCCTGGCTGCTCCACTGGGTCACTAGAGAGCTCTGAGCTTCAGTGCAGCTGTGGGACTTCAGCACCGGCCTCATTCCAGCACCCAGCCCACTAGGATGCCGCGCCTGGAAAGTCAGTCTCTTCCCTAGCCTTGAAGGCAGGGCTGCTCTCAGTGACTCATGTGTTCTGAAGAGGACAAAAGGTCCGCCCTAGTCTCCTGTTAGGAACAGAATTTTCTGCAAACCCCTCAGCTACACCACATCAGTTGTCTGTTGATGCGTAACAGTGACCCAAAGCTCTCGTGTTTGCTTCTGAGGTGGCAGGCTGGGCAGAATTTGTCAGCTGCAACACCTCTGTTCTCTAAGTGTCGGCTGCAACAACTTGACTTGAGCTAGAAGCCCCACTTCCAAGTGGCACATTCCTGTGATAGGGTGACCATGCCAGTGCTTGGCAGCACCAGCAGGGGTTCCCTGCATGCATCCACTTCCCATGTCTGGGGCAGGCTTCTCCCAGTTCAGTGACCTTCAGGAAACTGGTTTCCCAAGTGGCTGTTGCTATCCCCAGTGTACAAAGTCAGGAGCATCCAGGCCACAGCTTCCTCTTCTGTTCCCTCCTTTTCTTATTTTTCCCATTGCGATAATGTATATAAAACACACAACTGAGCACTGAACTATTCTAAAGTGTGCGACACAGTGGTATTAAAGTATATTCTTTTTTTTTTTTTTTTTTTTTTTTTTTTTTTTTTTTTTTTTTGGTTTTTTGAGACAGGGTTTCTCTGTGCAGCCCTAGCTGTCCTGGAACTCACTCTGTAGATCAGGCTGGCCTCAAACTCAAAAATCCACCTGCCTTTGCCTCCCAAGTGCTGGGATTAAAGGCGTGCGCCACCACCGCCTGGCTGGACCTCTGTTCTTGAACAGCTTCTTGCTGTTGAACAGAGTGCCACCAATGAATTTAGGGGGACACACACCTGTTTGCATACATGCCTTCAGTATTTATTTATTTATTTATTTATTTATTTATTTATTTATTTATTTTGGTTTTTCGAGACAGGGTTTCTCTGTGTAGCCCTGGCTGTCCTGGAACTCACTCTGTAGACCAGGCTGGCCTCGGACTCAGAAATCCGCCTGCCTCTGCCTCCCAAGCGCTGGGATTAAAGGCGTGCGCCACCACTGCCTGGCTTGCCTTCAGTTTTTAATTAGGCTTCTCAAGATGGAGGTTCAAACCTGGCCCAGTGTTTCTTCCAGCCCACCCTGTTGGTTACAACAGGTCAAAGGGCCATTCAAAAGAAGGGGACATCACAAGGTCCTGGCTTCTTGAAGGCCATCCAAGTAGTAGTCTGCCATGAGCACTCTGGGAAAGGTCTTTGTAGATCTGTTCAAGAACTGGCACTGCTAGCTGATGGATGCCTCTGAAGCACACGGAGTCCCTGAGTCTGTTCTCTGAGAGAGGGTCCTGTGGCTCATCTCAGGCCAGGCCCAGTGCTTCCCCTGAAGATGGCCACAGCCTCCCATTTGCACTGTTCTGTGTTGCTGCAGGCTGTGCTTCTCATTACATAATCTGTTATTCTGTGCTCCACCGGGCCCTGGTTACTTGTCAGAAGTTTCTAAAAGCCAGCTGAATCAGCTCCAGGCAGCTGGGGGTGCTGCCTCTCCCTCATAGTATTAGTCACTCTGTACTTAGCTAAATTTAACTTTTTATCATCCAAATGATATTTTTGTGGGCTTGGGATTTTACATAATGCTACCAACTGCTGCAGGCTAAGAATTTCTCTTTTTTGCTATGTGTTCCTCTGTGTGTGTGTGTGTGTGTGTGTGTTTCCCCCATGAACTCTTGCACTCTCAAGGAAACATTGCCGGGTCCCTTTTCCCTGGCTGTGCTTTCCCAGCTCCTAGGATCATGCTTCAGCTCTGTATTCACCATCTACCAGTTGAGAGGAGCAGAGTTCCTTGTGGCTTTCCTATGGCCCCACTTGTGTTTCTGCTCGCACTTGAGGGCTCTCCACTCTGAAGGTCTTGAGAGTCTCCCACTGTCTGTAGCACACTGGGCCTGAGGAAGAGCAGGGTGGTGGGTGAGTGGGTACAGAAGACTTACTTGGCTGTGAGAACCAAGCAATGAGATGCTCATCCAACCTGTCCAGACATGGGGTTCCAGAGGCGCTTTCTGGTCTCAGGTAGGGGTGGAGGTGACAAGGTGAAAGGCCAGGAGCTAGTCTCATTGAAAACACAGAGACTCAGCCCTCTAAGAAAAGTTGTGGTGTGGTGCTGCCTGCCTTTCATCCCAGTGCTCAGGAACTAGAAGCAAGATGATCTCTGTGAATTAGTGGCTAGCTTTATCTACATAATGAGTTCCAAGCTAGCCAGGGTTACATACCGAGACCCTGTCCCAAAGGGGTGAGGGGTAGGTGTACAACTGGGATGGTATGTGCACAACTGGGCATACAGTTAGGGAACTGGGTGTAATGCTCAGCCCCCTGCTCACTGTGGCTGTGTTGGGCCCTCACATCAGGGTCTGGTATGTGTCCATGTGTATATGAGGGAGTGAAGGTAGCAACAGTATGTGCCCAGCAAGGTGCTAAGTAGTTGCTTTCACAAACTTTGTTCTTTTTTTAAAGATATATTTATTTATTTTATGCATATGAGACACCTAGAAGAGGGCATCAGATCTCAATACAGATGGTTGTGAGCCACCATGTGGTTGCTGGGAATTGAACTCAGGACCTCTGAAAGAGCAGTCAGTGCTCTTAACCACTAAGCTATCTCTCCAGCCCCTCACAGACTCCTTGTTTGTTTGTTTGTTTGTTTGTTTGTTTCGAGACAGGGTTTCTCTGTATAGCCCTGGCTGTCCTGGAACAGACTTATTCTTGAAGATGCTGGAATTCTGTACTAGTGGCTGTTCTGTCAGATAAGGAAACCAAGCCCCAGAGAGTCTCAGCACCTCACTTGAGGCCTCAGAACCTGGATGTGATAGAAGCTGACTTCAGAGCCCATCTGTCTGCAGCCTCTCTGAGAGCGAGAGCATGTGCGAGAGCGAGCAGCTTGGCCTACTGCTAAGTGCATCCCTGAGTAGGATGCCCACGTGGGACTCTCTTACTTTGCCCTGTGTAGTGTACTTACTATCCCTGGCCTGATTTGCTCACCTAGTTCTTCCCAGGCGCTGTTACCACAGTGAAACAAGGTGGTAAAGGAAGGAGGTTCTGCAGGAGCAAATCTGTTGAGCTTTCATAGCTTTCAAAATGGAGATGTATTTATTCCTTGGTGTAAATTAAGTGACTGACATTGGCCTTTGGACATAGCCTATGGTGAGCATCTGTCTATCATACGTGAGGCCCTAGATTTAATGCCCAGTGCAACAACAAATGAGCAAAATAAATTTTATTTTATTTTATTTAAAGATTAAGAAAGATTAGAAATACGTCCGTACAAAAACTTGACCATGAGTGTGCGTGGCAGCAGATTCCTAATCGCCAGTGCCATCCAGATGTCAAATGGCAGATGCACAGAGAAGCAAAGCACATCCTCTCCATTCCGCAGAATATTGTTCAGTTAAAAGACGGAGTGAAGTAAGCTGGCAGTATGGCTCAGAGGCAGAGGTCTTGCCTGGCATTGGTGAGGCTTTGAGCTCATTCACAGGCACTGCAAAAAAAAAAAAAACTGCATTAAAAATTAAGACATTAAGAAAAAGAATAGCATACGGCCACATGCCACAGTCTCTGAGAACGCAACCCTAGAAGAAGAAGCCAGACTCGAGAGGGCTGCATACTATGTGAGTCCACTGATGCAAACTGTCTAAAACAGGCAAATCACACAGACAGAAGGCAAATTAGTAGTCCCCAGGGGCTGGGAGGGAAGAGCGAATGAGTGGTGACTCTCACGGCTACTGGGTTTCTTTAAAGAGGGACACAAGTGTTGCAGATTAAGATAGTATGATGGCCGCCGTGGCACCTTGTGAATAGACTAGTAAGCACCGGTGATAATGGCCGGATGCTTTCAAAGGGTGAGCTTTGTGCCATTGTAAGGTATATGCAAATTTTGAAAACTTAAGTGACCATGCTTCACTGTGGCATTCCAAGGCCCTGGAGGGTTTGCTTTCGAGCCACCTGCCGTGTGTGCCATCCTCTCTACCCATCCTGCAGCCACCTGCCTCAGTCTCCATGTCAACGGGGGTGGAGACAGCAGCACGGGCTTCGGTCTCACTACCCACTCTTAGCTGCTTCCAGCCGGGGCCAGCTTGAGGCACGCGGACGTCTGGGCACCCCATCAAACTGGTATTCTTTAAGTGTTTGTTTGACATTTCTTTAGTGGGGCTGGGGAGAGAGAGACTGATACTCTATTAATGGAAACTGTATAGAGAAACAGATTCGCTTACCAATTCCCTTCCTCTGAAACAGAACCAGGCTTCAGAAAACTTTTGAGGAAAGCGATTCTGACTCTTGCCATCCTTGTCTCTCGAGCAGGTTTGGTTTCTGTTTACTGTCTTCTCTCCCCTGCAGTTCTCCGCATTGTCGAAGGACATTCTGGAGATTTAACTCTAGAACTTAAGGTAGCAAAAGTTTTCCTCTTGTTCCCAGGAATAGCAGCACACACTGTGTTTGAGTGTTGACTGGGGCTCCGGGGTCATGGCTACACATACGTGGAGCAGGCATGCGACAGATTTCAGCAGGGGGTGCTTCACCTCACCAAGTGAATGTTCCAGGTCCTGGGAGGGAACTTAGGTTGACCAGTGACATAGTTTTGTTTCCTTCTAACAGAGCTCAGAGCACCCTGAGTTCTGTCCCACAAGTGATTGTCTGTGAGGCCTGCTGGTTAACCTGGCGCTGTGTGCATCTCAGATCTCCAGTGGGTTCGGGCACACAGCACCGCTCTTTGCTTTTTTGCCTCAGAGTGCTTCTTCCCCCTAGTCTCTGCTGGGTGAGTGAGTCACCATTGTCCTTTTCACTCTGGGGACTCAGGTAGAATAGACTCACCACTGATGAGGTGTTAGCATGACAAGCACTCGGCACTCCCCATGGTTTCCCTTACCTGGAATGTGGGGACCTTACATGATGACTTCGTAGCTGTTGAGAAGGGTAGCAGTGGAAGCCAAGAGTCGGGATGGTATAGTTGCTTGGAGCTTGGTGAGCTGTGTCACCAGGTACATGTAGAGTGAGCTGGGCAGCCTGAGTATCTGCCCACACTGGACTCTGAGGAATCTGGGGAGTTCTGCTGGCTCAGAGGTCAGGAAAGTATGAGGATGTGTGAATTAACACAGGGGTCAGAGGCAGGACTGCCAAGGAGGCTGTGTCTCTGAGGGCCAGCCCCCAAAGTTGCTCGCTCCTCACCATGGTGTTCCCTAGGGTGTAGGAGGGGCAGTGTGGGTGGTGTGTGAAGAGCTCCGTTCCCTCCAGCCACACCTCCCACTGCTGTGCATCACTAGCTCTCTGCACGTCCCCATTCCCTCTTTCTCTCCTCTGACTCTTGCTGGCTGTGCTGCTAGCTGGCAGTTGATCACTTTGTCATCCTGGTCCTCCATTAAACATCCCTTAGGTTTTACACTTCCCTCTGTCAAAACTGCTCACCCTCGCACCCACAACCAAAGTCTTACTAGTCCTGGTGCCTGGCCTCAGCCTTTGAGGTGAGACTATCCTGAACTTGGTCACTGGTTCCTGAATATTTCAGTGTCTGTCACCTGCTGGGGAACTGCAGGCAGGTCATTGGAGGGCTTCCTAGCTAGCTGCCTGTTTCCTGTACATAGGCACAGGTGCAGGGGAGTGGGCTTCTAAATGTGTTTGGCAGGGAAGGACTAGTGTTGAGCTGTGATGTGGTTCTGGGCATGTCGCAGTTCTCGTGGCAACCCTGGGTTGAGCGGTGGCTTCTTTGATACTTGTGGGTAAGGGATTCCATGAAAATCTATTTCTCTAACTTATTTTCTTTCTAAAATCTATTTCTCTAACTTATTTATCTTTTTATCTATTTGTTTGTTTGTTTCGTTTTTCAAGACAGTGTTTCTCTGTGTAGCCTTGGCTGTCCTGGAACTTGCTCTGTAGACCAGACTGGCCTCAAATTCACAGAGATCAGCCTGTCTCTACCTTCAGACAGTGGTGGTGGGCTTAAAGGCATGTACCATCATTCCTTGGCCCAATTCTCTATTGTTCTTATCTTACTTTGTGAACTCAGCTCTGGCCTGTGGGTACTTGGCAGGATTGGGCATCTGTTCCTACTACGTCTAGATGAAGGGGAGTTAGAGGCCCAGTGGCAAAGCTGGAGGCCACCTGCATCTTCCAACCAAGTATCCAGCCAAACGTCTCCTGATTCCTTCCTGCTTTCCCTAGTTTTCCAGTTGTACCTACCCGACCCCCATACTATGGCCTGATGTCCTCTAATACTTACAGGGTCCTGAGTGAAACCATTAGGCTGGAAGCCAAGAGTCCTGGTCATAAGCAGGCAGCTGTGTGGGGTTGTCTCACTCCTGTGTAGTTTTTCTAGCTGGGGAGGCATATCTATCCCTGGTTCTGAGATAGGTACTCCCTCCCTGAATATATCCATCAGGCTCTGTAAAATGGATTCCTGCCTGTCACTCACACCTTTTGGCCCTCTTGCTCCACTAATGCTTGGTCTGATCTTGCTCAGGCTGAGGCTGACTCTGCCAATTTTCCTACTGATTGTCATAGAGGGATGAGGAACTCAGGTGGCTTATCTCCTCTACCTTTGGGTTTTTCCTGCAGGATGCTGGCACGTGTGTTTTGGTCCCTGACTCCCTTCTGTGGACATATTGACCATTCCTCCTCCTGTGGTGGAGACGTCACAGAGCTGCTCAGATCTACAGGTAAAAGACCGGCTGTTGTGCAGTGCCCACCATCCTGCCCAGCCTTTAACGTCTGTGGACTATGTGCCTTTGCCATTTCTTTCTTCCCTCGAAAGCTTTTCTGATTGCTGTGGTAGACAGCGACCCAGTGATTAAGTGACAATATTTTCATTGATTGGGAAGGTATTCTGTCTCTGGTAACAGCTGTTGTCCCCCCACCCCCATACAGAGCATACCAAGGAGGTTCTTTGTTATTCTCAAGGTTCTGTCTGGGCTCTCTACGACAGATGACACACATGGGACAAAGTAGGCAGGAGTTTTGATTGAAGGTACCCTCTTTCTGTGATCTGGGATCCCCCAGTGACCTTCTGGCCTCTGTGGAGAACTAAGACTGAGCTGCTTGCTCATCCTGTTGCCCACAAGCTGCAACAGTCACCCAGAAACTGGCGTCCATGTGTTTTCTCAGGCTCTGTCTCTCTGAACCCACTCTGCATCTTGTCCATTTCATCGACAATGTCTCCTCTGACCTCCTGCTTGACGTCTTGAGAGCCTCTAGTGGAAAGTCCAGGTGGTGAGCTGACTGACTTTGCCTTCCTCCCTGACTTCCCACAAACTCTGCTTTCTGAGCACTCGTCAGAAGGCTTGAGGTTTGGGATTGCAGATGCCGCACATTCCTTTTAGGGGAATTCCGTGAGGGAAGGAGGGCATACTGGCGCCAGCCTCCTTGCTGCCATTGGACCTCCATTTTACTTGAGGGAGCTGAAGCCTCGAGTGTTAGACTCAGTCGCGTAGCTGGCCAGCAGCAGGCTTGAGATCTGTCCCAACTTCTGACTGGAGTATACAGCCAGCTTTCCAGATGCCTGGGCCTTTGGGTCCAGCCTTGACTTGCTCCTGGTTCCTTCCCTCTGGGCCCCTTCCTCACTGGGAAACTCCCCGGGCGCAGGGCTGCAGGGCTGCAGGGCTGCAGGGCTGCAGGGCGCAGGGCTGCAGGGCTGCAGGGCGCAGGGCTGCAGGGCGCAGGGCTGCAGGGCGCAGGGCGCAGGGCGCAGGGCTGCCTCTGGCTTCCACTTGCAGGCTGGCACCAGGGCTGTCCTTTTCTCTAATTGCTCATTTTCTTCACTTGCCAAGAAAAGGCCTCCAAGTGCTAAGGAGAGTGTGGTATGTTACGTTTCTTGTTTTCTTTGTTTTGTTTTTACTTCACTTTCTAAGGTGTCTCTGTGTAGGAGGAGCTATGGGAACAGTGACATCAGAGCACACAGCCCCCGCTCATGGCTTCTGTGGTCAGGTCTGAGCCCCATGGTTGCCAAGTGCCAATACAGGTGGCCTCCAGCATGAGGCAGAGTTCCTCAGAGAACCCTGCCCACAGGATCTGAATGTTGATGTCATCTCTTGGTGCTCAGAGAGACCCTGCCCTTGCTTGGCTCGAGGCCTCTACTTCCTGTTTCCTTTCTCACAGGAAGGGCTCTTTCCTGCTTAGCAGCTGCCATGAGTGAGTTCGCATGAGAGGTGACAGCCTCACAGCCTGTCTCACCCAGGGTCCTCAGTGATTTCCCCGAGTCACTCCTGTGTCCTGCAAGCATTTATCAAGTACTTGGTGTACATTAGGTGTATCTCGCATGTTGTGCCAGCCTGTAAACGCAGAAGGGGGAGTTACTATTCCAGGTGCCAGGGACGCAGCTGTGAACAGAGCAGACAGAGCCCCCCGTGCGAGTGGTTTGCCTCCTGGTGCATTCTGTGCTGTGCCTGTGTCCTGAAGTCTCCTCTACACACTCTGTTTGCCACTTCCTGTCTTCCTTTCTGAGCCCATTTCCTTGTAAGCCCCCAACCCATACTAACACATCCCTCCTTTTCCTATTGTCCCAGCATCCTGCAGTACCTCTGATAATAGTAGTGTCACCGTAAGCTTTGAAACGTTTGTGTGTCTGTGTGTGGCCAGGTTGAGGGCCCTTTAATGGCTGAGACTTTGGACCTCTCCTGCTCCCTCAGCCTGTCCTGCAAACCCAGATCTGCAGAACAACAGGCCTGAATGGGACAATTAAGTTTGCTCACAGTGGGCCTCTGAGCTGTCCTGGGCATTTGTAGTCACTGATGGGCACAGAACCCTGAGCAGAAAGCAAGTCTCTGGGTGGAGGGCAGCCATGTCAGAGGTGCTGCGAACAGGAATGCTCCCTGTGCCCTCTGCCAGGGTGAGGAAGGAAAGGGACCAACAAACAGAGTTTATTTTTAGAGAAACTTCTTGCTCTAAAGGAACTCCAAGCTCTTTCCTTCCAGAAAGGTGGTGGGCTAAGGGGGCAGGACAATTGGCTTGTTTCTCAGCAACCTGGTATCTTCTGCATTTTCCTAGATCAGAGACCGAGCATTACAGAGAGTCTGCCCCAAAGAGGGTTCCAGCTGGAGATCCCATTTGCCCTCAGCAAGTTGCTCATTCTGAGTGACAATAGAGAGCACTTAGCCTTGGCATCATGTTACCTAGGTGTCCTTGAGGTTGGAATGCAGCAAGAAGGGTCTCCCGGAACAGGCCTTGGCTTCTTTTCCACATCCTGGTGTAGGCTCAGGCTGGGTGGGGTACTTCCTGCCATTGTCTCTGTGACTGGCCTCAGCAAGGTCACTGTCTCCTCCAGAGGAGGAGGACCTGGGTAGGGCCTCAGAGCACAGCAGTAGTGGACATAGACTCCAGACCTTGCTCTGGACCTGAGCTGAAGCTAGGACCTAGGCTGCTGTTACCTGGGCAGCTGAGCCCCTGGAGCCGCAGCTTTTCACCTCTCTTTGTGAGCAGTCTTGTCCTCACATGGCCAGTTTATTCCCTTGGGTCTAGGCCACACCACAGCCCAGAAGAGGCAAGGACAAAGTGAAGGACTAACTGGCATACTGGCACGGAGTAAAGGTACCAGCCTGAGGCTCCTGAGGGTCAAGAGCTTGTCCTCAGCTCTTTGCTTTCCTCACAGTACTGGGTGAGATTTGATGTCTAAGCCATGCTGGGGCCAGCTCTGCATTTGCTCTTGCTGTCTCGTTCTGCCTGTATCCCTGCAGTCTGATGGCTGCGTTGACTCACATCCATAAGTATGCTGGACCCAGATTTTGGCCACAAACCTCCAGGGCCTCACTTTCTCTGACCACAGACCTCCCCTCCCCTGGCATGCACTCCCCAAGGAGAGTCCTTTTCATTCTCTTGGGTTTGTATCTGCTTAGGCGAAGCACTGCTTCCTGCAGATAGATGCACTGTATGTCCAACAAGGTGGCACAATCTGCCTTGTGTTTCTTTCTCTCTGCTGCTCAGGATCACCTGTAGAAGCATGCTTTGTGTTAGCCAGCTTTCTGTTACTGTGACAAATACCTGAAATAATCAACTTATGGTGAGATAAGGTTTGGGGTGGATGATGATTGTAGAAGCTGCATTCCATGACTGGCTGTTCCTGATGCTTTGAGGTATAAGCCAGGTCCCACTTTGTGGTACTTCATGTGGCAAACTAGAGTTCCTTTCTCAAAGCTAGGAATGAAGGACAGGAGA
Organism: Mastomys coucha; assembly: GCF_008632895.1. NCBI lineage: Eukaryota > Metazoa > Chordata > Mammalia > Rodentia > Muridae > Mastomys > Mastomys coucha. Next base: position 117,970,060 of record NW_022196905.1, on the reverse strand, counting down.
AGAGAAAGGGAGTGAAGTCCCCAGTGTTCTTGGCCCCACCTCTTAAAAATGTCTACCACCTCCCAATGATAACCCAATAGCACAGTTGTGCAGGAAGTTCCATGAGCTGGAAGTGTCTACAGCTTAGCGGTAGAGTGCACATAGATGTGTGAGGCTCTTACTGTCAGAGGTAGGCTTGAGGAGGGACTGAGGCTGTCTGTCTCGGACTGACTGGGTAGAGTGAGTGAGCAAAGGGAAGGATAACATGGAAGGCAGAGGTCAGAGAATAGGAAGGGCGTAAGTTGGTGTTAAGGCCTTGACCTTCACTTTGAGTGATATGAAGCCATGAAAGCATTTGGAATGTTGAAGACCGGGATCAGCCTGTAGCCGCACTGTTGTGAGCAGGCTGGAGCAGTGGTGGGAAGAAGCAGGAGGAACATGAGGACAGCTGCAGTATTGGGAGGGCCTGGGGCTTGGACCTAGGGGTGGGTATTGGACTCTAGGTCTGTGAGGACCTAGGCTGGAGGGACTCTGAGACTTGAATCCTCATTTAAATGAAGGTTCTTGTAGGAGACCTCCTGGCCTGACTTTTATGTAACCTGTAGGGAACCTGAAGCTCAATAAAGACAGTTTCGTGTCCAAAGTCAAGCTGATTAGTGGCAGTCAAGCGTTAGAATCTAAGTCCAGTGGTTTGCAGCTGAGTGGCGTGGTCCCTCGGAAGAGGGCTGTGCAGGCTTGTGAGCCACAGGCAGAAGGGAGGGCTGGCTCCACAGTGCTGTGGGTGAGCAGTCAGACCTGACAGTGCCAGCGGCCTCCTGGGTGGCAGCCTCTGCTTGGCACGCCAGGCCTCCAGCAGCTCTCTCTGGGCTTCTGCCCAAAGATTTTGACTCTAGTTGGACTGTAGTGTTGGTGATATCCCAGGCCTTGGGCATATCAAAGCCAGAGTTCACAGTGTTCTCTGTTCAGCTTTTACTGAGCTTCCTGTCCTCCAGGAGCTGACAAGTCTTGAGACTGACAGGGCAGCCAAAGGTGTGTGTGGTGGAGGTGGGGCAAAACGTCCATGTTTGAGGCCTGTGCAGACTAGCTAAGGTCAGAGGATCACTGATCTAAGGTAGGAAACAGCCTCCATAGACCCCAGTCTCCCCAGTGTACACAGCCAGAGCTCATGCCTACCATGGCGGTCTGATTCAATCTGTGATAGATAGCATCTGTTATAATAAAGGCACACAGAAGGGCAGCTGTGTCATTGAGAACAGGTATCACTTACAACAGGAAGACCTGCTGTATTCTTGACGTCACCACTTGTCAGGAGGCTTCTGTGTCTCCTTGGTGTTTCTTTGAAAGGGGCTACGGTTGGTCACGACGTTTGGGCACTCGAGACTACTCTGATGACAGGCTCTGCACTGCTTTCTAGCTGGCGGATAGGCCTGTCCCAGCTTCAAAGAGTAGGACCTGGTGTCTTCAGACCTCAGCAGGAGGGCCACCTGGAGAAGGTAGAGTAAGAAGATCTTGTTTCTTTTCTCTTGAGAAAGTATGAGTCCATGAGCCAAAGTGGAAGCAAACATCCAGTTTAATTTTCCTTTGTGCTGTATAACTGGGGCCTGTTCCATTCTTAATACACAGACCGTTGAGGAGTGGCGACATGGAAATTGCTGCCACTGACTGCCAAAGTCTGTCCCTGGCACCTGTCCTTTGCTCTGGTGAACAACCTGGCAGTCACTGGGCATGGCTAAGAACATGGTTCTTCCACAGGCAGAACAACAGGGCCAGGTACCAGGTAGTGCTGAGGCCGGGCCGGTCTCCAGGCACCTGTGCACAACGAGCTTCTGGAAAGTCAGTTGTTGGCAGCTTCCTGGGGACAGAGGGTGAGGGCCGCAAAGCAACCAGAGACACACTTTCTGCCCTGAAAATGGAGCTAAGAGGCTGAGCATAGTGACACAGGGCTGTAATTCCACTCAGGAGGCTGAACTAAGAGAATTTCAAGTTTGTTGCCAACCTGGACCACTCTGTCTCCAAACAAAGCAAACTAAAACTTCAGTAAACAAACCCAAAGACAAGTGCCTGGTCCAAAGGATTGTGAGGCTGTGAAGACACACCCTCTCCCTCCCTCCCCATCCTCCCCAGGGCCGCCCTGCACGGCCTCTTGCTGCTGGCCTGCAGCGTCTGCTATGCTTTGCCCCAGGGATGCTTTGCCATTTCTGCTGAGACCCTCAGATAGGAACCGCTGCTCTAGGACATCCGGAACCGTCTCGGACCCCCAAGGCTGGGTGCTGGTTCCTACATTGTGATAGCGTCAGGAGTTACTCTTCTCATGGCTTCTGTTTCCCTGAGAAAAGAGGGCTGCTGACTTACCCCTGGACTGAGGTGTGGCCTCAGTAGGCCAGTCATCAGACCAGCATGAATTAAATGTGTGCTGTGCTGGAGCCACTGGAAAGGTTAGAAGAAGCAGGGCTGTGTGAGGGAGAAGGAGAGTCTCCTTATTCTAGGTCTCTCCCTCCTTGCTCTGTGGCACTTGTCATTCAGAGAGCTGATGACCTTGGGAGATGGGTCTCAGTCACTCCCCATACATCAGTGTGGGGGAGTTCATTACAGTAAAAGTCAGGGAGTGTACTGGTGGCATCTCAGCAGGTCTGCATCACCAATCAAACAGGGCTGGCCCATCAGATGTCCCTCTCAGGGCACATCTGATGTCACAGGTGTCCTTTTAAAAGCTTTTGTTTTTAAATTAGCTTACAAAGTAATAGCTTTCGATTTGGGATTTTGATAGTGTTTCTTTCATTTTGGCTGATTCTCCCCCAATGCCCCCAACTGCTTGGGAGGATCTCCCAAGGATAGTTTAGACTCGAAAAAGATAGCGGCAAAGGAAAAGCAGGAACACCATTCTGGAGCCCAGCAGGGTTAGGAGGCCTTTAGCAGGGGCACTGCCAAGAACCTTTCTTTGTGCTGCCTGATTCTGGCTCTGTGGCAAACTGCCTGAGACACCTTGGGCAGGTCCCCTCAGCCCTTTGTGCCTCACTTTCCTCATCTGTTAGATGGGGCAGTATCAGGGCTTGCTGTAAGTCCTTGTGGAGATTGAACAGGTAAAACACCTGTGGAGTCCTGGGACCAAACAGAGCACATCAGCTGCTGCGATCAGTCCAGGCTCTGCCTGACAGTGCAGTCTACAGAGCGGGCCTTTTGGGAGCTGCCTTTTCCAGGTCTCATTATGTAGACCTGGCTGGCCTGACATTTTCTAAATAGATCAGGCTGGCCTTGAACTCATTGAGATCTTCTTGCCTCTTCCTCCCACATCCTGGGTTAAAGACATACACCGCTATGCTTGGTCTGTAAATATCTTTTAAAGAAAAAAGGGGGAGGGGGAGAAAGCAAAAGCAGAAAGCCTGGGAAGCTCTAGCACTGTAGGTATGGCCACCAGCCTACAAGCAAGAAGGTGGGTCTCCTCCCTAGCTGCTGGCTCTTGTTGACAAATCTCAACAGGGCGACGGCTTCCCAGCCCCACAGCCCTGGCAAAGCAGGTTGAGAGAGCACCCAGATCTGCCTTTGTCCTGGGCATCGGCCTGGTGTGCTGCTGTTGTTGTGTAAGGACAGCTCTAGGTAAGCATGAGGGGTGGATCAGTTCAGGCTCTCATCTAGCCAGGCAGTAGGAGCCCAGTGAGGTAGAAGAATATGCCCTCTGGGGTGGAGGAGGCAGGTGTAGATCAGAGCTTATGATTCATAGCTGGAGAGGCCAGCAGTGCAGCTGGAGCAGGGAGAAGACAGCCTAGTGACAGCCTAGCAGGGAGTAGCTGCCTAGTGGGGGAGACTCTCAGGAGAGGGAACAATTCAGCTGGGCTTCGAAGAGTGCAGATGAGTCTTACTGGGAGAGAAGGGGGAAAGCAGACAGAACAGAACGGCACAAGCCAGTGTCTTTAGTACTCTTGTGTTCTTGTGGTTGGAGTTTCTGGAAGGGCCAGGTTGCTGAAATGTACGGTTAGAGGATGGCAGGACAGGGGCTGGACATGTAGCACAGGTGTCAGGAGTAGACTTTGACACGGTGGGATCCAAGGAACTCACTGTCCTTGCAACTGTTTCTCTAGCTCCTACGAGCTTGCTACCAGCAGGAAGGAGCTCACTTCTTCATTTACATGTTTCTGACCTTACTCTGGCTCTCTGCTATGATGGGACCTGCTGATGCTCTGCCCTGCCTTGCCTACAGCTTTTACTCCTGGTTATGGTTCTGACTACCCTGACACCCCTCTTGGCCTATTCCAGGCCTCTCCTGCACCCAGAGCCTAGTTTCTCAGAGAGTGCCGCGGACCAGCCCCCTTTCCCCATGGAAGCATTTGCATGGGACCTCAGAGTACCAGGTGCTTGCCTGGCAGAGCCCCAAATACAGTGTTGTTAGGTTCTGACCCATGTCTGCCTTTCCATTTTTTCGATGAAGATGTTAGGCCTCCAAAATGCTGAGCCTTATCCACAATGCTATTGGCAGAAGTGTAGGGGCTTGTCCCAAAACTAAAAACTGAGTCCTCTGGACACTTTATTTCCAACTAGGAGGGGCTTGGTTGGACACTGAGGTTCAAGAGGAGGATCAGGGGTCCTCAGTGCTCTGGCTAACACTGTCCATGCATCTTCTTTCCACTTGAGGTTGGAAGGCATCGGGTATGCAGGAAGCAGGACCCAGTTTCTTTCTGCAGGCTCATACTAAGTTCAGTTTGAGGGTCAAACAGAAGGGCTGCTCCCCAGGGTAGCGGTGACCTGCTTTCAGTGAGCCCAGCCTGCTACCGTAGTCCTCTCCTCTCTGAGCTGGATGGTCTGCTCCGATTAGCACACTGACGTCAAAAAAGCATGTCACCTTCGGTCTCCCCTCAGCCTGGCAGCTGTGATATATCAGTTCGGATGTGTCCCCTGCCTCACTACAGAGGGCCAAGGCCAACAGGGGAAGAGGGATTATGTTGTTCCCATCTGTCTGCTCAGCCCTATCCAGCTGTTTCCCATTCCTACTGCCAAGTGGCAGATGTTGGGGTGAGGTCAGCCTGGGAGCTGGGGACCTGCCCATCAGCCTCACGTGAATGTCTTCAAGGCTATTTCTGGCCTTGCCATTATCCCAACGGCTTCAAGTGATAAATATAGACACAGATTGAAAAGCCCCAGTGGCAGGCAGGCAGGCAGGCAGCATTGGGGGAGCATGTGGATGGGGGCTCGGCTATAAATAAGTCTGCTGGAACACCTCCCCAGCCATGCCACCACTGCTGTTGCCAGGCCAATGTGTTTTCGTGTGTTCGCTCAAAGAGATCCACTCCCTCCCAACGCCCTGCCTGAGCACACTTGTTCTTCTAGGGTCATGGGTAAAGGAGGGATGGAAGGAGGTTCTGCTTAGGGGAGGGAAGGAAACGTGAGCTGTATGTTGGGGGCTGTAATAGCAGGTAGACTACTGAAGTCTTCTTTAGCTCTGAGTGACCATTGTAGAAGAAAATGACGAGTGACCCAATAAGAGGGTCCCAGGGACAGCTACATGACATGGGGAGGAGATTGTGCTAAGAATGGTGGTCCCTGTTCCTGCAGCCTTCAGTCCTCTGGTGCAACAGCTGGGAAGGAAGAGGCTGGCCTAGAGGATTGTCGGGCCTGGGCAGTGCTCCTGCTGGAGGCTATCATGGACCTCATTTGGTGTCTTTTTTTTCTGTTTTAGCCCTGCCCAGAGCTCTTTGTAAGAGCAGTTTTATTTGGTCCATTCCCACGTCCCCACTGCCAGACCCCAGGCCAGCACACCAGGTGGTCCCAGTTTGGGCTGAGCTCGCACAGGCAGGAATTCCAATTATTCTGGACCTGCAGCTATGCCCCTCAACCCCACCCCCTTCTTTGTGCCTGTCTCCCCGTCTTCCTGTGGTTTCTCTCCTTGTGCCTTTCCTTCCCTTGTCTTTTTCCTCCTCTGCCTCCTCTCAGCCAGAAGCAATTATCTGGGGCTGCTGAATAGGAAGAGCTCTGTGCTCAAGAGATGCTTCACGTCAAGGATCTTGGGAGCACATCATCAAGAAAGTACCATGGCCATGTAGTCACTAATCATGGGAAGTGGCGCCCTGTGAACCACCTCGGTGGCCTCATTTAGCAAAGGGCTGAGCATTGGAGCATACAAGTTGGACCTGGCAAGAAGTGGCGAGCATTAATATTGTAGAAATAAATGATGCCCTGGGTATTCTTACAGACTGCAGGTGAAGAGCAGGCTGTCATATATGAGAGTGACTTTGAGGGAGAGAATTGTATTCCACTTCCCCATATGTTCTCTGTGCTGTAGGGCTTCAGGATAGAGGAAGGCACAGCGCCATAGCATGTGCTGCGACCTGCTACTCAGTCCTAAGTGTGCACTCCGAGCTCTCAGTGCTACTGCCAGGATGAACCAGGTCTGGCTCTTGTTTTCAGGTTTGTCTCTTGTTCTCAAGGTAATCGTGAGCCAGGGGAGGAGACAAAGTTTGTGCTTTTGTGATAGCCATGACAACCACACTCTGTAAAAGCTGGGGCTTCTGCTCTTGTGGTGCTGGCATCTGAACTGGGCCATAGAGAAGGCTGTGTTTGCTGAACACTGATGTGGGGTTAGGTATGTAGGGAAGGCGTCCTAGTGGAGGAGATGGCTTATATAGAGCCGGCGAGGCTGAGGAAGGCACTGTGAGCCCATGTCCGTGTGGACAGCTTGGATTCCAGTTGTGGCTCCTGGTCAGGACTGTGAGGGGAGGCCGGGCTGAGGGAAGAACAAGATGGAGCCTTGTTCATGGGGAAGTCATCTTGGGACCTAGGAGAATGCTGAGGGGCTTTAGCCCAAGGAAAGCCCCGTGCCGCTGCCGCCGCTGTCGTCGTCGTCGTCCTCGTCGTCCTCGTCGTCGTCGTCGTCCTCGTCGTCGTCGTCGTCATCGTCGTCTTCGTGTGTTTTTGAAGTTTCACTTGACTTTGTGTGTGTGACAGGTTAGAGTCAGAGGATTGGGGGCAGACTGGTGACATTGCAATGCCTTTGGTGAGTACCTGGAAGATTTCTCTTTTCTTCTCTTTCCATAGGGGCCTGTAAAACTGGGATGTGTGCATATGGCTGCATGCCCAAGAGACAGTTGTTTCTAAAGATGGCAGTGCCGAGAAGCCATGAGCTAAGGCTCGCTGGGGCTTCTGACAAGCACAGAGCCATCAGTTCCAATTTTCTTAGCTGTCCTCTTCAGGGGTGACTTTGTCCAGCAAGCTTGGCCCAAGCCAGTAGCCAGGCCTACAGCAGAGATAACTGATTCCCCGGGGACTGGCTTGGGGCTCCCTTGACAAGCTCTCAGATCCCAAAGTTGCACAGGCTGCTTCTAGCTCACTCAGTCTTTGAAACCCTGCCTGCCAACTGTATCCATTCACCCTGTGGTGATGCAGAGCCCAGACTAGCAGCCTCCAAAGGAAAGTGAATGAAGAAAGCATGCTATGTGAGGAACGGATAAACACATCTTTCCAGGGACCACAGAGTCCTGAGTGAAGACCAGACCACAGTCTCATGATGTAAATATTATCATGTTGTGGTTTTGCCAGGGTGGACTGATAAATAGGGTGATGAACAGAAACTGGGAATGGTCATCGTCAGAGACTGGGGACAGAGGCTGTGTTTGTGTCTAGCTGGTAAATGAGAAGTCAGCAGTGTTGCTGTTCCTATGCAGAGCTTCTAGCCAGCCTTTTAGTTTCAGGCCTCTTTCTCAGATGGTGAAACTCACCCCAGGAGGAGAAGGGGAGGGACACACACCAGCTACCCACAGAGAACCTAGGCCATCCTGGTGCCTGTGGCTATTCTCCCCTTAGCAGGGAAGTGGAAAGCTCATGAAATTGCTGGAGTACAGAGGAACCCCAGAGGCTTTCTAGAACCTTCTCTGTCTTGCTCCATCCCCTTCCTAACCAGTGGTCATTTAGTCCATGCTACAGTTTGCTAAACAGTCTGGGTTCCTCATCAAGCTGGCTCTTTCCGCTTGTATCTCTGCCAGGATAGACTGTTGTCTGCATCTGCCTTGTGTGTCTAGGAAAACAGATCAATGTTTGGAGGTCCTGAGTTTCAGAATCTGAGAGAAGGCCAGTCTGTGGTCTCGGGTAATCTGGCTCCATCCCTCTTAAGCTCTCACTTGTTGTGCTGTAAATTGGGAACCCTAAAATGTCACCCGCCTGGTGCGTATGCAGTTTTAGATGAAATAGGCCAGGGCAGGGCAAGCATATAGCTGGACTCACAGGCCATTCAGCTGCCCTTTTAAGAAGAGACGGTGACACAGAGGACGAAACTGAGGCTCAGGAAGGCTGTGACCTGTGAGAACAGAATAGCTGGTGCCTACCTAGCTGGGTTGTGGTAGAGCAGCTAAGAAGAATGGGAAGAAGTACCTGGCTGGAATGAGGATCCAGCCAGATGACTTTGAGCAAGCTACTCCAGGCTCAGTTCTTGGTCTGCATAGGTGACTGAGCACACAGTCCCTCCCAGCCAGCTTCTGGCTCCATCCCCTCCCTGGGCACTAAGGGCCGGTCTGATCCTAGAGCTAGAAGGCTGGGAAGAAGGCTGTGCTGGCTTCTGTTGCCTTTTCCATTCCTTCCTTTGGCCTGGTCCCCACTGGGCCAGGTTTAAGGATGGAGCTGAGAGAGAGGAACTTGTTCTAGGCGGACACAGGTGTGGATGAAGTGTGGGCACATCTGTAGGCTGTCCTTCTCTTCCTCCTCAGCCATCTGAGGACCCCAAGACCCTGGACTGGGCTTCAGCAGAGCTCTGTCTGGCCAATGCAAATAGAGGGCGGTGATTTATGGTGCTGTGAGAGAGAACTCTTCCAATTATCAGCTTCCCCAATTTCTTGCTTTATGGCCAGAGTTGAAGGCAGATGTTTGGATAATGTCCCCAGAGTCCTTAGCTGGCTTGCCTGGGCCAGAGAAGATGATAGAGACCTCAGTGTCATTGTGTGTGAGCCAGATGTACCAGATTTCAAGTGTTGGGGGAAAACATAGGCCTTGGCAGGCTGCCCTTCAGATGAACCTCAGGATTCAGGGTCCCAAACTGAAGCCAGTCATGGTAGGCTGCCCTTCAGATGTACCTCAGGATGCAGGGCCCCAAACTGAAGCCAGTCATGGTAGGCTGCCCTTCAGATGAACCTCAGGATGCAGGGTCCCAAACTGAAGCCAGTCATGGTTGCCTCCCCTGGGAAGCCTCCTCCGAGCTTTGTGAGCATCTGGATGGATTCTCAGGGGTCCAGATCCCCTGGACCATGCCAGTTCTGTCCCTTCTAGACTAAGCTGCCACTCTGAGCCCAGGTCACCGCCTTTAAGTCTGTGGTTTTCCTGGGATGATTAGCTTTAAATGAGACAAGTGCTTCTGAAAAGCATTGCGTAGTTCCACTGGCCAGACTGGCAGCTCCACTACAGAAAGCTGAGGAATCCAGGGTGTGGCAGAAATGGCTCGAGAGGCCCCATGCTTTCTGTACTAGGCCAGCCCATAGTAGTTTCTCACTAAAATAGCTGGAGAAGAGGGCCTCATCTCCAAGTTGAGGGGCTGGTCCTAGGAAAGCAGATAGCCAGAATATTTAGACAGCAACAGCCCAGCCTAGGCCTGCTGACTCTGTGTTATCTCATACTCTGTCCTAAGCCCCACTGACCTCATCTCCCCAGCCTCTGAGACTTCTGGGTGTCCTGTGCTGATACTAAGTGGCAGCAGGACATAGTCGAACCTGACAGGTACTGGCAACTGCACGAGGCATGCTTCTGCGCGCGCGCGTGCGTGCGTGCGTGCGTGCGTGCGTGTGTGTGTGTGTGTGTGTGTGTGTGTGTGTGTGTGTGTGTGTGTGTGTGTGTGTTGCTTCCCTGAAGGCAAGAGGAGAGAAGGGATGTAGGAGTGGAGGTTCTCTCTACCCAGAGTCACCTTTGCAGCTACTCTGAACTCACATAAGGAGTAATTTGTTCCCTGCACTTAAATATAAGCATTCTAAGTCAAATATTTGTTTAAAATAAATATCCATTGAGATACAGTCACATACCACACAATCCACCCATTTAAAGCACTGGTCCAGGCATTGTTTCAAATGTGCTGGATTTTGTGTATCACTGCAGTCAGCTTAAAAACACACTACTCCATAAACACCCCATTTCTCTCCAGACTCTCTTCCCCAGCCCAGCCCAGATGTTGCATTGAGATAGACTTTTATAGTGTCTCTTACTCTGACATTTGTCACCAAACATGTTTTCAAGTTTACCATGTAGCATGGATCAGTACATCATTTTGGTTTTTTATGGCTGAGTTGTATTCTGTCATATGAACAGACCCCATTTGGTAACCAGTGTGTTTTTCAGGTTTGAACTATATCTTAATACAGTTCTGAGCTGGTGGGGTAGGGGTGATGGTGGGGGTTGGGGGAAGGGCACTGTCGGGGAATATAAGGAGATCCTCAGAGGCCCTCAGGACCAAGTTAGAGGCTGAGCCTAGACACTGTATGGTATCCTTGCTTAAGTAGCTGGTTGGACACTGACAAGGCTTGTAAGGGTGGGATCTCCTGGGTTTCCTAGAGGTTCTCACGTTCTCTTTCCAGACTCTGGGAGATTACATAGATAGTTGAGAACAGGGCTCATCCAAGGCAGACAAAGCTCTGCCAGGAGGAGGCACAGCAGGAGGTGGGAGCCCTAGAGCCTCTTCAGTTTCTTCTTTGAGGAGGCTCTGCTTTGAGGAGCAGATCTGAGGCCTGGAGGAGCCTTGCAGGCAGATCCGGAAATTGGACCAAGATTAGAAACATGTGATTGATAACAGCCTAGGGATTAGAGGAAGGGCAGCTAAACATTTCTTTAATCTTGCTCCGATTGTCTGTCTTTTCAAACAGTGACTCCTAACCTTGTTTACTCCCTGTAGTGCTGGTTTTTTTGGAGAATGGAGTTCTTTTATTCGAAGGAAGAGCCCCTTTTCGGCTAATTCTTAGGTCCAAAGGTCCTACAGGGGTCTCAGATATAAGCCCCGAGCTTCAATGCCGGTAAGGGAGCTACCTCACTCTAGGGATCCCTCAGCCTCCAAAAGAAAGCAGAAGAACAAGGAAATCAGAGAAGTGCCTCAAGAATAGCTCTCGCTGGCAGGAGTCTCACAGGAGCCGTTACTACAGAAGTGAGTTCCCCTAGCAATCCATCCACCTATAAGATGGCCTCACGGGTTGTAGGTGAACAGGGGGAGCTTAACCCTCCAAGGCTGTGGAGCAGCCCAGAGGGAGGCCTGTCTTCTGTGAGCAACTTGAGGCTCCTGTGGGCTGGGGACAGTAGGGCTGTGCTTTCCCGGTGAGTCAGCACGGCCCACCTGAGAGCTGTAATGTGTCTCCACAGCTCTCAGCAAGGCCGCAGTGCTTGCTTTGCAATGTGTATGGCACGTCAGGACCCCTGTCTCAGGAGCCAGAACTGGTTGCCTGGGTCAGGGCTGTGCCAGCTTCTGTCTTGTTGACCTCAGCTGACTGACCATGCAGTGAGACAGTTCTTCCAGATCTGAGCCATGGAGCTGTGGAGGGAGAAGTTAGATGTATAGATCTGGTTGCTTCTTTCTTCTCCGGAGTGGTGTAAGAACAAAGTAGGGGAAATGGATAAGCCTTGGCTGTGCGACCAGGTGGCTCTGACAGCTGGCAGGGTCAATGCATTTGTCACCTTGGTACTGTACCTCTGAGCGGCTGTAAATTGCACACCCCATGAGGTGGCACCTGCAGCTGCAGGTCACTCAGGCACCTCAAGCAGGTGGCCTCCTAATGAAGTGACTGCAGGACAGGGACCCTGCTGTGAAGCCAGGCACCTCTGCAGGGGATGAGGTGGTCAGATAGAGAGAGGAGATGCTCCTGACTGTTTCTGTGAAGGCCACCTGCGGCTGGGCAGCCAGGCCATGGCAGCAAGGGAATGACTGTGAGTGATCCAAGCCCTTGCAGCTTCTCTCAGCTGCCTGTTTGCTGTATGCTTATAGCCCTGTCACCGCCTAGGTCACTACCAGTCTGTCTGCCCAAGGGAGCTGGGCAGGGGCCAGCAGGAGTCTTGACAATCACGGAGGATAGAGGCAAATCAAGACACTTAGAACTGTTGCTGGTGTCGTTTTATTTTTTAGTTACTTATGTGTGTGTTTGTACATGTGTATTGATGTGTTTGGGCGGCGGTGGTCACGTCTGCAGGTATCACACCAGGCCTAGACAGTTCCATGTGTAAGAGGTTTAATTGAGAGGAAGTAGAGGGTAACGGCGCAGAAAGAGGGGGGAGAGAGAGAGAGAGCAAAGATGGAGGAATTGTCCCATATATATGGGTTGTGACGTAGTAGGTCCAGGTAAAGGTGGGAGCTGAACCCAATGCATTCTGGGAATATGGTGGCCGTTGCCCCAGCAACAGGTCTGTGGACCCACCCATGTATCGCTGCAGGTTCTGTATGCTAACATATCTCCCTTCTTGATATTATAAAGAGAAGGAAAGAAAAAGGGAAGGGGAAGCCAATGATGAAAAGGGAATGAGGGCGT
>NW_022196905.1:117956550-117956744 GCF_008632895.1 Mastomys coucha | reverse complement strand
CCTTAAAACAGGTTGCCACACCAAAGAGAGGGACAGAGGTAAGGTATGGAGTCAGGGCGACACTGGAGCCAGGGCAGCTGACAAAGGGTAAGGTAATATTACTTGGCAGTATCACCGGAGATGCTATAAGTGACAATTGTGAGTTAGTTCCAGGGGGTACACATAACCAGCACTCTTTAAAGCGTCCAGGTCTG
>NW_022196905.1:117954620-117955162 GCF_008632895.1 Mastomys coucha | reverse complement strand
CAGCGCTAAGACTTCTGCCTGTGGAGTCAGGGGTCCCCTCTCTAGTTTTTTAAGTTTAGCTCTTATGTTGGGGTAGCTCTAGGAGAAGAAATAGGTCATCAGAAGTTGTTTACCTTCTGGGTTGTCAGGGTCCACATTGGTATGCTGTAATAAAGCCTTCATAAGGTGTTCTAAAAATTGAGATGGATTCTCTTGCTTGTCTTGGACAACCTCTTGGAGTTTTTCAAAATTTACGGGCTTTAAGGCTGATTTTCTAAGACCAGCCAGAAGGCATGTAATGAACCTGTCTCTGGCTAAAATACCACCTGCAGAATTGTAATTCCACTGAGTATCTTGTTCTGGAACTGTCTCAGAGCCAATTGGGTATGTGTTGTCTGTCTGGTGAATCCCGTCTGCCTGCACTCTCACCTCTTCCCATACTCGCCTGATTTCTTCAGGAAGTAAGTTGTTAGTAAGGATCATATAAACATCATTGAAAGTCAAGCTGTAAGATTGAGTGATATACTGGAACTCCTTAATAAACTTGGAAGAGTTAGAAGTAT
>NW_022196905.1:117934368-117954162 GCF_008632895.1 Mastomys coucha | reverse complement strand
CAGAGATATATTAATTTTGATGCCTTCAAATCAGGCGTTATCTTTAAAGATTTGAGATTTTCCGGGTGACATCCCAGTGGGGTGCCTGGAGGAACTGTCGAAGACATTCTGGAACCCATTGGGGGGGGGTTGGATGTTCGTACCAGCGTCCTGAGAACAATCCAAGTACCAAAAAAGTTAACAGCCAAGGCTAGTGGTTCAAGTCGTCACGAGAAATCCTAGTGGCAATCTAGCAGAGCCGACAGCCTGCTGTGGGAAGGTAACTCACCCTGGATCCAGGGGTTTGACGGCTGCAAGAGATCCCGGTAAGAGATTATTAGGAGCGAGAGTTACTTCCGAGGGGAGGGGCACCCAATGCCAGAATGTCCTAGCTTGTATGTCAAGGGGGTGCTATACTCTGTAGTTTCCAGGGAGGGTTGGCCAGACCCTATCTGGAAAGTTGGAGGTCCTCCCCCTGACTGATCCAATTAATTAATATGCTGGTGTCTATGCGGCTGGTTATGAGCAGTCTGGTAAATGAAAAACATGGAACTGAATGGTGCCTGAGTGGGGTACAGCTCACGTGGTCTAGCGGCGTTTGGCTGTAGGTTTGTTGTGTCCCGGTGTCCAGTGTCTCCAGCGAGAAGCGGTGAGCAGCCGCCAGGTGAGGGGGCTGCGAACTCACTTATCGGTTGGTGGTGCTGGGACCGCTCCTCCACTCCCCGCGGGCGGTCCCCGCGCGGTTTGGCGGACGCGAACTGCCATGATCCCGGGTCTCGGCACCAAATGATGTGTTTGGGCATCAGTTGCATCTGTAGGTATCACACCAGGCCTAGACAGTTCCACATGTAAGAGGTTTAATTGAGAGGGAGTAGAGGGTAACGGCGCAGATAGAGGGGAGAGAGAGAGAGAGAGCAAAGATGGAGGAATTGTCCCATATATATGGGTTGTGACATAGTAGTCCAGGTAAAGGTGGGAGTTGAACCCAATGGATTCTGGGAATATGGTGGCCGTTGCCCTGGCAACAGGTCTGTGGACCCGCCCATGTATCACCACAGGTTCTGAATGCTAACATGTATGGGGGCAATGTGCAGTCCATGGCACATGCATGGAGGGCATTCTCTCCTATTATATGAGTCCATTGAGTCACATGCAGGTCTTCGGGCTTAGCGACAAGCACCTTCACCACTGAGCCATTATGTTGGTTCTTGAGGAACAGTCCCGTAACATGGTTATATGGCTGTCTGCTCTGGTTTTCGTTGGAGGATAAGTCACCCAGAGGATTGTTACTGGGAACTAGCTGGACAAGACCAGACACTGGCTGGCCTTTAACGGTGCGTGAAACTCAAGGCAGATACCTTCTCTTAGCTTCGTGTCTGGGTCTGTAAAATAGAGATAAAATATCTGCCTTCAAGGGCAGCCTGCAAGATGAAAGGAGGCAGGTTAGATGAAAGGTTGGAGCCCAGGGTGGCCATGCAGGTGGCCTCCAGGGTCCTGCCTCCTGCCTCCATGGACACACCCATATATTATCCTCTCTTACATTGAGGAGCTGACCTGCATACATAGTGGGGTATTGCAGGTGATACGGTGTCACTTTTAAAACAAAATTATAAAAGGCAGTATGGCTTCCACCATTCTTTCTCTTGGATCGATTGTTCCAGGAAGCTGCTGTCTTATGAGGAGTTTTAGGAAGTGCCCTGGAAAATTCTGGAATTATAGTGAGATACAGAGGTAGACTTTTGGCCATCAGCCTACACCTGATGTCTGTCACATGAGTGAGTTCTTCAAAAGTGGTTCGTCTAGCCCCAGCCAAGCTTTTAGATGATCGTAGCCCTACCTTGGCTTAGTTTTTGGTTGTAACCGGCTGAGTGACCCAGAGCAGAGCCACCAGCTGGGCCATTCTAGGTCTCTTAATCAGCAGAAGCAGTGTGAGGTACTGAGTGGTCATTGTCTGAACCGTTATTCGGGGGTGTGTGCTGTTTTACACAGCCATAGGTACCTTGTCCTTGACTCCAGACCTACCAGCTCCCTTTCTCCTGAGCCCAGGGATCTTTGTTTCCACTGCAAGCCTCTTTTATCTGTTGACTGCAAAGGTGCTTCTCAGCAGCTCTGATATGTACCTGCAGGTCTTGATGTCCGCAGCAGGGTTCCATTAGGATCCATGCTTTGCTGTATCCATGGCCTGGAAGGGCTCAGCTATGCACCTGCCTCATGGAACTGGTAGCCGTTGATCTGAATCTGAGGGCTGTTGAGCATATGGAGGGTGCAGGCCAGCCCTAGAGCAGGGATGATGGGTTTCTCGGCCTTGTTTGATAAATGGTTGTAGTCGGGGGTGAAGCAGGGCTGTCTGGGCCCTTGTGAGTGTGGAAAGGAGAATCTCCTCTTCCACCCTCTGTTCTACTTCCTCTCTCTCAGCTCAGTTTCTAGGCTGCTGGAGATGTCAGCCTTGCTTCTTTGTTTCTCATTCTGCTGTCCAAACCCCACCACCTCACACTGAGCTTCACAGAGTTAAGTAGACAGATGTAGCCTTTCTGGTGTCCCTCAGCCTCACCGGAGACGTGTGGCTTCTGCTGCTCACCTTCTTCTTGCTCAGAGAAAGACAAGCTCTAGGGCTCTCAGCTTCCCCGAGGCCCAGCCACCTGAACCCATTGCAAGTGTTTAAGGATGGCTGGGAAACAGGCAGCACAGACCCCATTGCTTGTGTGTTCACAGCACCAGCTCTTGAAGGCTTCTCTTAATGGTCAGCTGCCTTGAGCCTTCAGTGTCTTCGGGCATCGAGCATACCAGGATGAGGGAAATATAATTCCTGTCTTGCTTTTTTAGCCAGAAGTGGACATATAGACAGTGTGTCCAACAGTGGCTGATATGTGTGGGATACTCACCTTGCGATTTAGTGACCAGAATGATGGAGAATATTGGGCGAGGGAAACAAAGGGAGAGGACACAGGCCAGATGGAGAAAGATATTTCTGGAGTAGTCAACATTGTCACAGAAGTGACACTGCACATGGTTCCCTGAGAGACCCCAAGTTCTTATTACTGTGCTTTATGCCTCTCCTACTTTGAGGTTTGCTTGAAAGGCGTCCTGTTCATGAAATGTGCCTATTCTTATCCTCTTTCTTTTTTTCTTTTTTCTTTTTTTAATTTATTTTTTATGTGTATGAGAACACTGTAGCTGTACAGAAGGCCATGAGCCATCATGTGGCTGTTGGGAATTGAACTCAGGACAGCCCCACTCGCTCTGGCTCCTCTTGCTCTGGCCCTGGCTCGCTCCAGCCTAATACACTGTAGCTGTCTTCAGACGCACCAGAAGAGGGCATCAGATCTCATTATGGGTGGTTGTGAGCCACCATGTGGTTGCTGGGATCTGAACTCAGGACCTTCAGAAGAGCAGTCAGTGCTCTTACCCACTGAGCCATCTCACCAGCCCATCCTCTTTCTTTTTTAAAGATTTATTTATTTATTTATATGAGTACACATTGTAGCTGTACAGATGGTTGTGAGCCTTCATCTGGTTATTGGGAATTGACCTTTAGGGCCTCTGCTCACTCCAGTCAGCTCTACTCGCTCTGGTAGACCCCGCTCACTCTGGTCGGCCCTGCTCGTCCTGGACCAAAGATTTATTTATTATTATAAATAAGTACACTGTAGCTGTCTTCAGGCACACCAGAAGAGGGTGTCAGATCTCAAGGGTGGTTGTGAGCCACCATGTCATGGCTGGGATTTGAACTCATTACCTTCGGAAGAGCAGTCGGTGGTGCTCTTACCCGCTGAGCCATCTCACTAGCCCTCTTATCTTCTTTCTAATAAGAGTTTCCTTTCCTCCTGAGGTTTTCAAGGGTTTGCTAGAGTCTCCGGTAAACTTTTGTGGGCTTGGTGCTTTTTTGAGGGTGTCAGCAGGGAAAATGTTTGTTTACCATTTAAGTTATTTCACATTTGCTTATTTAAGCTCTGTATCTCTTCTTTCACCCAGAAGCACTTATCACTCCCACCTTTACCCTACTTCCTGTTGCCACCTCTTAAAGTCACCAGCCAACTTTTTAGGTGCCACTCATGTGTCCAGTGTATTTTGAGCACTGGTGATTAATCAGGAAGCCACATGAAATCCCTGACTAAAATGCATTCTTTGATCCTTTGAATTAGAAAGGCCCCAGTAGGCTCATATATTTGAATATTTGGTCCCTAATTGGTAGAAATATTTTGGATTATGAGTTGTGATCATGTCGGACAAAGTGTGCACTGAGGGTGGCCTTTGAGTTTTTAAAAGCCCAAGCCAACCCCCACACCTCTGCCTTCAACTTGTGGATAGCACTAAGCTACTGCTCTACTGCCCTGTCTGCCTGCCTACTTCCATTGTCCCCACCATGATGATAACAGACTCATCCTGTGCACATGTAAGCAAGCTCTCAACTAAGTACTCTCTTCTGTAAGCTGCTTTGATCATGATGTCTATTCACAGCAATAGAACAGTGACTAAGACAACAGTGTAAATTCAGGAAGGAAAGCAAGCAAGGGGAGGGAACAGAGGGAGTTTTAGGTAGGGTGATCGGAAGGGAATCTCTATAAATCTATATAAATCTGTGAAAAAGTTGTGTGCCAACCATGAAACCAACAGCAGCAAGGGCAGTGGCCCTGGGATGGAAGTGTGCTTAGCAAGTTTGAGAAACTGACTGGGACAGGACAAGAGAGAAAAGGCCACAGGAAGTACAGAGAGAAGCAGAGAACCATCCTGGGGTACTCCAATCAGGGTGAGGACTTTGGACTTGATTCTAAATGTGAAGGGAGTCCTGGGAGGCTCCTGATGCAGTGACATTATTTCCTATGCATCTATAGCTTAACCTGCTCACCATGGGCCCCTCATGGAAGCAAGAGTTAACGGGACCCACTTTATATGTTCTGTTTGTAGTGGCCTGTGAGTCACCAGCTGGGAATTTCCAGGTATCTCTAGAGACTTGCTTGGAGGGCAAATTAGCACTATCCCACCAAGTTGGAGGCAGGTTCCCCTCCCCTCCTGCTCTGCACACAGAATCTTCCACCTGTGTGAAAACCCCACGTCCCTGGGTCTCAGATCTTGGAAAATTTAAGCCAGGAGTGTGGAGACATTCCTTCAGCACCCTGTCCTGCCTCTGAGGGAGTTAACTGTATTCTACACTAACCTAAGCAGCTAGCCTAGGGGAACATAGTATAGAGTTCTTAGTCCTGACGCTGGCTAGAACTAAGATGCCCCAGGCTTGTCCCACCTTCCTGTGGAGTTCCCAGGACCTGTACTGAGAGATTTCCTCAGGCTTTCTTTCAAAGGTTCATGCAGTCCCCATATCAGAGCTGTGGAAGCATTTGGGGTCACCTTCTGCCAGCTCCAGGCTTCTCTGCACCTCCTTCCTTGCTTGCTTCTCTTGATACATGGAACAGCACTACCCAGCTTGGTCCTGGAGCAGAGTTGAATCCAAGTTTATTGAATGCAGTTTGAATCATCGTCTCCTAGCTGTGTGACCTCAGGGCATATTACTAACCTTTCAGAATTTGGTTTTCCCATATGCAAAATGTGGAGCAAAGGATCTAGTCAGTTCATCTGCATGGTGTGAGCCTTCGCAAGGTGTCCCAGGGTGGCCCCTGTCTCTGGCCAGCCTCGGGTGATTGGTGGTGGCCTTCTTGAGCTTTCTGGGATGGTTGCCCTGATCCTCTTAAGAAGAGCATTCCTGCCTGATGGGGCGATTACGGTGATAATCCGATTGTCCTTACCATTTATGACCTGACCAGGGCCCTGCCATATGCTAAACACCATTTGTGCGTCATTTGTATAGTCCTCGAAAAAGCCAGAGAGCTATGTACTATAAACTCTCCCACAGTGTAGAAGAAAATCTGAGGCTCAGAGGGACAAGTGAACTTGCCAAGGCTCTCTAGCTGGTTAATGATAGTGTCTGCCCTTGGCAGTCCTCTGGGAATGGCCTCCCTTTAGCCAGGGACAGCCACAGGACTGGGTGCTTATCATGGACAGTCTAGGCTTCCGGTCTCTTGTTCTTGCTCATGATATCTCCTCCCTGGTCCCAGTGTCCTTCCCTGCCTCTCTCTGACTGTAGATGGTCAGAGAGGGGATCTCTGTAAAAACACAAATAAACAAAAGAAGCAAATTATGTAACATCTGGGACAGTGATTTCCAGAGAGGTCATGGCCAGTGCAAAGGCCCCCTAGTTCCTCAGAGAAGGTATTCCCTGGGCCTTAGCCGCCCCTGCCTGCCCTCTGGCATCTGGCATGCCATAAGCTATCAGAGAATCAGGGAATCTCGTTTCTAACACAAGGAGCCAGTCCCTGGAAGAGAGGGTGCTACTCCAGTCACCATGGAGTGACTGTCCGCTCTTGTGTTCCCGAATGGCATTTGAGATGTAGCTTTCTGTTGTCTTGTATTTTTACAAGACGTTTTTACACACAATGTAAACTTTTCTATGCTAGCCATTTGTCAGCACATGCTGTCAGTCGCGTGGACTGTGTCACCATGTTGTGTGGCATTACTCTGCTTGCTCTCTCTTCCCAACAGACACTCTACCCATCAGTGAGTGCTGTGCTGTCTGCAGATGTCCCCCTGCTGGACGGGCCACATGAGTGGCTCATAGGACCTGTGGTCTTCGGAATCTGGCTCCTACCACCAGGCAGCATGTTTCTGGGCCCGTCCATGTTGTTGGGGTAGACATTTCTAACCAAGCGGCGTCTGTGCTGCGTCACAGAGTGCTGCAGGAGGGAGATAGAAAGGTGAGGTCCTGTCACCTGTACCACAAGTGGTGGCAGTGACTAATACTGCCCTGCATGGGCTCCTTAGCTCGGGCTTCTAGACAGGAGCCTCTGGAAGCCAACAGACGCTGTTCCACACTCCTCACTCTCCACAGCGAGCTCCACGCTTCATAGGGTCCTAGGGTGTGTGCTTAAGAGCATCTCATCTCTGCCTTGCTTCCCATCTGTGAGACAGAAAGCATCTTCTGCGGCCTGATCGAGCTGAGGGCCAGCCCTGTGTGCCAGTGTGGGAGGGGGTGGGGTGGGAAAGGCTGATGGTGAGTCTTACACTGTGATTGTCTTATTTATTAAAAATTAATTGAGGGGCTTTGATGCATCCGGATTTGAGAGGAGCTGACAGGTCATGTGGTCTCTGAAAGCATAGGGCTGGTAATCCATTTTAAAAAACATTTTCTTCTTCTTTTTAATTTAATGGAGGAAATCATTAGCTGGGAGAATGGTAGCACTGATTTATTTCTGTTTTGGGGAGGGGAGGGCAGGAGAGAAGATCACTTCTAATTGCTGTTTGTTCTAGAAATACACCAGCCAGACATTCCCGTCGGCTGGAAGTGCTGGGTTCTGTGGGGAATTGCAGCACGCTTTCTTTTCTTCAGACCCTGGGGGTGGCATGGGGCTCTCAGAGTGCAGGTGGATGGCCCTGATATCAGCAGCAGATCTTCACAACAGGAGCAAAGCTGCTTTTTGCACAGGTCCCTCAAGTGAACCTGAGGGGAGTTCAGTGTGTAATGCTGGGGGGCCAGGGGGCAGGCAGTTTCCCTAGATAGCCCATGTCCAAAACTTCATTCCCAGGGAAACAGGAGCAGGACCCCCCATCTGGGAAAAGGACTACGTGCCTTCTCTGGGGCTTCATCCGGTTCCAAGGGGGAGGCAACTGGGTTCACCCTAAAAATAACCAAAGATGCAAACAGCCAGAGAGTGCAAATGTTTTTCGTATCTGTGGGCCCGAGCATTTAAAGGTACAGCTGTCCTTCCACCGCCACAATTTGTCTTTCCTAGAGCAGACAGTGACTTCGTAGTGACCTGGGCTTTGTAGGATCCCCATCTTCTAGCCCCGCAAGGTGAGGTCTGCCTGGGCTACTATGTGCATGCCTCCTGGAGGCACCATACACTTGTCAGAGGATGTCACAGGCCCTGAGGCCCATCACAAGACAAGGGGTACAGGCAGACCCAGCCAAGTATAGCCATACATACTATGAAGCCTCCTGGATACAAAGTGGGGTTCTCCTGACTTCAGTTTACCAAGTCCATCCAGCCAGAAAAACCCAAAATTGATAAAGTAGTTCTCAGAGAGAGGATGGCTGTGAATAGCTAGGCAGGATGTGGAAAAGGTGCCAAGGTTGTAGGCCCAGCTAAAGGGCAGGGCTGAAGGGCTAGCCCTTACCCTACCTGGGTTGTTACCCTGGCTTCTGTAGGCTCTGCTCCTCAGATGAGATGTGTGTTCCAGGCACTTCCTGGCCTCCTATTCTCTTCTCTGCCATATTCTGAGGCTGCCTGAGGCTCTAAGCCCCTTTCCATTGCAAGTGGAACCCTTGCATGGTGGTACAACACTTTAATCCCCACACTCAGGAGGCAGAGACAGGAGTTCTAGGCCAGCCAGGACTATAGACTGAGACTCTGTTGAAGAAACAAACTAATAAACTATGATTAGAAACTTTCAGTTCTCTAGTCAATTCTTCCTGGATATGCCACATCTGAGGGGACATCCTGAAGGGGCTAACAAGCCATTGTGGAGTTTAGGGGAAAGTCCTGCCACACTGAGCATGGCCACATGTTAGAGTGGTGGGTTTGGGCTCCAGGGCAAATGGCTGTGTCGCTAAGGTCTGCATATCAGTCAGGGCCTGACACAGGCATGTGAATTGAAGCACTTGCTCTGCGGCGTCTCCATCTGTTACCTGCCATCCATTCAGCCATCTAGTCATCCATCTTTTCCCATTCACTTGTCTGTCCATCCAGTCACCCACCTGCCTGTGGACTCACTCAGCATTCATCCATTTAAGGCATTCGCTGAATGCCTGTTCTGTACCAGGTGCCCTCACAGGCATACCCTGGGACACAGCAGTGAATACATCCTAGAAGTCTCCATCTAGTACGTGAGATAGACAGTTGGCTTTTTTATTTAGTGGCTTTGGTTTTTGAGACAGGTTTTCTCTGTGTAGGCCTGGCTGTCCTGGAACTCACTCTGTAGACCAGGCTGGCCTCAAACACATAGAAATCCACCTACTAGGTTAAATCTCAAGTACTGAAAACAAAGGCATATGCTGCCCGGCCCAGCATGACAGACAGCATTACACAGGAACATGCTATACAGCACACATGAACTGCTAAGTGAAAGAAGCCAAGCACAGTAGGACCATGGTGTAATTATTCCATGTGCTGTAATGATGCCATGAAGTGGTCACTGGAGTCAGATCCATAGAGACAGAAGTAAAATGGAGGGTACCAGGGTTGGGTGGGGTGAGGTGGGGAATTCGTGCTTAATGAGTGCAGTTCTGGTTTGGGAGATGAAAAGGTTGTAGAGATAGTGGGAGGGCTGCATAGCCATGTTAACATCCTTAAGGCCACTGAACCAAGCACTTAACAAGCTATGGGGGGCAGGGGAAGGGCTGGAGAGATGGGTCAGCGGGTAAGAGCACTGACTGCTCTTCCAAAGGTCCTGAGTTCAAATCTCAGCAACCACATGGTGGTTCACAACCATCTGTATAATGAGAGCTGATGCCTTCTTCTGGTACTTTTTGAAGACAGCTACAGTGTACTTAGATATAATAATAAAAAGTAAATCTTTAGGGCTGTTGGCGCACACCTTTAATCCCAGCACTTAGGAGGCAGAGGCAGGCGGATTTCTGAGTTCGAGGCCAGCCTGGGTTTCAGAGTGAGTTCCAGGACAGCCAGGGCGATCCAGAAAAACCCTGTTTCGATAAAAAAAAAACAAAACCAAAACAAACAAACAGAAAAACAAACTATCAGGGTAGCAAATGTTAACATTTACCACCATTTGGAAAGGAAAAAAACCATCAAAGAACAGTAGATCGTACATTAGGTAAGGTTGATGTCATGAAAACAGTGAGAGGGTCCAGGGAAAGCCAGGGCAGGACTCAGAGTTAACTAAGTGTCAAGAAGGCCTGAGTAATACGTGCTCACGTAGAGGCTAGCAGGAGCAAGCTGTGTAGGTGCAAACGCCCTGCGGGAAGAGATGGGCTATAGTCTGGACAGCTTGAGTAAGAGGCAGGGAGGCCACTGGGGATTTGAGCTGTGGGAGGCAAGATTTCCCTGCAGGTTTGCGGGGCGTCCCCTGGGCCTTCTGCTGCAGGAGCAAGGGAAGCTGGGAGGCAAGGCAAGGTTTTGCAGGAAGAGAGAGAACAGGCCCACCCTCAGCAGTACCTGTGAGTTCAGGAGTGAGCCCCGGGGGTCTGTAGAAGGCAGAGTGCTGCATATGCCCTGCGAATGTCCTTCTGGACACCTCAGCTCATCTCTCTAGATTATCTGGTACTGAACACTCTAGAGCCGAGAGAGGATCTTTCACACTGCCCCATTCCCACAATGAACTGTCCCACTGTACCATTCAGGGAATTAGCAGCCACAACAAAGGCTGCACATGCTCAGTCCATGCGATTCTCTTTCCTCAGGATTTTCTGTTCCAGCCTGTGCTTAGTTGACTCTCTGGATGTGGAAACCACAGAGATTGAGGCCAACTGTACCTTGTGGCTATGTCTAAATTTGCCCTATTTGTCGGAGTCTTCATGGCCACCTTACTGTTGTTATATCCCACATATACTAAGCAGGTTCATGTGGCTGGGGATGGGAGAGCTGTCTGTGCTGTCTTAACTTTGAGACACATAGCTCTTTCCCTGAGCAGCACTGGCAGTCTCGGGAGAATGAGCTTGAACAACTAACCCTCCATCCCAGGACGACCACAGCCTGGGACCAGCCTTGCCGGAGGAGCTCAGGAAAACCACTTCACCCTCTGAGTGTGTCCTTGTGCATCTCCTGAGGGAGAGGGTGGTTTCAGAGTGTGGTCTCGGTTACTATATAAGACCATTCATGCATTGGGAGTCTGGCGGGCAGCTGGAGGGCAGGGGTAGTCTTCCCGAGCAGCTGACACTCAGCCTAGCCTGGGAACCAAGGTTGCATAACCACACAGGGTTCTGCTGACTCATGGACATGGTAGGGAAGTTCCAATCCCACAGCCCCTGCCCAGGCATTCTGGGATGACATCAGGAGTTGCTGGGGGAGACAGGGGAAGGTAGTGGTTCTAGAACAGGGCCGAGAGGAGGATCCAGGCCTGAGGTTCAGAGACTCTTGTCACTATGGAGTTGAAGGAGCCTTCTCCCGAGCTGCTATCTGTTTGGTTCCCTGAGAGCCCCACCACATACCCTCTGTCCTTCTAGATAGGCCTTGGCCCACGCTGCAGTCAGAAGCCTTCCCACACCCCAGACAGCTCAGGTAAGTGGAGAGAGGAAAGGGAAAGATAGAAGTTGAGGAGCCAGACCATTCGTTCCCTTTACCTTTAGAGCTGTCCTGTCCCTGGCGATCACAACTCTATGTAACTCTTTAATTTCAGTTGTAAATAAAAGCAAAGCAACATTTTCCATCAGCACCAGCCACATTGTGAGTGTCAGTAGCCACCTAGGCTTATGGGGTCACAGCAGCTGCGCCTTGCTGGCAGAGGTGTAGAGGGTGGCCATCCTCATGGGAGTTCACTTGGGCAGTGTTGGCCTTGTCTCTGAAGCAACCCCGTGAGATAGGGACATGACAGGCTATGGCTAAAGGGGAATATGCATCAGTTGTCTAGCCAGGAATGCCAGTGGCTCTGGAATTCAGCTTCATCTGTCAAAGAAGGTATGGAGTGGGTGTACCTGTAAATCCTCCTGCCCAGCTGGCAGCTTCCCTGGGACAGAGGAGACTTGGAGCCTTTTGCCTTTGTCCCCGAGCCAGGCACAGGTGAGCCTTGCTGATTTGAAAGGCAAGTGGATAAACATTTAGTTTGGGGTCTCTGGGACTTGCAAGTTAGAGACTAAATGCCCAGAACACTTCTTTAGGTCTTGGGGAGAGGCGTGAGAAGGGAACCCAGGTGTAGAAGTAACTCACGTGTCCATCCCGTGGTGAGCAGATGTGTAAATGGGGTCTGCTTATCAATAGGATATTATCCTGCCATGAAGGAAGGAAGCAACCTACATAGGCTACAACCATATATGAACTTTGAGAAAGAACATGATGATAAGTGAATGAAGCCAGTTCAAAAAGGTTGTGTGCACTCTGTAATTCCATTTATACGAAATCACCCAAAGCAAGCATGGCTGTGGGCAGTAGGCTAATGGTGGTCAGGGGCTAGAGAGAAGCCGTCATGAGGTGGCTCTCCCACACGACTCCTTTCCGGGTAATGCGGATGTTTGCTACTGGGTACAGGTGGTAGCTGTACCATACTGTGGGTAGACTTCATGGTACTAAAGTGGACGCTCTCCATTGATGAAAACAGTATATTTTTTGTTCTTTTTTTTTTTTTTAAACAATAGAAAAGTGAGAGGACACAGAAATCTGGGTAGTAAATCTTCGTGTTCCGTAGAACATTTTCCCGATCTGTTCATATACTGGGGTATTTTCATAATGAGTCGTTGGAGTGGGGCTAGGAAGTGGAAGTGTTTTCTTGGCTGCAGGCTTTCAGAAGGCAAGGTGGGGCAGGCTGCCTCAGATGTTCCCTCAAGAGCAACAGGCCTGGGAGCAGTGCTGTTGGCTCCAGGGTTGCCAGCCAAGTGCGCAAGGGGAGGCAGGGCATTGGATGCTGCCCCAGTGCTTCCAACTGGATCTGGAAGGACACAGCGTCCACAGCCCCAGCCTTCCCTACGTCTGCCAGCAGCACGATGCCCCAGAGCGCAGCTTGGTCGAGAAAATGGTCCTGTCTCAGTTTGTACCAAGGAAATGAAAGCACAGAGATGTGACCAGACTGGCAATGGCCCTGTGGTCTCCGAAGGGAGAAAAAAGCCTCCAGCCCAGGCTCCTCTCCTCCCCCAGCCTCTGCAGCCAGGGGCCAGCCCTGGAGTGGGGTTTGCACAGCAGTTGCAGCGAGGTTGGTAGTGTGCAGGTGGGAGATACAGCCCAATGTGGGCCTGGTCCAGAGTGCCCATGATATGGTGGTCTCTTTTCTAACCAGCAGGTGCCCAGCAGCCTCCCATCTTGGCTTCCTGCCTGGGTGGCTCTGGACCACAGAAGCCTTCCTGTGGGTGGGCATCCCCTCCTTCCTGAGGGTGGGAAAGTATGACTCAGAGTTTGGTAGCTGAGTTTTAGAAATAGGAGGCAAGGATGGAAAGGCAATGCTTCTAAAAAGCCTGGGGAGGGGACTGCCTGTCTGTTCCTGGGACTCTGACCTTGGGCTGAGTGAGCAGCATGAGGTTCGAGGCATGAAGAGGCAGGTCCAGGGTCCCAGCTGTAGGGTGGATGAGCAGCCTGAGTCAGGGAAGCTCCCTGGGCTGTGCTTTTCCTCGGGGTGGCTGTAGTGGAGGGCTGTTTTCGCCCACCGTCCAGCCATGCCCCACCCTGCCTTGGTGCGCAGGCCGAGGCCTGTTTGGGGAGGTTGCCACAGCAGAACTGTGGGATTGGCTCTGCTGACGCCTTCCCCTGGCATATGGCTCCTCCACCCGCCTCAAGCTCTGCCAGCGGCTCCCCTTTCTCCATGGCAACTTAGCTCAGTGGTCCCAGTGGAGGAGAGAGAATCAATTCTCCCTCCTTCCCGCCCTCCCGCTCCTCTCCCCACCCCTTCCTCTCCCGCTTGCCTTCTTCCTTGCCTCTGTTGTCCCTGCGTGGTGGCTCCTCACCCAGCCAGGGGACCGTGTGCTGACACTTCCAGGCATGAGCTGCCTGTAGCGCTGCGGTCTGGGGGCGGCCCTCTGAGACCTGCACATGGGAAGCCAGCAGTGTCT
Organism: Mastomys coucha; assembly: GCF_008632895.1. NCBI lineage: Eukaryota > Metazoa > Chordata > Mammalia > Rodentia > Muridae > Mastomys > Mastomys coucha. The sequence continues at coordinate 117,940,490 of NW_022196905.1, read as the reverse complement.
GCAGGATGGGGCTGCCGAGCAGGGCTCCAGCCAGCACCTGCTGTGTGAGGCTCCAGCTCTGGTACTTTGGTGCCCCGCTCCCCTTACCTCATGTTGGCTTCCTGAAAGGTAATTTTCTGCTTCTTCTTGAACACGTCTCAGCCTTAGGCTAGGTTTACTAGCGAGGAAGGCTCCATCTGGTCAAGAGTCTGTTTGCTTTCTCTCCAAAAAGCTGGGATGGAGGGATAGCTGGAAGGAGAGGCCTGAACTGGCCTGCTCGGGCACTGCCTGGTTGGGCAGAATTGTAGTCCACAGCTTCTCTCCTGAGTAGCTACCAGGGCGAAGGACATTGCGCCGCTGTACTTCCAATTTTGCCTGTGATTGCTAGAGCACACACAGTCTGCTTTCCTAGAGCGTGGTGGCACCAAGGAAAGAAGGAAATTTAGAGACGCTCACATGCCCCCCAGCGGGCAGAGCTCTGGCTACAGGCTGCCTGGCTTTCTGGCTGACTAGTCTTCAATCCTTTGGAAATGGGCACTCAGTGTGGGAATGTTTTGTCCCTCCGCCGAGATTTCAAGAAGGTGCTCTCAGGAGACCCGTCCCCCATCTTATTTCAGGTGGACTGGCCCTGCTGGCGTGTCCTGTGTCCATCTTCAGACACCCCTATTGGCGTGGGATTCTAAGACTACTGTCTAGTGGGTGAGCATTCTCTTCTTTCCACCCCGGCAATGGCGTTTGGAAAGGGAGTTGGTGATGTTGACCCCTCCACAGCCCAGCCCAGGAGGCAGGCAGCCCCCCTCCCCCCCATCGCCCTCCTTCCTGTGCAGCTGGCAGTGGAAAAAAAGAATCCTCGGTTGTCAACAAGAACATCTCCTGTGTTGATGGAAAGTAAGGGCCAAAGATACCGTATTTAGCACCCATTTCTTAGAAGCTACAGGCTTGAATGGTGTCTGTGTGTAAGCCCTGTCTGATCTTTAAATAGAAAAACACACACCAAGTAGCCCTGTCTGACTCATGGGAGCATCAAAGTTTGGTGTGGTCTTAGGGAATCCATATCCAACTCTGAAAGAGGTACACAGCTCAGGGGGCTGCCTTCAGCGGAGTCAGGCCGTGCAGGTGTAGACCTGAGTTGCCAGTGCTGAGGCCGAAGCTAAGCAACTCTCCCAAGTGCCTAGAATACAGTAGGATTCAGGATCGTGTTGCTACATCAGGTCATGGCCACCTGATTGTGCTTTATTTTTGTTTCTACATCCTCCTTGACAGATTGCTCTAATAATGGCATCAGAACCTCGACAGCAGCTCAAGGCCTGGGTAGCTCTGTGCTTGGCTGTATCTCCTTTATGACCCCTTTCTTTAAAACTGCATGAGAGCCGCCACAGATTCTGTGTTTCTAGTGCTTCCCTCCTGGTCAGTAAGTTGGCCCCAATGGGCAGGGCAAGGAGGCTGTGTCTCCAGCGGCAGAGCTTCCAGGCTCTGTACTTACTAAGACCCTCCTGGCATCTGGAGCTGTGCAGGCTTCTCAGTGGCATTCATTACCCACGTCTGGGTTTGCTGGCTGCCTGTGAATTCTGATGGGTCTGCAAGCTGATGATGTTGGGGAGGCAGTGTGCTGGCTTTGTTTTGTTTGCCTGAGAATGGAAAATATGATGTGACACGTAAAGGCAAGCCCTCAAGTACAGCTCTGTTCTCATCTCTGCTCTCAGCTTGGGTTGGGGGCTGGTCTAGTGTTGCCACTGGCACTCTTGCTATCACAGCAAGAGTCCCTTTGTCCTGGAGTCTTTCATGCTCCCCCAGGACCAGGCAAGCACCCATGCTGATCATTCAGTTGGCAAGCCCAGAAAGGACAGCCAGAGCTGAGCCTAGAAAGAGGTAGGCTCCCCTTCCCACTGCTTGAATCTCAGGTAGACCCTGAGTGCCGCCCTCCAGCCCTGCCTCCTCCTACCCAAGTCCTTGCTTAGTAGATGCTCCCAAGTGTAATTGTGACTGCAAGATCACACATCATGCTGACTTACTTGAAAGCATCTTGGGGAGCTGCAGAGGGTGTGAGAGCAGCTTGGAGAGGTGGGAACCCTGACTGCCGATGGCTTCAGCCAGCGAAAGTGTAGAAGGCTCATTCCAGGAAAAGTGGAATAATCACCGTATTGGCTGGCTTTCAGGCGGTGAGTGGTTCTTTCTTCTTTAATTTGACAGGAGCGCCGGGATTCAGGGAAGGGATGGAGGGAAGCAGAGGAGCCTGTGGTTCATACAGACCTCATGAGGCCTTGGTGCTGTAAGGGAAAAGTTCGATGCTTTTCTCCCGTACTAGGTTGAGCATGGACAGGCAGGACAGGCAACTCTGCCCCTATTCAGGGATTCTGGGGCTCAGGATATTATCTATCTGGGAGGTTGAACCTTTGTCCCTGTCTCGGGCACCTGTGCACAGCTCCTAAAAAGTCTCTTGGTGTATTAACTGAATGACCTTAACTGTACAGTGAGAAGGTCACTCACCGTACACGTATATATATGCATATGCATGCACACTTGTTCATCCTCTTCCTATGTGCGCATACACAGACCCATGCATATGCATACCCACATGTAAATAAGCTTGAGCCACACACAAACACAGGTGCCCCTTCTGCTAGCAGGAGCTCATATATCTGTTGACATTCTGCTCATGTGTGCATGATCTTAATAACTGTTTCCAGCACTGCCAGGATCACACAGTTGTGCCTTTATGTGCCTTTACTCATTTCCTTTCAGCTCACTGTCTAAGCTGAGTAAAGCAGACTGGCTTTGTCCACTTTTAGAAAGAGAATCCGCCCTTTCTCTTATCCTGTCCCTCTCTCCTTATCCTGTACCACAGTGTCTGGGACATTACAGAAATTGGCATGTTCTTCTGTCAGAGAAGCATGCAGATGCTCACTCATTGAAGATCTCCAGCCCTAAGGGAAGGGGATTGGCATGGAGTCATTGATGAGTTTAAGATGTAGTAAGATGCAAACCTCTGTGTGTGGTGTATAGGTACAATTGTCTGGTATGTGCATATGTAATGTGTGTGCATCTGAGATTGCATTGTATATGTGGTTTATGATATGTGTATGTAAGGGAGTGTGTATATAAATGTGGCATATGCTTGAGTATGTGTACTTTGTGTATGACTGTGCACATGTGTGGCCTGTGAATTGTTTATATTGTGTGTATATGTAAATGTATAGGTGCATGCATTTATTTCTTTTCATATGCATGTGTGGGTGTATGTATTTGTGTATTGCCTGTGGGATGTATGACTGAGGCTATGTGCATGTCTATATTTGGTATTTGTACAACTGTAGTTTATTAGGTGGAATTATGTGCATATGTGGGTATGTACCTGTATACTTGTGGCGTGTGTATTGTGTCATGTGTTTGAATGTGAATATGTATTTTTGTAGGATGTTCATTGTATTTGTAGTATCTGAGTATTATATGTGTCTTCAGGGCTCCGTGAAAGTGTCTTGTGTTTGTGGTGTTATGTGTATGAATGTGAGGGTACAAATGTACGTATGTGTGATATGTATGTGTAGGTGATATATTTGTGTTGTATGCACATGTGTGTGATTTGTTGTATATGAAGGTGCAAATAAATATTGTATGTGATATGTGTATATCTATGTGTGATGTACTATGTATGTATGCAGGGTGTTGGTATTGTGTGCTGATGTGTATATGTACTATATGCTGTGGATGGTGTGTTTATGTGTACACTGGAGTATGTGTAAGCGTATGTATGTGCTCATACATGTGTAATGTTCTGTAAATATGGGGGTATTTGTGTAATACTTCATGTATGTGTGCTTGTGGGGTGTTTGTGTTATATGTAATATGCGGTGTGTATGTGATGTATGTCTGTGTGTGTTTTCTGTGTGTACATGTATGTCTGTGTGACTTCTACATTGCCCGGTTTTGGATGTCTGGGCATCCTGACTTCCTGTTCCTTTTCCATTTACTGGCTCAGTTTCTAGAGCAGCTCTGGGCAGATGGTTTTGATTGACTGTCCTGGAGTCTTTCTGACCATTGCATCTCATTGAATGCTATGCAGACACCCCATTTCACAAGCTCACATGCCATCTCAGGGTTTGGTCAACCTGTGCCGTGAAGGTAGAGCTAGAACCCAGTTCTCTTGACTAACTCATGCATCCTTTACACCTGCAGCTGCTCTGTGTGGCAGGCCCTTGGTGTTAGATGAAAACTAGACCTAACTCTTGCCTTGGGAGGAAGCCTGCATGGAGGCAGGCTAGGCAAAGCAGGAGGCCAGCCCAAGAAGGAAGTGCTCATTGCACTGGCCTCCCTTCCCTTCATCCCAGTGAGCTGAGGGGAGGCTTGCGGTAATAGTGTAAGGAAGTTGCTGTCGCCAGCCTACCCTTGCACTCATGGCTCTTGCTCAGGGTACAGTTCAAGACCCAACTGTGAAGTAGAGAATACAGCACACCCAGACCCCAGTCCCCCCACCTCACCACTTTTATTCTGCTGTAGGCTCAGAATGATTCTCATTTAAAAGTTATCCCACAGTCGGGAAGATGATGCATTACAAAGTCTGTTTATCTTATACTAGGGTCTTAAATATCAATGGCTTACGTCGGGGAGGGGGCTTTGTATATCACGGGACCTATGCCTCAGTTTCCTTTCTGTAACATAAAGTTAACACTGTCTGCTTTACATGCCTAACATTCACAACAGATGTGAAGGAACTGGACAGGGTGTGTCAGCAGTGGTGGAAGTGGTAGGGCTGTTGTGGGTAAATCATTCCATAGCTTCTTTAGTGGGCCAGGACAGATAATACTTCCCTTTAGACATACACATAGGGAGAGGGCACAGACATAAAGCAGTGCAGACAGAGAGGAGTCAGCAATTCTTGGTAGATATATGGGAGTTCTTGTTTTCATTTTGTAATTTTTCTGAAAATTGGAGATTATGAAGAAAGGGATCTTTTTGTTTTTGTTTGTATGTTTGTTTGTTTTGTCTTAGACACTTGAGGATTCTTCTTAAAAGGTAGATAGAATGCGGGATAAGACAGGCGTGTTCTTATCTTACGGAATCCACTAGAAGCCCAATGAATAAAAACTGTTAAGTGGCAGTGCAGCCCTGAGATAGAAGAGGGAGAGAAGAACAGAGGGTTGACTGTGGCTCCTTGGTTACAGCCTGAAGCAGTTTCCTCTAAACAGGAGCGGTCACGGGGTCCTGCTCAAGAGTCAGGATCTGGTGCCCAGAGTGACCCTAGCTGTACCTTTTCACATGCCAGTGAGAGGAAACTGGATCTTACCCTGGTGTCGGGACTGGATGTTGGTGGTGTTCATTTGTTTAGTTTGGTATTCTGGATCTAACATGCAGTAGTGAGTTTCCCTGTAAGGTGAGTTTTGTGCCCCCCACCCCATTGCTGTGAGCTTCCTTCCCATAAATGTTCAACACAGAACCTTGTCCTGGGCCAACAGACCAAGAGTCCCCCTGCTCTGTTCCGGGAGACCTTCTCTGAGCTGCCATTGTCCCCTGACAACACCAGGTTGATGGAAATGAATGAGCTATGCTGAGAACTGGATGGGGGTGTTGGAGAGGGAAGAAGAGGGGCTCTTAACAGATTAGCTCACATCTGCATTTTCAGTAGCTACCCATTTTTTTTTTGCCTCAGTTTTTCTGCCTTGTTGGGTCAAGAACCCCTCACTAGTTTCAAATGCAGGGCTGAGGGGAAAAAAGCAAGCCCAAAGGCCCTGACCTTGTCCGTGTTCTGCCGTCAGCCTGCTCATGAGATCCTGATGAGTCTCTTGGCCTCTGTGAGACTGACACTTTCCTAGTTCGCACGATAGGGTTAGTGACAGTGACAGCACCTCACAGGCTGTAGAGGACAAGAGGCAGAGCATCTATGCAGCACGCTTTCTTCCATGTCAGTGCCCTTTCTGCCTGGTGCCATGGCCTTGTAAAGTACTTCACAGCTTTCTAGGCGTATGTACACCACGTATGGCTGTGAGCAGGCTTTGTCATGACTGCTCAGGCAGGGAGTAGGGATTAGTTAATTTTAAAACCTTCTTGCTACCTTGTTTCATTTGCTTAGGGTGTGGGATGTGCTGCTTGTTTCTGAAGTCCCATCTCTGGGGTTGTGTGGGGCCCCTGGGCTGGGGGTGGGGTGGGGT
>NW_022196905.1:117928022-117934332 GCF_008632895.1 Mastomys coucha | reverse complement strand
GCGGGATGGGGTGGGAGTGGGGTGGGAGTGGGGTGCTTGGGGACAGGAACTTCTTCAGACAGTAGGAAGTGCAAAGTGTGGCAGCTACATAGACCCACATTTGAATCCTAGCTGTGTGACTCCTGCTGAATGCCTTTGTACCTTTGCTTCCTGGTGTGCACAGCCGGGCAGTAGTCCCCTTTGTCCCTCGTGCTGTGTGTAACTTACATCTCAACTCCCTTTTCCATCATGAGAGGGGCACAGGCACAGGTGATGACTTGGCAGGGCCCATCTTCAAACGTCCACTCTGCATCCAAGTTTGTCCTGGTATTGGGGCCAGGACAGTTCCACTAAACTGTCTGTACCTCACCAGTACAGATTCCAGTGTGTTCCCTAGACCAGGCTAGACTCTTGGGGTGAGGGAGTGGCATTGGCACTCACCAACCCTCAGGTCTTTCTGACTGTCCCTTATAAAAATATCTTTTATTCTTCTGAGACTGACTGCTGAATACACTCGCCCTTTCTAGTTCTTTCTGAGCTCTGGCTGACTGGTTCACTTCAGTTGTTCTGACTCAAAACTCCTTTCCAAGCTGACTGGTTCAAACTGGCTGCTTTCCACTCCTCATTGAATTCTGCTGCTTGGCCTCACACTAACTCTAGCAATCTGTTGCAATCCTCTGGCTCCTTCTCCTTCTCTGGCCCGTGCCGTCCTCACCTATATCTAGCTTGTTCTCCCTCTCTGCAACCTATCTCTTTACAACTGTCCAAATAAAACTGTCTCTTCTCTCCCCCACCTTGCCTCTCAAGTATCTTCCCTTTCCTCTCTTCTCGTCAGAGGTGGGTGTATCCTATTCTATCAAATCCTTCTCTGATTTGTCACTTTGTCTGCCACTTAACTAGACATAACTTTCAAACATGGGTGCTTCCTCTACAAACTAACTTTACCCTCACTGTTTGAGATCAAAAGTGTAATGTGTTCTAGCCAGTACTTTATTCTAGCCAGAGGCATTAAAGGTATGTGCTGAGGGCCAAGCCACACCACACCTAGAAAACAGGTTTTTTCACTAATCTCAGGGTTCACAGTGTGAACAAATATTCTGCAACCGTCCCTGCATTCCAGGATCCAGGGAACAGCTCTGTGTCTCACTGCTGGAGCTCAGACACGGTGCAGAGAAGGAGCCTTCCCAGGCCCAGAGAAGGGGCAGAAGCAGTAGTCATGTGTGAGACCCTGGCTAGTCCCTGGGCTTAAACAGGAGTGGCTTTTCTGTCACCACTCTGCTCCTTACAGTTTTTATACTACAGAGTTCAGTGTGCTCCTGCTTGTTGCATGTTGCTCGCCCAGGTCAAGCCGGCTAGTGGGAGAAACCAACACAGGCACCCATGGAGCTTTCCTAAGTCACGTTGAGGCCACAGCTGGAGATACTTGTAATCTGTCAGCTGGGCAGATCAGCTTTCAGAGATGTCCCCAGTTATTAGCCTGGGATGATAACCAATTGGTCCCCTTGAGATGATATAGATGGGCTCAGACCGAGGCAACTCCAAGGCCTCTGACCTTACGTGAGCCAGTCTTAGCATAAAAGTAGATTCCTTTAGTTGATGCACCTAGGGCTCCACTAACAACTGGAAGTGATGGCGGCAGGCTGCTGCCTGCCCAACCCAGGGGCCCAGCACAACCTTAGCCTGTAGACCATGGTTTGATGTAACCTCCTATTTGCAGCCTAGTAGCATTTAGGGGCTCTCCAGTAGACCTTGCTAGGGCAGAACCAAGACATGACTGTCTCTCCTCTACCCCCATCTCTGTGTGAGGAGGAATCAGCAGAGGTTCTGGAATCCACCTATCTGCCTCATAGTGGAGTCTCATCTGCCTTCTAGGCTTCCTCCCAGTGACCCTGTCCCCCTGTAGTCCCCTGGTTGGGTCTCACACTTTGGGCTTTTTTGGGCCCAGTGTCATCTGTCCAGTGTGGTTGCTGTCCAGTATTGTCCAGGTTGAGGCCTTTCTGCCACCTTGCAGTTGTGTCTGATCTGTCAGCTTACTCTTACTATGGCCTGTGACATGGTTGTCACAGATGGGTAGAATGTGTTCTATAAAGGTTGAGTGACCTTCCCAAGGGTTTGGAATTAAAATCATTTTCCTAACCACATTTACTGGACATCTTTATTGAGCACCACTGTTGAACAAGGCCCTGGGGAACCACTTTGAACAAGGCCCAGGGCCTGAGTTCAAAGGCAAACACATGGCCAAAGAATGGGCTAATAGTAATAGCCAAGAGCACAGTTGGCACACGGTGCCCAGGGGCCAGAAAAGGATAGAGAAATGCTCCCTGGACAGATGGATCTGTATGGAGGATTCCAGGCCCATGGGGACAGCGGCTACGTTTGAAGACACTGGGATTTGGCTCTTATGTATAACCTCTTCTGCCTCTTTTGTCTTCCTCTGTACATGGAAGAGGTCAATCCAGACTCTGGCCATTTTCCAGTGGTTTCTCCATCACCCTGGGGAGAGGTGTTAAAATTGCTGAACCTCCCTTGGAGGTGTGATTCAGAGGGCCTGGGAGGAAGAGTCAAGAGTCTGTTTTTTTTAAAACTTCATTTTTTGGTTATTTGCATGTGGGTGGAGGGCACGAGTGTGCTACCATATGCTTGTGGAGGCCAGAGGACAACCCATGGGAGTCCGTTCTTCCCTTTCACCTTGTGAGTTCTAGGGATCAAACTCTGACTGTTAGGCTTGGCTGCTCAACCAGCTCATCAGCCCAGGAGTCTAGGTTTTAAAGAGGCTCACTAGAAGCCAGGGGGTGGTGCCACACACCTTTAATCCCAGCACTCAGAAAGGAGAGGGAGGCAGAACTCTGAGTTTGAGGCCAGCCTGGTCTATAGAGCCCATTCCAGGACAACCAGGGCTACACAGAAAAAGGCTGTCTTGAAACAAAAGAGAAACTCATTAGATGCACTAGATATTTCTAAATTCTCTGGCCTGAGAAGTGCCAGACTGTCTTTCAGCCCTATAAGCCCTTGTGATAGCCCTGGCCATGACTATTGTCAGGGCAAACCCTTGGAACTGAGATGTGAGAGGTAGAGGGACTGCCTTGCTGCAGCATCTTGCCACACCCACTTTGCCAGCTATCAGAGAAACCCTTGCCTTAACCTTGTCCTTAAACCTTCCAAAAGCCTTGACTGTTGCCTTCCCTGATTCTGAGATGTTCCTCAAACAGGAGGCAGGCTGAGAACTAAAGAGTAGGGTGTGAAGTCTGTGCTGTGTGAAGCTTGCCTTTCTTCTTGAGTTAGGTCTGAAAGCTATTAGCACATCAGGATTTTTGGCAATGTCAAGCCTAGCCTGACCAATACAGGGGCCTACAAAAGGCAATCAGTACACGATGGGCTGAATGGGCAATTCCCCTCAAGTGTCTTAACAACTTGAACAGACTGAACACCGACTTCTCATTAGCATGAGAAGGCTCCTTAAGTGCCCCAAGGTAATTGGAACAAAGCCTTGGTAACAGCCCAGCAACAGGCTGGCTCAAGCCTGCTTAAGTGCTGAAGCCGCTCTCACTGCAGTGGTCTTTTCCCACAGTGCACTCAGAGCAGAAACGACTGCCTGGTAGGTATGGGGAAGCCCAGGGTGACTTAACTGCAGGGCTGAATGTCACCATCACTCTGGCCCAAAGTCACGACCGCTGCCAGCTCTGACACACAGCCTCCCAGCTTCCCCCCACTTCTGGTAGCTCTAGGACATCACTCTCCTCTGTTTCCATCATCACATGGCCTCCACTTCTGTGACTCTGACTTCTCTCCCTTCCTCCAGAGACACTAGTTTCTAGTTATGTTTTGAGCCCACTCTAAATCTAGTAAAATCTTATCACAAATTTGTCTTGATTCGTCATTTGCCAAGACCCTAGTAAGGTTCCATTCTGACATCCCATGTAGTTTTGAACTCGGGGCGCTAGGGAAACCTTACTCCTATCATAGCCAGCAGGTAGATGTCCCCAAAGGATAAGCCTACTCCAGTGGCTAAGAAACAATGGCCTGGTAGCAGCTGCTCCTAGGAAACAGATCAGGCACTTTTAGCAACTTCCTGTCCCATCATCAGCTAACTTAATTTGCCTCTAAAAACAGAATCAGAGACACCAGGAGAGGGTGTGCCATTCAATATCTCCATCAAGTTGTCCCCAAAAGAAAGATCCAAGGTGACTCTTAAAAGTGCTGACAAGAGAGGCGAGCTGCTAAGCATAAGAGCTTTCTTCTTTTCTCTTTCTTTCTTTCTTCCTCTCTTTCTTTCTTAAAGATTTATTTATTTTCTGTATATGAGTACACTGTAGCTGTCTTCAGACGCACCAGAAGAGGGCATCAGATCCCATTACAGATGGTTGTGAGCCACCATGTGGTTTCTGGGATTTGAACTCAGGACCTCTGGAAGAGCAGTCAGTGCTCTTAACCACTGAGCCATCTCTCCAGCCCCCAAGAGCTTTCTTGTACTATCTTCTGGGTGCTGAGCAGCCCATCCCAGAAAGGGCCGAGCCCCTCTTGCAAGAGTAGGCTTTGGAAAGAGGATTCCCATCTTCTGGGCTTTGTGCTCCTCCTAGAGATTCAACCCCCCTCCACACACACACACACACACACACACACACACACACACACACACAACTGCTGAATGAGGCCAGGGACTCCCAAGACCATCATCTTCATTTGTGGCAGTCAACCTTGGATCCCGAGATCTTTCCTGTAGGCCTGGCTCAAGTTCTTACTCCTGGCTCATTTGTGGGCTTAAGGGATAGGAAGCATGACCACAATTGTGCAGAATCCAGAGCATTAGCAACCACAGGCCCTGGATAACAGGCCCCTCCTACTGCTGGGCTTGGACTGTTGAGAGACAGCTGGGACCCTTGTTCTACTCTCCTTACCCTGCTCTGAAGCACCGTCTCCTGCCCAGCACCGTCAGAAGCTACTCCTTCTTGGGTTTGCTGATGGTAGCCTCAGATGTAGCTCTGATATTCTGAGCTGCTAGACTTGGCACATGTGATCAGTGCATTTGTCATGTGCAGGAGCTCAGGCTTGTTTCAGATGAGGCAAAGAGGTGATGATGCCCTCTACATATCCTCCCATGTGCTGGGCTGGGCTGGGGAGGAACCAGATACAATTCAGAGTTTGTGTCAGAATGTCTCCCTATTTAAGGTCGAATGGTATTTCCTTGCATGGATAGACATCTTTTTACTCACCCATCAATAAACATTTGGGCTTTTCTCCCCTTCTGGCTATTTCCTAGTCCAACCTTGGAGTTTCTAGAGAGCCATCAGTCTAGAGAGTTCTATCTATCCTGTCCTCACTAGCCTGTGCCTTGGCTGCCTGGGACCTGTTTCCCATCCAGGGTATAGTCACAGCCTGCTGAGAACCTCAGTCTTGCTGGAGCCTGCTGCCTGCCACCAAGCCTCACACCCACTTGCTGAGTGACCTCAGGTATGCCCTTTCCTTCCCATCCCCAAGGCCTTTCCTCTCATCTGCCAAAAAGACATAATCGTGTGACAGTTTGTGTCAGCTCCTCACACACCTGCAAAGCCCAGACCTTGGTTCTCTCCCCTCTGCTGCCACACCTTCCCATTCTGTCATCAGAGGTATTGCTAGACTTCTGTTCTGGATGAGATGCTGCCCTTCACCCTGAAACCTAAGACCAGCAGCTTTTGCTCCGCTGAGTACTGCCATGTCCCCTGTTATAGTGTCACTGGAGTGAGGTGTCTCCCTGCAGGATAGTTTCCATAGACTAGTTGGGCAGATGTTATGGCCTCAGCTCCATGGTCAAAGAAGAATGGGCAAGGGCTTTCCACTATACAGGGGCTTCTCTCTCAGCTGTCCTGGACAACCAGTGCCTATAAGGTAAGAGCTATAGTAGACTGCCCACAGAGGTGGCCCTGATCCAGGAGGGTCTTGAAAGGTGACCAGGACACTTGACAGAAATGGACAGCAAGCATTAGCTAACCTTCAGACACATGCGCAGTATCTGCTCTGACATCCTAATAGTTTTTGGTTCCCACTTCTGTGAGGCTGATGGCCTCCCCACATGCAGAGCAATTAAGCAACTTTCTCAAGGACAGAGCTTGAGGCTGGACATGAGGCTCAGTGGTAGAGTGCTTGCCTAGTGTACACCAAGGTCCTGGGTTCCCTTGCCAGGAAATACACACACACACACACACACACACACACACACACACACACACACACACACACACACACACGCACGCGCCAAAGCTTGCTCATTTGAACTGTCTTAATTCCAGTCATTCCCACAATGCTTTGCTTTGTGACCTTCAACTCAGTTTTTCTTTGCTTTTTTTTTTTTTTTTTT
>NW_022196905.1:117906251-117927479 GCF_008632895.1 Mastomys coucha | reverse complement strand
GGCCTCAAACTCAGAAACCCACCTGCCTCTGCCTCCCAAGTGCTGGGATTAAAGGTGTGCACCACCACCACCCGGCTCAATAGAGAGTTCTTATCCCTCCTTGTTTCTGACTTGCTTAATAATCTTAGCCAAGTTCCTGTCATTTTCATGGCTTCAGTTGCAGTGGGAAAGGGGACCTTCCCAATGGTTGAGTGTGCTGCTGGGAATGTGAGTGAGGTAGCAGGGCAGCTGCCTGCTGCAGAGTGACCGTAGACTGATGAACTTCTGGCCATGACTGCTGAAAGAGCAGATGAGGGTGAGAGCAAGGGACACTCCACTAGCACTGTTCCCTATCATTGTCACCATGGTGGCCACCTTCCTGAGTGTTGTTGCATGCTGGCTGTTCAACACTGTCTTGGTTTATTTCTCCTGTTCGCCCTTTATGAGACATCCAGTTTTATAAATACAGCATCTAAGGCTCAAACTCTAGATCTAGACCAGTGAGAGGTGGCGTTACAACTGGAACCTCCATCTTGACTTCCTAGCCTGTGTCTGTCATTGAGGCCATGCCTCATCAAAGAGAAGCTTTGTGGGCTCTTCCCACCAAACTCAGAGTATCTCTTGAGAGAGCATTTAAAAGGTCACACCTGGGGCTGGAGAGATGGCTTAGTGGGTAAGAGCACTGACTGCTCTTCCGAAGGACCTGAGTTCAAATCCCAGCAACCACATGGTGGCTCACAATCATCTGTAATGAGATCTGACGCCGTCTTCTGGTGCATCTGAAGACAGCTACAGTGTACTTACATATAATCAACAAATAAATCTTTAAAAAAAAAAAAGGTCACACCTGCATTAAGGATGGACCCACAAAGGTTCCTACTCAGAAGAGATTCCCCTAGGGTGTGGAGGCATTTCTGGGATGAAGGTGCCCACCCATGTTAACTCTTCTATTGTATTGAACATGTAAACAGCTTCCCAGGACCTTCACAGTGAGCGACATTTAAGAGACACTACCACGAAGCTGAAGCCTCATGTTCTCTCTCCCAAACCTCCAGCTCCCCACCAAAGACTTGCGTAGCCTGAGGTGATTGCTGCCAGTAGAGATACAGCTCACCCAGATCAACCTAGCTCAGAAGTTGCAGTACTGAGAGCTGAGCCTTGCCTGGAGCTCCACCCCCTGCTCTGTATACAGAGACTAGAGAGCTGTGCTCTACTGGACCCCAGCCCCAGGTGGCCAAAGGATATTGTCCAGGTTTTATCCCAGAACTGGGCTCTGCTTTCCTGTTTGTCCTTCTGCATCCGGCCTTCATGCTTACTTTTATAGGTATTGCGCTTGCTTTGTCTCTCTCTCCCCCTCCCTCTTTTCCTCCTTCCCTCTCTACCCCTTCTTTCTTCCCTCCCTCCTTCCATTTTTCCTCTAGCCCTTCCTCCCTCCCTCCCTTCCTCCCTCTTCTCCTTCCTTCCCTCTCTCCTTCCCTCTCTCTTTCTGTCCCTTTCCTCCGTCCCTCCCTCCCTTCTCACACCGTGAGTGTGTGTGTGTGTGTGTGTGTGTGTGTATGTGTGTGTGTAACATGCACATACATTTGCCTTTATTTGTGACTAATGTCCTTGGACTGTCTCCTAGAGCCCAAGGGCCTGGTGAATTTCAAGGGTAAGACACACATAACCTTGCTTAGAACCATGTGGGTTGTAGGATGAGCTGGCCTGATGTACAGTTGGCTCACGACCTGTATAAAGAACATTGACATGCACACCCACAATGCTTTACTCTCTATCCCCAAATGCAGTAAGCTCTGGAATCCAAGTGCTTTGTCATAGCTCATTTGGCAGCAGAATCCCTCGTGAATTGGGGTGAGGCTATTTATAGTCCACGTGAAGCTATTTATAGCCGTTTTATATCCTATACTCACGAATTCAGTGCAGCAATTTCAATGTATTTGATTATTGAAAGGTGTGGAAATGTGCTACCTGTCTGACATTCAAGAAGCTTAAATCCCACATGCATTTGCCCCAGAAGTAAGCTTTCTGTGACTTTTTTTTTTTTACTGGTTGTAAAAGCCCTCTGCTCACAGTACCAGCCACAGTGTCTCTCCTGTGATTTTGGAGAAAAGGAGGCAATGTCAGCCATGGGGCCCCTGCCTTGGCTCCCATGCATCCATCAGAGCACCCAGCAGTTAGGTGCTTTTAGCATCACTTGGTGATGGCTGGATCCCTTTATTTATTTATTTTGTTTTTTGGTTTTTGTTTGACTAGGTCTGGTATAAGAAGCACTCCACACTATCACTGCACACACACACACACACACACACACACACACACACACACACACACACACAGAGGTTATATTACCTCTCCTTCCTCTCCAGAAGATTCTGAGTCTTCAGTATCTTGTCTCAGTATAGGAAAGTAAAAGGGATGGCTGGGCCTCAAGCTCTCTTTCCCTGTGATGCCTCTGAAGAGTCTTACGCACAGGCCATCCCTGCATTCACACTCAAAGTACATTGAAATTGGGGTGGAGAGCAAATGCTTGGGGACTCAGGTACATGGAAGGAGGGGATGTGCAGACTCGGCTGCTTTCCATGGGCAGGGCAACCAGCCTTGGCTGTTCCTGGACCTCTGTGTGGACCACCACCTCCCCCCATGTGCCTGTAACACATGCCTGTAGCTCCTCAGAGCATAGCCCAGGAGACGTTCTTAGGAAGAGTCCAGTCCTTATTGAGAAGGTGCCACTGCAGCCTCTGGAAGAATGACCCAGGGAGCCTGAGCTGGAGCACTGAGAACTTGGAAGCTGTGTCTGCCACCATGGGAAGGCTAGTGTAGAAGGAGCCGAGGCACCATCTATATGTCTGCCACCATGGGAGGGCTAGTGAAGAAGGAGCTGAGGCACCATCTATATGTCTGCCACCATGGGAGGGCTAATGAAGAAGGAGCCGAGGCACCATCTATACAGTTAGAGTAAGGGGCGAGCTCGAAAGGAGCCTCCCTGCTGTAGCTCCCAGTGTAGGGGTTAGCCACAGTGACAGGAAGCCCACTGTAGGGTGGCACTGAGGGACACAGCGAGCCTCTGGCCTGGACCACAGAGCTGTGTGACTGCCTGAATCGTATGATTTTGCCTGCCCGTGGCTCAGCTCAGGGAAGGAATGTGGAGCGCTGACACTGACATGTAGGAAAGAGTCCGAGCATGCTCACCTTGAATGAGCAGCTCTGAGAGGAGGAGCACCAACCTGTTGGTGTCCAGGAGTGATCCCCGGAGCATGTGGAAGGCTACCTGCCAGCCTCTGCGCTCTTTGGGTCTGTGCAGCCACTTTCCCCTCTCTACTGCAGCCACCCTGGATTGTTCCTCAGCTAGGATGGCTGTGATCACCATCCGTGTCCAGGCCTCAGTAAGCCCTCGGGTGGCAGATAACCGGCCCGAGAAGCCATTGTCTGAGACAGCTCTCAGAAGCCTTGGGTCCCACTGACCCAGCCATCATCACGTGGTCTCTGCATGACACTGGTCTGCAGGCATGAGCCATTCTCAGGCACAGCTGCTGTACTCTTCCTGTGGTACCTGGTTTACCTGCTGGAATCATTTTGGTGGTGGGTTTGTTTGTTTGCTTGTTGTTTAAGACAGGGTTTTGCTGTGTAGCCCTGGCTATCCTAGAGCTAGCTCTGTAGACCAGGCTAGCCTCAAACACAGAGATCTGCCTGCATCTGCCTCAGGAGTGCTAAAAGTAAAGGTGTACACCCCACTGTTTGGCTGCTGCTAAAATCTTGAGCCTCCAGCTCTGAGGTACCTCAAATCTAGCAGCACATGGCACCCCTGCTCCCAGTCTTCACTGCCTGCTTTCTATGCCTGGCTGGTGCTTTGTCTCAGTGAACATTAAGTGTGGGGCCCACAAAGTCCTGTGGGAAAAACCTGATTCTCTTTCCCATCCTCTGTCAGGACACCGTCCTAGGAAAACACAGAAAGCCTAGGGGTGTCTAGTATCCCTCAGGGTAGGAAGGCTTGCCAGAAGAGGAGGCCCTCGCAATTCAGCTGTTTCCCATCTTAGCATGGAAGGAGCAGTGAGGGCCAGGTCCCCAGCCTTCTAGAGTTGTTGGCAGGGGCTTCTGACAGATAACCTAGCCTGGACTCTGAGGGAGGTTTCCAGGGCAAGCTGCCACTGACCTCATGCCTGTCTTCTTGGATAAGGCCCTCATGGTCAGTCCAGCATAGAGCACTCTGAAGTCGTTCTGAATGAAAAAAGTGTTTGTCAGCCAGGTGATAGGAAACTGATACTTGGGCCAGCAGTGCTTGAAAGCCTGGCTTAATGTCGGCATTAGCTTTCCTCCTACTAAACTCAGGCCAGGAGCGTGCTGCATCTCGAGTGGCCAGCTCAGCCTGATACTCTTGCCTTGCCCCACAGCCAAGGGTCACCACCGCCACAGCGACTTGAAGACAAAGCTCTCAGAGCTTAGTCACAGCAGCCTGGGATACGTGGTGTTCTGTACCACAGGTTAGCCAGTAGGAGGACAGCAGAGATGAGGACCTACCGGTGGCCAGTGTGACTCTGTTCATCTTAATCTCGTGTCTCACACACACAAGTATTTCTTCTCTACATTAGTATACTGGGGACACTTGTTGACAGGACTCATAGTGAATCCCTGTCCCCCATCCTGTGTCCTTTTCCTTGTAGGAGGATAACAAAAAGAGGGAACCTAGAGAGAGCCTGACAGGAAGGAGACCCACTGGATCTGTTGAAAGGGTCTGAACCGGGTGGAACAGAGGCTCCTATAGCCCATTCTAGCCTCAAAGTGGTCCAGGAACATGGGCATCTGAGCCAAGTCTACTGATGTGAGATTAATTTACAAATAGACATGCAGAGTGGAACGATGTGTACACAGGAGCCTGCTGTTCCCACAAAGCTGCATCAAGATGTCACCAAGCCGGGTGTTATTTTAGTCCCAAGTATTGTATCTGTTTAGCACCCAGTCTGCAGAGTGCCATGCACAATAGGTGGGCCAAAGCTGGCAGTGTATGAGGACCCCTGTACCGGTGACTTCTCAGGAGCAGTGGTTTCCAGCCTTCCTAATTCTGCAACCCTTTAAAACAGTTCTTCACTTTATAGTGATCACTCGTCATAAAATTATTTTTGTTGCTACTTTACAACTGTAATTTTGCTCCTGTTATGAATCATAATGTAAGTATCTGTTTTCTGGTGTTCTTAGACAACTCCTGTGAAAAGCTGATTCAATCCCTCTAGGGGTCTTGACCCACAGACTGATAAACAGTTCCCTAGATTTGTAGAAAATGACCACATTTCACAGATGGTGGCATATGGCTAACACATGGTACATCAGGTTGCCTTACTCATAGAACACCCATAGATAGGTGTGGTGTCTTTCCCAGAACCAGATTCGCACCACATCTTTTAGGGGGGCAATATAGAGGATTTCGGAATGACACAGGCAAAAACCATGTAACACATCGTGTACACATCGTTCCACTCTGCATGTCTATTTTTTTTTTTTTTTGGCCTTGAGGTAGAATGAATTGTGTCTTTCTGCCTATTAAAAGGAACAGGTTAGTCAGGCATCTGTCATTGTGAGTGACAGAAATCCCATCTGAGCTGGCTAAGGTGAGAAGGCTCATGTTGCCATGAGTGTATCCAGCTTCCCCACGGCAGGAGCCCAGTGGCCTCTTGGACTACAGAACCCTTGGCTACCTGTAGCATTGTACCCTTACTTTAAAAACAGAAAAGTCAGCTGGGCAGTGGTGGCACAAGCCTTTAATCTTAGCACTCAGGAGGAAGAGGCAGGCGGATCTCTGTGAGTTCAAGGCCAGGGCTACACAGAGAATCCTTGTCTTGAAAAACCAACCAACCATACAAAAACCCCAAAAAGCAGAAAAGTTCTTGAGATATTCAAAGCAGGACTGAGATGATGGCTGTGGTAGAGGCCAAGCCACTGTCTTCTCTTTCTGCCCAGATCCTAACTCTGTCAGGACATGTGCTGCCAGAGCCCACAGGAACCAAGAGGCACGCTGCAGGGAGCCGATGTCAGCAGGTCAGGTGTCAAAAGTCTAAGAAATGATGGGCAGTAACTACTGCCCATAGCCATTTATTCAGAGACAAGTAAGAAAACTACAGAATTCATCTTTCAAATGCAAAAGAAAAAAATCCATTCAAAGAATTATTAAGAAATAAGGTCATAAAACTATACTCATCAATTTTTGATAAGACTACAAAAATGAGGTACGAATATGGAAGTCTGGTTTAAAACAAAACAAACAACACACACAAGACAGAAGACTAACAAGAAAGCAGTTACTACTAAAGAAGGGGAAAGAATAGTCTAACTGACCTCCCCCAGAAGTTGAAAAACCTATGTGACATATGTGATGTGACTTAGTTCTTTTATAGACTCTTTCTGGAGTCCAGACTGTCTGCAAAATCACAGGCACTTGTAGCCATGCCCAGCCATAAATGTATAATTTTCTAAGTATATTTACATGACCCAAATTGGCCCAGAAGAAAGAAAAGTATGTCTAAGAAAGAGTAAATGTTCCCAACATTCAAGAAGTGAATTCTTAGCTGGGCAGTGGTGGCACAGTCTTTAATCCCAGCACTTGGGAGGCAGAGGCAGGCAGATTTCTGAGTTCGAGGCCAGCCTGGTGTACAGAGTGAGTTCCAGGACAGCCAGGACTATACAAAGAAACCCTGTCTCAAAAAACCAAAAAAAAAAAAAAAAAGTGAATTCTTGTATAAGATTAATTATGTCCAAGTGTGCAAAAAGATGTTGCAGCTTATCTTATGGAAACCATGGAACAACAACAACAAAAACACAGAACAATAACTCAGTAACTCAACAAAAGTATGAAACTAAGTAAGATAGCAAGTTTAATTCAGCCAAATATTACAAGAGTAATTATTTATATGAGTACACTCACTTTCTTTGGACACACCAGGAGAAGGCATCAAATCACATTACAGATGGTTGTGAACAACCATGTGGTTACCGGGAATTGAACTCAGGACCTCTGGAAGAACAGTCAGTGCTCTTAGCTGCGGATCCATCTCTTCAGCTCCTAAAAACCTTTTTTTTTTTTTTTTTTGAGAAAATATTTTCTTTCTTTCTTTTTTTCTGAGAGAGAAAATCTTTTCATCTGTGGATCTATGGCTGGAGAGATGGTTCATTGGGAAAAACCACACACACTTATACACAACAAAGTTTAAAAAATTTCAGAAACATGGCTTAAAGAAGTCCATGTAAAAACATAGGAACAGATACAGAGAACATACCCCATGACAACAGAGGCAGAGTTAGATTCATGTGGCTGCCAGCCGTGGATGGCCAAAGATTGCATGCAACCACCGTGAGTTACGAAAGAGTTGTCAACAGATTCTCCCTCAGAGCTTTCAGAGAAAGGCACTGGCTTTACTGACATTTTGGTTTTAGACTTCTAGCCTCCGAAACTCCGAGAGGAAAAATTGGCATTACTTGAAGTCAGCCAGTGTGCAGTGCATTGTAATGGCTGCCCCATGAAACTAATCCAGCCAGTGTCAACTCAGGAGGCGAAATAGAGTGGAAGGATGAGAGAGACAACCTCTGACTGGAATTTCATGGCAGGTGACAAGTTCTCTTTAGAGAAACAGACACTTGTCAGAGATGTTCTCCAGTAGCTTTTATAGGAAAGTACTAGTTCTGGGCTGAGAGTGTCGCTCAATGGGCCGAACCCAAGACCCTGGGTTGGAGTCTGGCACCACAGAAATGCAGGAAACAAAACAAACAAGAGTCATGAGCACGGAGTACGGGTGACGCTCAGGCCCTGGGGCTGCCTGGGATGCCTCCGCTGAAGAGCATCCCATAAAGCAGCATGCGCCCACTTTGCAGTGCACAGAAGTAACGCTGAAGGCCTGTGAGGAGAATAAACGGTTACAGAGGCAATGAAGTAGGTCTGAGAACCTAACTGTTCTGATGAAGGAAGGGTTGATGTGTGGAAGCAGACTGAAGGCTGCCTGTGGGAGGCGGCACAGTCAGGGAGAGTCCACGGAGGGAAGAGGAAAAGCAGCTGGAGTCCACCAAATCCAGCTCTTTAAAGATGGCTCCAGGGACCGCAGCTTAGAGAAAGGACCCAACCCTACCCCTTGAAATGACAGGGGAAAAAAAGATAATAAGGGCTTCCCCCACACACTCATTTCTTCCTACTTGAAGTTTCCCAATAAGTATTTCCTAAAAATCATAAAGTTGTCAAACTAGGGCAAGGTATTAGTCTGGGAGCCTGGGGGGGTTGGGTGGGAACTTTGACATCACTGGCTTGCATCTGCCAGGGTCTCATCCCCCCACCCCGGCACTGCCTATTTCAAAGGAGTGCCCGTGAGAAGCTGCCCTGCTTCACAGTTGGTTGGGGCACATCCTGCACAGCTCCACCACCTAGCTCAGAGACAGGCAGGCTTTCTTTCCCAAGTGTAGTCATGGAGTTTTCCAGGTTTGACCAAGAGTTTTGTATTTGTTTGTTTGTTGTTGCTGTTTATTTTTGGTTTTGTTTTCTTTGTGTTTTCTTTCTTCTCTTTCTCCCTGGAAAGGGATGGGCATCCATCATCAGCTAGCAGTTTTATGGGGGCTATGAAAGGAAGCTAATAGCTCTGTAAAGAAGAGCCAGTTACCTGGGAAACCTTCCAGGCTGTTGTGTTCCTGGCAGCCCTGGGAGGCGTGGTGGAAAAGACCACAGCACTCACAGTGAGAGAGAGCATGTTCAGATATGTGAATGTACCTGTCCTGACTTACCCTAGGGACACTGCCCGGGCATTTATTGTCCTCTAGGGACCAAGAGACTGCTTTCAAGAGACTGGCATTTGGGCACCATTGTTATTGACCTGTGATACCTAGGACTCTTACTGAGCCCAAGAGAACAACAGTTGGTTAGACCTGGATCACTTGCCGGGAACCAAATATTCTACCTTTCTGTTTTGGGATGCTGTGTGGTCTCATCAAATGATAGCCCATCCACCCTGGGCTACACTCTTGCTATCGTGTCCTGATTGGAGTGTTCTGTGTACCTGCTGTTACTGGATATTAATCACTAGGTCCAAGTAGGCCGCTCCGCTCCCAATCCACCCCATTGGAAGGGAGCCAAGGAGCCAGCTGCCCCCTCGCTACCTCTGAGGCCTCCAGCTGCTGTCTGTGTTCTTCATGCCCCTACATGCACCCTAGGGGAGGCAAGTCTGGCCCTGTGAGAAGTCTGAGTCACAGATGCTGTCACAAAACAGGGACCTAGCAGGCAAGGAGGCTGCACTATTCTTAGAGACGCTTACAGTTGCTCTAAGGAAGCGCTGACAGAGCAGGAGATCAACGCTGCCTGTTTAGGAGCACTGTCTGCCTGGAGAGAGAGCAGCGAGCCCTTGCCAGGCTGCCTTTCTTTGCTGCCTACTAAGTGTAGTCTAGAGCCTCCTGCCTAAGAATGAGCCTCACGGATAGATGGCCCTCCTCATTTGCTCCTCTTGTTCCTGGGCCTATAGCAACCAATGAGCCAGGGGCACTCTATCCCCGTGAGGGGTAGAAAGGAGCCAGGAGTAAACAAGTTACTTCAGATCAGTCCAGGTTCAGGGGAGGCTCCAAGAGGAATCAGGTGGAAGCTGGAGCCCAAAGTGTGACATTTGGACTGGGGCCTGAATGATGACAAGGAACAGACGTGCCCAGGCCCTGGGGACAGATGGGCAGGCACTTCAGGGTCACAACAGCTCAGCAGTACTGAGAGGGAGCAGCCAGGGTGGCAGCGCAGAGGTAGAGCTGTGCTTTGTAGGTGGGCGGGCAGGGCTGGGGCTGCAGGGACTCTGTCTGAGAGGAAACCCCCACCCACAAGACGAGGAGCTGTAGACGGACTTGCCTAGGTCTGGGGGGCGGGGGAGAAGAAAGCACTAAGGGTCTGGGCACTCTCTTGTTAGGGACCTGCCACAGCTCTCTGTTGTGGCCCCCAACTGAGCTTTGGTTGTAATTGAGGCAAAATATATAAGTTCAAAACTCAAATTGGTCTAGCTCTGTTTAGTTCTGAAGCTTCAAGAACAATCGCATAGGTAGACAGGCAGTGCTAGTGCATGCACATCATCAATCCCAGCACTTGGGAGGCAGAGATGCTGTGAAATCTGAGGTCAAGGCCAGCCTGGACTATAGAGTGAATTCCTGGACAGCCGGGGCTACACAGAGAAACCCTGTCTCCAGCTGAGGGTTGGGGGAACAACCATCCTGGGTGAACCATCATCACCAGCCACCTCCAGAGCATCCCACCTTTGAAAGCTAAAGCAAGGCCCATTAACCACTAACTCTCCCCACTGCCATTCTGCCTCCATCTCTGTAGAGGTCACTGCCCTAGCCAGCATGGAGAGATGGAATCTCCCAGCCCCCAGCTTTGGGGGACTGGTCTTTTCATTCATCCATGTCAACAGCTATTAGTACATCTTTTTTTTTTTTTTTTTTTTTTTTTGAGACAGGGTTTCTCTGTGTAGCCCTGGCTGTCCTGGAACTCACTCTGTAGACCAGGCTGGCCTTGAACTCAAAAATCTGCCTGTCTCTGCCTCCCAAGTGCTGGGATTAAAGGCGTGCACCACCACTGCCTGGCTAGTACTTCTATTTTAGGGCAGGATAATACATCCGACCAGGTGTTGGTGGCATGTGTGCTACTTGTCTTCCAGTGACTAGAGGCTCCTGAGTACTTGTGTCTTGATCCACAGGACCCTCAGTGCCCATCATAGAACCTGGCTCCTGGTAGCTGCCTGGATCTGAAGTTGAGATGGTGAAGGTGGAGTCTTACTAGATAAGGTTAGGGGCCTGTGTTGACTAGAGGGGAAACCGTGTTTGCAGGGCTGCGGAGCCTTGGTCTCCTGACTGACCTGGGAAACACGAGACATTCCCAGGCCTCTGTCTGGGGATAGAGTTTAGAAAGGGACACCACCTCTTTCTTTCTTCCTTGCTCACTCTTTCAATTAATTTTAAAAGTTAGCATTCAAATGATGGGTTTCATTATGGTATTTAGTGTAGGCATGTCATTATACTTTATTATCTAGCCCTCTCCTCCCACCCCTCCTCCTGTTGGCCCCTTTCCTCCTCCTGCCAGCCTTTGTTTCTAACATAATTAATATCATTCAGCACATTAAAAAAAAAATCCAAGTAGCCCCTCACTGATTGAATTTAATTAGAGCTCTGTCTCAGCTGGGAGGTGTGTACCCCCTACAGATTGAACCAAAAGAAACTGAGGCAAATAATCTCTCTAAGTGACACATCTTTAAAAGGGAAAGACTTCAGGCTGCTCTGTCCCCTCCTGCAGGTACAGATCATAAGCCGTCTCCATGCATAAGCTGTCTCCATGCATAAGCCGTCTCCATGCAGCTTTTCGGTAAACATCGCTAGCTCTCAACTCACACTCTTCAGTTGTGGTGGCCTTGATTCCCTCCCAACACCTCTTGCCTTTTACACGTTAAAAAGATTGTTCTGGGGAAGCCAGGGTCTAAAAGCTAAGAGTGTGAATCATGGTGTTATTATCAATACTTGAGGTATATGTTTATACAAATGGAGGCCCATTAAGAAGGTGATGGTTCAGTTCTCAAGCTGCTTTCCCGGCAGGGAGGTAAACCTGACTCTTCACCGACTGAAGAGTTTGTGGGTGAGGTGCTCAAGAGACCCAAAGTCACCGTCTCCTAGGTTATAAACTGGGCCTGTTGCCATGCAGAGCAACATTGTTCAGCCATAAAAAGGAATGAACCTTGATGTGATACAGCATGAGCCTTAGACATGAAGCCAAATGCAAGAAGCCAGACTCCAGGTACAGGATGGGTCCTGGATACACAAATCCATGCAGATGGAAAGCAGATTAGTGGAGGCCATGGGGGCAGTGGAAAGACAGAGGGTGACTGGAAAGAGTGTCCTAGAATTAGATAGTGGTGTAAACAGCAGGGTGTGTGAGTTCTGTGACCACCACAGAAGTGAATCCATGGGGCGATTGTGACAAAGCAGGGGGGGATGCATTGATGCAGCCTGAGCATGGACAGTGGTCTGGGGTCAGAGGGTAGCGTTTCCATGATGAGCTCTAGGGTGAGACTGTTGTGTGGGGCCCAATGGGGCTATAGTGCTTTCTTGAGGCCCCCAGGTAGTGCCCCAGAAGGGTAGTATCTAGGCACACTGTGTGCTTTCTCTCCCATCCTCACAGAACCATGAAGAACTGAGGGCAGGTTGGTGTGAAAACTGGCACTTCAACCCTTAGTCATGCTGAATGTTGTAGAGTCTGTCTTGGAGAAGCATTTCATTGATCTTAACTGGGAAGCACTGGGCAGTTTCTCAGTATAAAAGAATTCCAGTACTCTTCCTCTGGGCCCACACCTGCTAGCCAGGGGAATCCGAGCCTCAGAATTGTGTGCCATTGTGGTCCATGAGCAGAGGAGGTTTAAAGGGCAGGAATTGGAACCTAGCTAGCTCTCAACTCACACTCTTCAATTGTGGTGGCCTTGATTCCCTCCCAACACCTCTTGCCTTTTACGTTAAAAAGATTGTTCTGGGGAAGCAAGGGAGAGTTCCTGGACTCTCCAGCATGATGTGAGCCCCACGGTGCTATTTGCAGACCTCAAAACACTTGCTGGTTTGGGAACAGAAAGAAAATCAGAACTTGCAAGTGACAGGCCCCCAAATGAGTCAGAGAGCCAGGTACTGAAGTCTTGTACCCAGAGGACTCCAGCTGAGGTTCATTGCTGGGTGTGTTGGCCAAGTGAGTGGGAAAACATGTTTCAGGCAGAAATATAGACATGGGTTGAAACCGTCTGCCTGCAAGTTCCAGGGGCCCCTACACCAGAGCTGTCCCATCTCTTAAGGAAAGGTGGGGATCTAATAAGGATAAGACAGGGAGGTCATTGAGTCCCCTATCAATGTAGTCTTAGTGGGATGGGGAGGGGTGCCAAAGTGCATTGCACAGAGACAGGAGTGTACGAGAGAGAAAGTGGGAATAGTGAGCGAGCAGCATTGGCCTGTAGGGGTACTTGTTAACTCAGACATCAGAGGAAGAGGATAGGACCAAGGAGGCCAGAGTTAGGAGGGCCAGGGGCTTTGGCTTTATTTTTTGCAGTTGTAGTAGTTGTTTGCATTTAGATGCCAATAGAGGTGATGACATCTCCAGCAGATGCTAGGGCTTGGAGCATGCTAGGGGAGAAGATTCCCAAAGAACAAGAGGACATGAGACCTGTTGCCTTCAGATAGGAACAGAGATGCCCCACCTGTTCTGAAGCTGATGGGTTGAGTGCAGAAGGCTTGCTCTAATTTGATGGAGGGGGTTGGATGATATAGATAAGATAGACAAAAATCAAATGTAGGACATGTGGACACTTGCTTAGTGTGGTGGGAGCATAGGAGCTGGGCCCTCCTGAGGTATCTCTCTAAACTCTTGAGCATGGCTGGCCTGGAGGAGTGTCAAACCCAGACCGGTGAGGTGGCTACTGGTAAAATGTAGCTAGCAGCATGATACACTGCTGTGATGCACTGTGATGCAGGTCACAGCTCCTGTGGCCAGTCAGCTGGCTGGGGTTACCAGGATAGGAACTGTGGGCAAGTGATGAGCGGCTCCTTTAGGGTTGGTCTTCGGTAGCTCTTATATGCCTCTGCTTTTTTTAGCAGCAGCAGGTGGCGCCCCCTAGTGCATGTCTCTGGTTAAAAGACCCCCCCACACACACACACACACCCCGCTCTATAAGTGTAACCCTGTGGGACCCTGGCAATCAGGGTTAAACACTGACTAGCATCTGCTTCCAAGTGGGCCTGGGTGTGGGAATTCCTCCGCCTTTGATAGCAACCGTGCCCAGCACCGGCTTATAGGGATGTGTCCAAGGCCTTTGTCCCTGTGGGCTTAACAGCTCTCTTGACTTCCAATGGCCAGGGCTTGCAGCATCTCTTCTCTTGCTCCTACAGCCTTCTCTCCTACAGCCTCAGCACCTTACCTCCTCATTACTCCTACCATCCCCCATCTCCCTTGTCCCTGCTCCGGCTGGCTGCTCCTTTAGGGGTCCAACTGTTGGCTTTGGCCGTCAAGCAGCTGCCTGCTCCAAGCTCGGTGTGTGGCTTCTCCGCTATCACTGCTGCCTTCACTTCTGTCTCTGCTTCTTTCCTCAATGTTCAGTCCTGGTCCTCTCTACTGGAAGTAGGACAAACAAACAAACAAACAAAAACAACAACCAAAAACACTCGAAGACTGGGAGATACCACAAAAGATCCAAGCTGCCAGCCAGCTTCACACTGGTCACACTGGACCTCAGTTGCAAATGAAGGTTTGTGTTTGCACCTATCACAGCTTGCCTCTTTA
The DNA here is from genome assembly GCF_008632895.1 of Mastomys coucha. Lineage (NCBI taxonomy): Eukaryota > Metazoa > Chordata > Mammalia > Rodentia > Muridae > Mastomys > Mastomys coucha. The sequence goes on along the minus strand of NW_022196905.1, from coordinate 117,913,207 downwards.
GCCCCAGCCAGGGTCACGGAAAGTTCACAGAGGCTTGTGATAGCAAAGAGCCCAGTGCCAACCGAAGCAGGCCTGGCTGGGGCCCTGCCTGCAGGAGCTGGAGCAAGCAGCTCTGATCACTGTGCAGTTTCCCCATGGTACCATGGAGTGTTCAGGATGGCTGATGCGGGCATAAGGGTAGTCATGGTGAGCTGTGTGATTGACAGCTCTTTTGCTGGAGGCAGCCAGGGCAGCAAGGGAGCATCCAACAGCTTCCAGCTAGAGAGTCATGCCCCACCCGTGTCTTTGCTTATCTCTGGTAGAATGAGCAGCAGCAGGAACTTAGAGAATTTAGTTGTTATTATTATATATTGTTAAATTACATATTAAAATTATTTTAATATGATTTTATGTTATTTACATATAGTAATATAATTTTAATAATTAAAAATTTTTAAATGTAAATGAAGATATTTTAAATTAAAAATTTTAAAGACAGTTATAAATTTAAAACAAATTTATGAAAATTTAAAATATTTTAGATTTTTACATAGATTAAATTTTTAGATAACAGTATTGAGTCCCTTCATCATCTCCCCATCACAGCTTGCCTTCTCAGGAGTGAAAGATCCCTAGTAAAATCTCCACCCATGCCTCTTAGAAACCGTGGCATTTGGGGACCACTCAAAAGCTAGAGTTTCCCTTAAGGCTTGTTAGAACTGGGAGAGCCTTTGGAATAAGGCCCGTAGCCCAATAGACTTCCTACAAATCCTCCCTAGACTCCTTGTCCTGGAGGTGCTCCCACCCCAGGGATCCTCCCTCCTGAAGCCCAGGAACTAGGGACTCTGTCCCTTAAAGGTATGCCTGTTTCTTAGGTGAGCAGGCTCCCGGAGGCTAGAGGGTGGCAGCCTGCCGCTGCTCTGGCGGAGGTCCCCGGGGAAGGAACAGGACTAAGAATGAGGGGCTCTGAAGCAAGCACAGGCTGCCTCTGGTCATAGTCAGGCTCACAGAGGTATGTTGGCCATGTTCACTGTTCAACAGGAGCGCCAACCCCAGAGGTTGGCAGCAGGGTCTCCAGCAGGCTGGATAAGGATGGTTTCAGCTAGTGCCAGGCCCTGGTGTCTGGGACCTCGGGCCATATTCTCACACATGGGCCTCCTCTGCAGTTGCCTCCCATCCTAGGTGAGGGTGTAGCACTGGCAGCTACTCTAAGATTGGGAATTATAAGTTCAGGGCTTCCCTGTCCTGCTGCTGGTCTGTAGGAGGGTGCTGCCTTCTTGAGACTGTTTGGTCCTCAGTATCTGCTGCTTCCCTGATGCTGTCCTGGGGTGAAGTATCACAGGCGAAACACCCTGCAGAGCTCCACACCACTGCGGTGCCACCATGTATCTGCTTGGCCATGCGCTCTGTTGACAAGCCAGGCAGTGGCTTAGCAGTAATCCCAGTGTGGCACCCTAGGGGCATAGTGGTGAGATTTAGGGCCCTCTCTGGGACTTGAGGTGAGTGCAGCAGTACTCTCTAAGGCCCTCTCTTCATCATGCTTAGTAAGGGAGGGTTGTGTGCCATGCTGCTCTGAGTAGTAGAGGACACTGGGACAGGGACTCTACTCTTCTTGTACTCTAGCTCTTCTTGACCTTGGCCCCTATCCAGGATGGAAAACAGCTAGCTGAAGCCAAAATCATCCTCTGAAATCCAGTATGGGACAGCAACCTCAGCCTCTTCCTTACAGACCAGGGCCCTACATGTTCCTTAGCTCAGCACACACTCATCAGGGGAGGCCTCCAGGGTCTGGAGTGTAGTTGAGTAGTAGGAGGCCTGCCTGGCAAGTGTGAGACTCTGGTATAGTCTTTGGTACCAAGAGAGTGAGAGGTAGGACTTGGGCTCTGAGGCGATGTACTTGCTCCTCCTGAGACATCTCATGCATCCAGAGCATCTCTCCCCAAGGCAGTCCATATGTAGGGCTGTTTCCCTTCTGCCCCTTGTCACCCCTTCATCGCTATATATGGGGGGGGGCAAAGGCAGCAGGATTGCTGTTATGCTTTTTGGCTCCTGTTTGGGGGACCAGAGAGTTTGGGAGACTGAGAGGAGCATTAGAATTTTCTAGAACAGGAGACCAAGGGAGCATCAGGTTCCTGCACATACACACACGAGTGAGTCACAGAGCACCCACACCCTCCCTGTGTAGTTCCCTGTCTCCCTCTAAGCTGCCAGAGTCCAGACTCCTGATGACCCTGCATTGAACAGCTTCCAGACTTAATAACCAGAATGCAGCTGAATTGCGTTTGGATAGATTCCATCCTTCGTGTCTGCTCAACCTCACTCCTGGCTCCCATCTGTGACGTCAAACCCCAGCTAATCCCGGAAAAACAGATTAAGCCTTGTAAACTCAATTCTCCCGCCTTCCCTCTTGCTCAGGGTGTCTCGAGGACCTGCCATCTCCCAGCTTACTCCCTTCCCTTGCAGCCAAACTCTCATAATCCTCCACAAGCTCCCATGTATGCCTTCAGCTGGCAGGCTATCCCTATGGAGCTTGGCTCTGGCCTTCCCCTGCTAGGCTCCTTCATTGGGGAAGGCTTTTGGGCTCCTAGCCTAGGAGCCCAGCCAGGTTTTCTGCTTTATTGTGAGAGGCTGGGGCCTTGATTCCTAGGGTGACACCCAGCACACCTCTACTCCACCTGGTGCATGGCCTGGAAGCAGCTCATCCTCTGCATTCTGTCTAGGGCTCCACCCTACCACTTCCGTAGCCTTCCTGATACGACACCAAGTGAGCCCACTCTGATGTGCTCTAACCCTGTTGGACCGTCAGGGACCCTGAAGAATTTCGGGATGGTTTCCTTTCTAGGGTCCTAAAAGCAGAGTCTGAAACCCGAAGGTGTCAGTAAAAGCCAGGGCCTGTTTGAGGCTCCAGCAAAGGTCCCTGTCTTGTCCAAATGGCATGCGGGGATATGGACATACTGGTCTAGTTCCCACTAACTGGCCTCTGGAAACCTCCATTTTCCATATTGCCTCTGGCTGCCCCAGACCCTCCAAAGCTGCCCTCTGGCCAGCGGGAACTATAATTTTGTCTGTGCTGTCATGGCTCCAGCGGGGATGAGATGGAGCAAGTCTGTCTCGTGCCCAGGCTGCTGCACTGGGTGTTATGAGGTTGCCTGAGTTAGGGATTGGCTAAGGTGAGGCCAGGGACAGCAGACACAAATCCTATTCCCTCTCTTCCTGGGCTGCTCCCTGGCCCCAGACTCAGCAGGAACAAATCCAGAGGGGCTGTCTGGCCACATGAGGGCAATAATAATATTAATCATGTAGACCAAGGGAACTATGTGTGCCTGTCAGGCCAGCCAGCAAAGCCCTTGTGGCAGGGCATTCTTCCTTCGGGCCCCCAGCCTCAGGTTCAAGTCAGTGGGTTTAGTGTCAGCTACTGGGAGTGGAATCCCAGCCAGGGTAGCCATCTGCCCATGACTGGCCTTTCTGACCTTGAGAGGCCAGTAACAATACCAGTGGATTCAATGTTGTGACAGTGGGGTGAGACTTGCTGAGCTATATCACACTTCACAGGACACCCCAAGAGTTGTTCGCACCCCTATTTGTAGAAAATAAACAAAAGGTCAAAGACAGTAGGTAGCTGGACTCAGAATGAGTCTGAGCCAAGAAGGGCAGGTGTGGCCAGCGACCTTCATCTCTGCACCATTGCCCTCTTTGGCCCCTTTGCACACACAGCTCCAGCTTTGCTGCCCAGTATCAAGCCGTGTAGAAAAGTGCAAGCACGAGGTACCCCAGAGTCTACTGACAGAGGCAAGTCCCTCACAGGCATCCAGCAAACATGTAGACAGACCTGTGCTAAGAGTATGGATGATAGATATGATTTCTTTTCAAGGTTTTAAATGCTTTTCGGACTGAAAAATCAGGGGCTTGGGTATGACTCAGTAACAGCACCTGCCTGACATATGCAAGGTGAGCCTAGCACATAAAAGAACAAATTTGCTTTATCAGCTTTATTTTAGCCCACATGCAACTTCACATATTTAAGATGTACTTGAATTTAGCCAGAGACACATCTGTATTAGTCAGGGTTCTCTAGAGGAACAGAACTGTTAAAATGAATCTATCTATATTTAAAAAGGGATTTACTAGAGTGACTTATAGGCTGTAGATATCTCCAAGGGAAAGACCAAGAACCCAGTAGTTAGCTGTTTAGTCCTTGAGGCTGGACGTCTCAGCTGGTCTTCAGTATACTCCAGAATCCCAAAGGCTCTCCGGCCAGCGAAGGGATGCCTTGGCAGCAGGAGAGATGAACTTGCCAGCAAGATGAGCCAATCAGGAAAACCCTTCACTGGTGTGTGCCCAGCTGCTTGGGCTTTACTTGATTCAGATTGACAGCCAAGATTAGCCCTCACATCTTCACATCTGTTTGCATACATCTAAAATAAATAAAAAGGAATTGCTAAACTTCAGAAAACCTTTTTCTTCATTGTACAAACAGTCACCAAAGGGTTAAAAGGAAAAAGACTTTTTCTTTTACTTATTCATTTTACATCCTGCTCACCACCTCCCTCATGATCATCCCTTCCCACAATCCCCCTTCTCCTCTGATCGGGTGGGGGCTTCCTTGGGTATCCCCCAACCCTGACTCATCAAGTCTCTGTAAGGCTAGGTGTATCCTCTCACTGAGGCCAGACAAGACAGCCCAGCTGGGAGAACATAGCCCCCACCATACAGGCAGCAGCTTTTAGGATAGCCCCTGCACTAGTTGTTCAGGACCCACTTGAAGACCAAGCTGCACATCTTCTACATTTGTGCAGAGGCGCCTAGGTCCAGCCCTTGTATGTTCTTTAGTTGGTGGTTCAGTGTCTGAGAGCCCCAAGGGTCCAGGTTAGTTGATTCTGTTGGTCTTCAGTGGAGTTCCTATCCTCTCAGAAAAAGACTTTTTAAAAAATAACTTTATACTGTCTAATCAGGAACTTGTAACAATTTCCTTTCATAGAGGACTTCATAAGAGATTTTTTTTTCTACTTCTGTCATGTTTAATGTTCCAAATAGATTTTTTTTTTTTTGCCAAGCTGTGACTGTTTATTAACTGACCAGATTACAAAAATACCATGGATGACACCTCAGTTCATCCGTCTAATAAGCCTGTTTATCTGGTCTTCCCTGTTGCCAGCATCTCCACCTTCTACAAAGTGGGTTGTCTTTTTCTTCATTCCACCTCGCGGGGAAGATAATTTGAAGGGCCACAGGAAGTCATTTACTTCCTTGAAGCGTTTCCCAACCGTATAGATCTCATGAATTAGATCCTCCATGCAGATGATGCCAAATTTACCAAGAGATGGAGCAATCAAGGAATTATCTGTCAAGGCAATCCGCTTCTTATTGATTTTACCATAGCCTCGCTTATAGATGAGCTCATTTACTGACTTCAGGTTGGGGTACCCCCATGCAATGTACGGTTCCACAATCCTCAGCATGTTGATCGAAGCCTTGTTGAGCTTAACAAAGGTGCCATTGAAGATCTGTCGAAGACGAAGAAGCTGCAATGCCTTGCGGACCTTTGGGCTTACTCCATTGATACCTCGGATTCTGATGACAAACGCCAATTTCGGTTCTGCAGGCACATAGAAGTTCCCAGCTTTCCTGGCCATCCTGGCCATCCGGATCTCAGTCCGGTACATCTGCCTGTACTCCTTGTGATAGTGCTTGGCCTTCTCATAGATGAGCTTCCTCCTTGCCTTTCGCAGTGTCTTCAGGGAAAACTTCTTCCTCAGGCGCTTCACCTTCAGCTCTGCGAAATTCCTTCGCTTTTTCTTAAGGGTTTCTGGCACAGCCAGAACCTTTTTCTTAAGAGTTTTTGGCACGGCAGGAACCTTTTTCTTAAGGGTTTCCGGCACAGTGGCAGCCTTCTTTTTCTTCTCTGGAACGACCTCCACGGCTGCAGCCGGAAAAGGAGAGAGGTGGCGCATGCCCCAAATAGATTTTTAAAACTGGTTGAGTGCATATTACTTTTAGCTTCAGAAGATATCATGTATATTTAAAAAGTATTTAACTATTATTTGATGACTTTAAAATGTCAATACTGAGTTGTATATTTTAAAACAAATTTTATTAGTTTAATAAAAAAATCTTTAAAAAATAACTTTATTGAGATGCAGTTCAAATACTTATTCCATTAATACATTAAAAGTGTACAATTCAGTGGTCTTAGTATACTATATTTTGGATTTTCTAAAGTCTGATAGAGGACATGTAGCATAAAACTTTCCATTCTAAAGGGCTGGCTAGCTCTGTGGTAAAGTGCTTACTTAGCAAACACAGGCCCTGGGTTCCATCAACAGCCTTGAAGAAAAAGAAAAAATTGCTATTTTAAGCACTCTCCAGCATTCCACTCCATGGTGTTAAGAGCTTCCCCAGGGGCCTGCAGCGGTCACCACAGCCACTTCTAAAGTGTATTCTTTACCCAAATGAGAACTCTGACCATTACACAATGACTCCCTGGTACCTCTGCCCTTTGGTGCTTTGTAACCACTAAACTGCTCTCACAAGGAGGACTTTTAAGAAGTTGGAGTTATTAATTCTTTAAATAATGAATTCTATTTTAAAAGCAGTTTTAGGTTCACATTAAAATTAAGTGGAAATTAAGAGTCTGTTAATGTCCTTGCCCCACGTTAACATCTTCAACTTCTACTAGCCTACATCAATGTGGTTCCTTTCAAATATTCATTATTGTATGTGTATGATCTATGTATGATATAGTGATGGGCATGTGTGCCTCAGCACATGCGAGAAGATCAGAGGACAACTTGTTGAAGTCAGTTCTGTCCTCCCTACTATTATGTAGATTGCAGGGAATCAAAAGTTGGCCATCAGGCAGCAAGTGCCTTTACTTGCTGGACAATATTTCCCACCCAAAGTAATCCTCTCATTACAACTGATGACCTGACACATACGCAGAGTCCACAGTTTGCATTCTTTTGAAGATTTTTTTTTTT
>NW_022196905.1:117891966-117905745 GCF_008632895.1 Mastomys coucha | reverse complement strand
TGGCCTCGAACTCAGAAATCTGCCTGCCTCTGCCTCCCAAGTGCTGGGATTAAAGGCATGTGCCACAAATGCCCAGCTAGTTTCATTAAGTGTGCATGTGTGTGTGCGCGTGCGTGTGTGTGTGTGTGTGTGTGTGTGTGTGTACGTGTGTGTGTACGTGTGCGAGTGTGTGTGCGTGTGCATGTGCATGTGTGTGTGTGTGTGTGTGATATAAATGTGAGTATAGACACTGACACTGGAGTTACAGGCCGCTGTGAGTTGTCTAACATGGGTGCTAGGTCCTCTGTAAGAGAATCAAGTGTTCTTAACCACCCAGCCCTTGGTTGTATATTCTGTGGGTTTAAATAAACATATACTGTCATGTCCATCACATCATATGAATCAGTTTAGCTGTCCTAAGAGCCCTCTGTATTTGCCTGTTCATCCCACATTAATTTATCTATGCAGTGAATGAACTTTCATGCTGAGAAAGTTGAGGCATTTACATTTTCACCTTTATTCTTCCACTCTCAGTCTTTGTTCATTATATTATTATTTGTGTACATTGTTGTGGTTTTCATATACTTCAGTAGCCATAATTGCCATGATTGCAAAATTACTTTGTTTATATCATAGTTTTCCGTGGATAAATTTTTCTATGACTTATCTTTTAGTTTGTTGGGTTTTAATACCAGATAATGTTTTTAAAGAAGATGTTACCACATCTTAGCCCCTAAATTAATATTTTAGAGATTTGCTGACATCACACCTAAACAGTTTAGCTGGGTATAAATTCTGGTTCCTAAATTCTACCTCTTAGAACCCTGCAGATATTACTCATGGAGCTTCTAAAATTGTGTTGCTATAAAGTCTGATTCTCCCCAACCCATTTCTCTGGACCCTTCCTTATACTTTTCTTTCTCTGTCTTTTAAGGTCAGTTTTTTTTTTTCTTTCAGAATGTGCCCTGTGATGTTATTTATAACATCGGGTCTTTTTTTCCCCCATAGAATGTAGAATATGAGTTAATCTGTAGGGCTTGTAATTTAATTTATTACCTTGTTATTTTTAAGAAGTTCTGGAGAAGCTATGGAAATGACTCAGTGCATAAAGTGCTTGCTATGCAAGCATGGGGACCTGACTTCAGATTCCTCCGAACTCACATAAAAGCTCAGTATAATGGCATGTGACTGTACTTCAGTGCTGGAGAAGAAGCTCCTGGGCGCTCACTGTTCAGCCACAATAGCCAAAATAGTGAGCTCCATGCTCAGTGAGCTAGACTGTCTCAAAACATAAGGTGAGAGGTAATAGAGGAAGGCCCCTGTCACTGACCTCTGGCTTCACATGTTCACATGTGTGTACAGACATAAACCACGGTGTGCTTAACAAATCTATTTATTTATTTATCTATCTAATGTACACTGTAGCTATACAGATAGTTGTGAGCCTTCATCTGGTTGTTGGGAAATGACTTTAGCTTGCTCTGGTACACCCCTCTTGCTCCAATGGACCCCACTTGCTCAGTCCGTACTCGCTCCGGTCTAAAGATTTATTTATTATTATATCTAAGTACACTGTAGCTGTCTTCAGACACACCAGAAGAGGGCATCAGATCTCATCACAGGTGGTGGTGAGCCACCATGTGGTTGGGGGATTTGAACTCAGGACCTTCGGAAGAGCAGTCAGTGCTCTTATCCGCTGAGCCATCTCTCCAGCCCCAACAAATCTTATTGTTTATAAAGAACGGTTCTTGGGGCTGGAGAGATGGCTCAGCGGTTAAGAGCACTGACTGCTCTTCCAGAGGTCCTAAGTTCAATTCCCAGAAACCACATGGTGGCTCACCACCATCTGTGATGAGATCTGATGCCCTCTTCTGGTGTGTCTGAAGACAGCTACAGTGTACTCACATACATTAAATAAATAAATAAATCTTTTAAAAAAAGAACGGTTCTTATGACCTATTTCAGTACTTAGCTTGCTGTTCTATGGTCCTATCTTGCTCCAGGTGCACCCAGTCGTGTATGTGAGGGAGCCTCTGTTGCTGCCACGGCTGCATCTCTCTTAGTCTTCTCCTGTTTGCTCTGTAAGTTCCTTAGACTCACTCAACGCATCTCCAGTTTTTTTGTTATGGTTTTGCCTATGATGTACCTTTTAAAAAAAGATGAGCCATATTTTTTCCACATCCCCCCTGAACTCAGCTAGCTTTCTCTCATCTCTCTTTATTGTTGAATTATTTCTCATTCTATCCCATGTGCTCACTTAAGCAGAGTATGTACTAAGTTTCCGTGTTTCTTTTTCTTTCCCTCCCTCACAGCAACGTATCTTAGGGGGCCACACAACTAGGAAAATAATGTCAAGTTTTGCAGTTAGATCCGACAAGGAATGCCACCCTGTGACCTTGTCACATTTTGTCACTTTCAGAACTGAGTCCTCTCTGTTGCTGTTGATCCCTTCCTACTGTCTTGAGTGGCTGCCTGCCTGCTTGCTTCCGTAGTTCCTAGCAAGCACAGCACAGTCCCTGTGCATCACCCAGCCTGACATGCAGCTGCAGTTTTGGCCTTCACTGCCTGGCAGTTCTCAGAATGGTCTTATGACTAAGATTCGCTTATAACGGAGCTCTCCTGGGTCGTGGGAGCCACCCTGAATCCTGTGCTTTGGTGTTGGTACTGTGTCTCTGTCTTCGGTCCCCATGTGGAAGGGTGGACGCCATCTGTGTGGTTACAGATCACCAGGAAGCTTGTCTGTGGCGAGAGTGTCATTATGTACTTCTTTTTAGAGATGTGCTCACAGGGCCTCTGAAAGCCGAAAGACTACTGGCGTCTGCAGATGGCCAGGCTCTAAGATTTCATCCCTGGGCATCTTTGAGAGACTGAGACCTTTAGAGAACATGCTTTGTCTAGACCGAAGATCCTACTTTGACCCTAGGCTGGAATCCTGCAGCTTTGCCTGGTGGGCCAGGAAGCCAAGAGAACAGGTGGTCTGCTGTGAGTGACTGGTTAAGAGCCTAGACTGCTAGCTGTCTATAGAATATGTTCCACGATTCAAATGATAAACTGTGATGTACCCGGGGTCATTGTGCTTACCCTGGTGCAGTGAGGGAATACACTGGCTCAGAGATCGCCACAGGTTGCGACTCTAGGTCTTATCTTTTCTCTGGCCAGCAGATAACGGTTCAACTTCATAGGATTTGTAGAGATGGACTCTGATTGGTTGAAAGGATCATCATGTGGACTATACCCCAAATGAATGTGGGAACTTGAGTCAGTGGTACCTATGAGCTTTGGGTTAACTGTCCGTTCTTATGTGAAGAAGTAATTCTAGGCTGACACAGGCCAGCTCTGGTCCATTTCTGGGGCTCTCTCCCCAAGTGTTGTGAAGGGTTTCTTTCTATCCCATTGGCAGATCTGAATTTTCTCAGCCCAGTGGAAACCCATATGCTGTGGAACCATGGCAACGTTTGTGTATAGATTAGTACCCTGAGCTACTCTTACCCTTAACCAGCCCCAGGCCACCATGAACCATGATTGCATCACTGGTGTAATCCTGTCCAACCTCTCCCCATCTGGGAAACCTGTGCTCAGCCTCCACTTACCAATGCTGAACCATGGATACCTGTTCAGGGAGCAAGCTGACCCTTTACTACCGAGAGCCTGTTGATGGGAGAGTTCACACAGCCTCTCTCTTAGTCCTTGGGTAGCTCTTCAAGATTGCTCAGCAAACAAGGAAATGCAGTCTGGAGAGGTGAGGAATTTGCTCCAGGTCACTGTTGGCTTGAGAGGGTTGAGACTAGAATTCTAGCCTCAGGTTTAGACCTTGGCTTTCCTCTGTTAGCATACCCTCCAGATTGCAGAAAGTGACTCTCCTGTTCTCTCTCTCTCTCTCTCTCTCTCTCTCTCTCTCTCTCTCTCTCTCTCTCTCTCTCTCTCTCTCTCTAGGGTCTTCATTGAATTCTGTCATGGTTATTTAAGGAATCTTGCCTAGAAAGTCCCCACAAGCACACAGTGCCCTGCCGCCCAGAAGGCGTGGACTCCAAGATGATCATAAAGGAATACCGGATTCCCCTGCCAATGACCGTGGAGGAATACCGCATTGCCCAGCTGTACATGATACAGGTGAGTCTAGAGAGGCAGCTGGACCAGATCAAGCCGGCCCAGTCCCAGCCTGCACTACTGGGTACTACCTGTGGACATGGGCTACTATCAGTGCCTGTGAGGTGCTGCACCTCGGCTGTACATCTGGCTTCCAACTGGACTTTCATGGGACCAGATTATCTTGTCACTGTTATATTCTAGACACCCGTAACTAGTAGCCTCTTTGCATTTACAGACTGTCACCTCGTAGATCAGCTGTTATTTTAGGTCTCAGCTCTTAAACACCACGGACTCCCCATTACCGTTTTGGGAGGCCACTTCCAAGATAAAGGTATGGCGGTTTCTGACAGGACCCTGACTTTCCTGAGTGTCACATGTTCCCACCTTGGGGCTGGCCATGTGATGACAGCCTTTCCTCTACTTAGAAGCTCATTAATCTCATCCTGGAGGGCCTACTCCCATGATGACATGTACATCTAAGTAATTCCCAAATCACCCTCCATAGATCATTGCACTGGGAGTTGGAGCTTCAATTTAGGAATTGAGGGAGACACATTAAGCCCCCAAACCTCATTTAAGACAGAGGGTGTGTTCTGGGCAGTGGTGGCGCACGCCTTTAATCCCAGCACATGGGAGGCAGAGGCAGGCGGATTTCAGCCTGGACTACAGAGTGAGTTCCAGGACAGCCAGAGCTATACAGAGAAACCCTGTCTCAAAAAACAAAAAAAAAAAAAAAAAAAAAAAAGAGAGAGAGAGAGAGGGGATGTGAGTCAAGAGAGGCTAATAGATTGTACAGGAGCACATAGCCTGGCTCCTGACTCCCATTGTCTGACAGTATAATGGAATATATCACCAGTTTCGTCATACCCACTCGAAATAAACACCATGGACTCTCTCATCAATGCCTCATCAGCTGAGAACACATATCCCAAGCCCTACCCTTCATTCTAGACAATTCTCACCCAGACGTCAGACCTGTCCACTGCCCACACTGCAGGGGTCCTGACGTCAGACCTGTCCACTGACCACACTGCGGGGGTCCTGACGTCAGACCTGTCCACTGCCCACACTGTAGGGGTACTGGCGTCAGACCTGTCCACTGCCCACACTGCAGGGGTCCTGACGTCAGACCTGTCCACTGCCCACACTGTAGGGGTACTGGCGTCAGACCTGTCCACTGCCCACACTGTAGGGGTCCTGACATCAGACCTGTTCATTGCCCACACTGTAGGGGTCCTGACATCAGACCTGTCCATTGCCCACACTGCAGGGGTACTGGCGTCAGACCTGTCCACTGCCCACACTGTAGGGGTCCTGACGTCAGACCTGTCCATTGCCCACACTGCAGGGGTACTGACTGGAGCCCTTGCTCTACAGAACTTTCCATCCCTCACCCACCCTAGAGCCCATGCCTAGGGCCCAGAGCTTCTACATCAGCTATAAGGCACCTCTTGGCTTGGCTCTAGCTCTTCTGGATGTTTTGTAGCCTCTTGTTCCAGTTGTCCGCTGGGACCTGTACCTGATTGGCTTCTCTGTGTATAAACCTCTAATCACTGCAGCACCCTGAACCCTCAGTATTCGAGCAGGGTACAGCCTTTAGAGTTTCCAGCCCCTACCTGCATTGTTTTGTTTGATTTTCTTTTTCTAGACAGGGTTTTTCTGGCTGTCCTGAAACTCGCTCTGTGAACCAGGCTGGCCTCAAACTCAACGAGATCCACCTGCCTCTGCCTCCCACCTGCTCTCTCCCTTAATGATGGGCTTGCACCTTCAGCCTAGGGACCCAGAACCTGTCTAAGGAGTTTGAAGCAACTAGAGTTTAGCCAGCTCCCACAGGAGAGGTTTGGCTGGGAAATGAACAGGAAGTGCCCCCAGCCTCTCTAGGGAGCTGTTTGCTCTGAGCTGCTTCAGAAGCGCCTCTCAATTCCCTCTTGAACCACTTACCCCTTAATTATTTCTAGAGATTGGGAGAGAAAGAGCTTAAATCAGGCCCTAGCCCTGAGCACTCTAGAAATAACTCAGTCTGTTCAAGGACTCCCCTGCGGAGGCTGCCATGTATCTGCGGCTTCTTAGTTCCCTCTCCAGCAGCGACCCCTGTCATGGCAGTGCAGCCCCAGTGGCTTCCTGAGTTGGGCATTCAGGGTCCAGCAGCATAACCGCCAGCCACTAGAGTGCCCCAGAGTGTTTTTCAAGTGTGGAGTCACCATCACTCAGCAGCTCCAAACACCTGGCCTGTCATTTCCCAGCATCAGTCCTTGTGTTTCCAGCAACTTAATTGTGAAGTGACCCACAGCATCTATCTGTATCTGGACCACACGGCCCCTGGGCCAATATATACTTTGGATGGATGTTGATCTGCTAGCCGAGACTGTAGTAAGCAGAAGCGTCTCCTGCTTGATCAGTCACGCGCGTCTACACTGTCACAAGTGCCCCCCTCGGCTGCTGTGAGCTTCCAGAGTCTTTCCCTGTAGCCTTTCCAGTGAGCAAGTGTGTGTGCACAAAAGACAGAATGGTGAACAAGCCAGATGTTGCCACAAGAGGAGTGTCCAGGCCAAGTGCTAGCTATCATGCCCAGAGGGAGGCTGAGAAGCATGGCTGGCACATACATGTACAGATGTGTTCACATGTGCATAAATATCCACACATCCGTCTACATAACTTGCACAGTCCCACTCCAGTCTCTGTCAGCCTGAAAGGCCCTTAAAGGTATGATATACCTCTCTGGAAGCTGTCATGGCCAGTGTAGCCCCTTTAAAACTGGGTTCTTTGTGAGAGGACCCCACATTCTGCCCAATTAACTACGGTTGTCTTCCAACCTTCCCTCATGGGCCACAGTGGCAGAAAGGCAAGGTGAGTTGAGGCCCTGAGTAGCAAAGGCTACTGTTTTAAACAAAAAGACCATGATTTCATCTTGATATCAGGGACCCCAGTATGTGAGGTTTCTAGAGGCTGAAGTGTGCTCTTTCTCCAGACGAATAGCACAGCCAGCCAGCGACCTTACTCAATGGTGGAAGTGTAGACTTTCCCAGCTGCACCTGGCTTGAGCTCTGGCTCTGGGGAACAAGTGAGTCTTCCTGGGTATTAATTACTATTTGTTTTTTGTTTTGTTTGTTTGTGTTTTGTTTTTCAAGACAAGGGTTTCTCTGTGTAGCCCTGGCTGTTCTGGAACTCACTCTGTAGACCAAGCTCGTCTCAAAAGTAGAGATTGTCCTGCCTCTGCCTCCTGAGTGCTGGGATTAAAGATATGCACCACCATGCTTAGCCCCACAGTTTCTTGCATAACCTACTTTCTTAAGTGGCAGTGCCCTGGAAGGGCTCTCAAAAGAAACTTTCCTGTTTATAGATGGGAAAATTGAGCCAAATTTGGAACTTAGCTCCCCTACCTCCCAGGCGGGCAAGTCTGCTCCTAGAAGGGTTTGGGCTCCTCATGGAGTCAGGAGGAATCCACTATCAGTCTCAGATATGAAGGAGCCTATGTTTGGCCAGAGTACAGGGGATAGTGGGGGAAGATGGGAAGTCCTGTTCATCCAGATCAGGGAGGGAGGCACCTGAGGAAGCCTACTTTGCCCCACCCCTTCTCCTAGATGGTCCTTGTTGAAAGTGACCTGAGCTGTGGCCAACAAGCCTAAGGGCAGAACAAGTGGTTCAGCACAAGGCCAGCTAAGGCAATCCAAATGTGGGGGATGGAACCTTGGCACTCATGTCCTGCCTGTTCTAAGACACCCACTCACAGCCAGATTTCTATCTCTGGAGGCTCCAGTCACTCATGTGGTCAGTAGATCATCTCTATACCCAGCATTCTCTGCTGCTGCAGGGACTATGAGTGCCTCTCTCCTAACTCCTGCCCCTCTCTGCTTCTCTGCTCACTCCCTCTGCTTTTGCTCTGGTCCTTGTCTTCTGTGCCTCGGAACCCAGCGCTCCTAGAGGCCTCTGCCACTGCAGGAGAATATATGTCCCTGTCACAGGCAGTACCTGAATGTGTGCTCAGCTCACTGTGTGCCAGTCGTATGCAGTGACACGGCGTTCTGTCCCAGCCTGTGTGAAGACTCTCTTAGAGAACACTGTAGATGTACCAAATGAAAGTGAGGCAGGAGTGGTAAAGGCTGAGCCATGAGCGACAGGGCTAGGAGCAGCCCAGGTAGATGCCGTAAGAGCTGGCATGTTCCACAGTTACATTTCCAGGGAGAGAGTAGCAAAGGGGTTTATCTAGCAGCAGCTGGAACAGGCTGTGGAAAAGACAAAGTCAGGGCCATTCTTCTGCCCGAGGAGTTCTGTGTGAAGGCTAGTGGAAATCACCTGTGCTGTCCTCTAGAGAGTGCTCAGCAACACCTTTTTGTCCTGGGGATGGGCAGAGGGGCTTGCCGGTCAGTACCCTGGACAGCTCTAAGAGCGCTGCTGGGGAGGAGCTTCTCTTTCTGCCGCTCTCCTTTAGCGCTCCTGTGGAGGTTGAAGGCTGCCGACCCAAGGCTCCAAGCGTGGACAGCACTACATACTGCTTAGGAATGGCCACAGGCAAGAATGTGAGAGTGGCTTCCTGTGGGTAGAGCACAGAGGAAGCTCTAAGGAGAGCTTGTTTGTCTAGTCTGGCTAAGCCACAGCAATGTGAGGAATATCGCCCCACTCACTGCTGTGGCCAATGGGGACCTAGGGGTCAGCTTGTGGAGGGTGGCTTAAGTGGAGGACACCACCTTCAGCGTTCCTGGTGACTGTGAGGACTAGACCCCATTGATTATTGGTTCGTTTGGCCAGCCTCCATCTACTCAATGGAGGTACCCTAGTACTATATGGGGTTGCTGCATAGATTCCAGCCCTTAAGGCCCACAAGTCTCCATGCCCATCTCACTGATGCCCACCCATAGCCCTCACCTGGTGATGTCAGTAGCCTGGGTACCCTAGGCCTGAAGTACATCACCAGCTTTAGCGCCCGTGATGACCTGCAAAGCTGGAAATGTTTTTCCTCCTCACAAACAAGGCAGCTCAGAGATGTCAAAGAGCTTGTCCAGGGGAGAGGAACTGACCCTAGAAAGCCAGTCCTCGTCTGGAGATGCAGATGGCTGCCTTTCTGCACTTGGAGCATTTGGGGTCTCCATGTCTGCCACATCTCTTCCTTCTTTGAAGTCATGGTTTTAGGGATTGGAGCAGGATGCCTTTCACCTCTTTGTCCCTTACACAGCTCCCCTCCTCCCCAGAACTCAAATACGCATATAGCTTGAGGGAACACTGTAGATGGTAATCTGCACATAGGGTCACCACTGGGGAAAGGCCTGTTTGGTTGTGCAGGAGACACAAGGACCACTGGAGGAGGCAAGAGACTTCCCCATTAGGCAGGGCAGGGATCAACAGTTAGTGTTGTTTCTCTGACTGTCCATCTGAAGGCTAACCACAGGAGGTCTTGAAGATCACTACATAGCTGGTTGACCAGTGCCTGCCGCCAGTTCATATTCACATACAACTTCAAGACTGTGACCTCATCTAGACTCCAGTGTGTATATAAATGGAATTTACTCCTGAGACTTAGAACCTGCCCCAGCTGACTAACTATGGTCCCTATAAGAGGAAGGGACAGAGCACCTCTGTGAGGCTTTCTTCCCAGGGTGACTCTAGCTTGTGTCAAGTTCCTAGTTACAACTGACCACCACAGAGGTTCAGCATATTTTTATATGTTTAAAGTGGTTGAGAGTAAAAATCGCTAGTTTGAGGAATTGCTACACTGTTTCTGCCTCCACTAGCCACAGAGAGAGGGCTTGTTCCTGTTTTCCGAATTTGCCATTGCTTATCTTTGTAGCCATCCCAGTGGGTTCAAGGTGCTCTCTCCCTGGCTTTCGTGGCTGAGCATCCTCCAGGCACTCAGTGGCCATATGCCTGTCTTGTCTTGTGTGGAGACATGACTGCTCTAGTCTTTGGACCGTTTGTGAAGTGTGTTACTTGTCTGTTGTTGAGTAATCAGCACTCTCTTGGATACAAATTCCTGGCATCAGATATTTTTGACATGCTTTCTCTTTGTTTTATGAGTTCTTTTAACTTTCTTTCTTTAGAGCATGTTATTTCATTAAGTCCTGTTTATCATGTGTGTGTGTGTGTGTGTGTGTGTGTGTGTGTGTGTGTGTGTGTGAGAGAGAGAGAGAGAGAGAGAGAGAGAGAGAGATTTATGTTTTTTTCTGGTTTCCTGCTGAAGGACTATACTTCCTGCTTCCCTTGTGGACTATGGAAGTCATTTCTGCCCAGCCCGGCCTCTGTAAGGGAGTGCATCCCATCCATCTTCCCCTGTAGGCATTTTGGCCTTCAGCACACGTGCGTGACAAGGTGCTCCCTTACCATGAATAAATATAGCTCTGCCTAAGATCAGACCATGCCTGCCCTTTCTCTTTCTACCTAAGATTGTTTTAAAAACAATCTTAATAGTTTCAGTGTCACATTTATAAACCATCATCTAATCCAAGGTCATAAAAACTTATTCCTGCTAAGAATTTTAGCTCTTCTATCAGGGAATGTGGTCCGTCACCCCCACCCCCACCCCCAGCCCCAGACAGGCTCCGAAACCCCGGCTGTCCTGGAACTCACTCTGAAGACCAGGCTGGCCTCCAGCTCAGAAATCCACCTGCCTCTGCCTCCCAAGTGCTGGGATTAAAGGCGTGCGCCACCACTGCCCAGCTGGGAGTATGTTTTTTAATAAGCTGTCAACAGCAGCTAGCAAGAAAGTCATGTCCATTAGGGAGTTTATGATCTTGTGTGATGCCAAAACCTCTGCTGCCTCCTCAGCTTCTCTGTCTAGTGGGAGTGATCACCCTTGTTTCCTGTCCCTCAGTGCTCCACAGATGACCAGTGGAATGTCCTCCCAGTAAGTCTCTGTCTGTCTGCCTTCCCCCACCCCCATTAGTTTTCCCTTTAGACAGATTCTCACTGTGTAGTCCAAGCTGACCTCAAAATACTCTGCAGTCCTGCTGGCTCAGCACCCAGATGCTGAGAGTACAGTGTAAGGCACCACATCCATCTACGGCAGCTCTAAGAATGCTGTCCTTCTGTCTCGCCCAGCAGAGCCCTGAACCCATGCACTCCTGGCTCACACTCACATAGACATGCTTGTCTCACATGTGTGCACAGAAAAGTCACACGTTCATGGACATCCTGACAGTAGCTCTAGTGCTTAAGCCCAGTAATGGGCCACAGTCCTCAAGCTCCGCAGTCAGATACTGACCCCTGGACATACAGTTCCACCCCAGCATCACTTCTAGGTGTTTCTCCAGACAGCCCTTGTTGTGAGCCTCTCTGAAGGAAATCAGATATAATACTTAAGAGCAGATATAACACAGCATTTGCTCGCCTGGGCGACTGAGCGTGCCCAGCAGCTGGAATACTGAGAAGAGTTACGGCTCAAAGCAGGGCTTCTGTGATCTAGATGGTTCTGAATTGAATTCAGGCAACAGCCTGGAGGAGACAGCAAGGCATATGCATCCCTGTATACACATGGTATCCGCCAGCACCACTTCAGGCATGGCTGCCCTCTCTCTTACAGACCAGTAGCCCTGGGACCAGGCCCACCCAGCAGGAGGGGATGCTTGTAAAGTTTCTGAGATTTAGGCTTTCTGCAGCTTTTTCCTCTGTCTCTACATTGTCCCGGAGGCTGCCCCCAGGAGCCTGTACCTGGGTTTCCTCACTTACAGAGTGGAGTGCCCATTCTACGAGTCTGAGGATGACATGCAGATGGGGATAGGGTCTGGAAGGTGTCTCCTCAGGCATGAGCTCCAGCTCTCTCCAGCTCTTTCCTTACATGTACATCTCAGCCCCAGTATTTTCCATGAGTGGTCCTATCTGATGCCTTACAGGTCCAAGCCCAGCTATTCTCTGTTCCATGTCCTCACTACCATCATCAGTGCCTATAGCCTAAGTCAGAGCAGCTGGGCCCTCCTCACCAGTGTCCCCAGGCCTCCAGGCATGGGGAATGAAGGGTTGCCTGAGCCTGTACCCCGACTCCATTCTCAGAAACAAACCAGACAATATCTGGGGTCCAGAGCCTGCAGACTATACTCCCCACTGACTCCAAATTAGAGTTCACTGACTTCCAGAGGCAGACAGGGCCCAGTGGCTGTCCTCAAGGCCCGAGCTTCTTGTGGCAGTAGGGATTTTCTTCTCAGTGTGACTCTAAGGCAGACTTGTCATTGGTTTGGCTATTTCTAGATTTCTTTTCACTTTAAAAACTTACATTTATTTGGGTCAGGCATGGTGGCACATACCTTTAATCCCAGCACTTGAAAGGCAGAGGCAGGCTGATCTCTGTGAGTTCAAGGCTAGCCTGGTCTTCATAACGAGCCAAGTCTGCACAGAGTCTCTCTCAAAAACAAAAACAGAACAAAAAACCCATTATTTTCCATTATTTGGTGAGGTGTTGGGTGGGACATGTATTTCATGACACATGCATGGAGGTCAGAGGACAACTTTCAGGAGTCCATTTTCCCTTCTAGAGATCAAACTCAGGTTGTCAGGCTTGGTGGCAGGTACCCTACCTACTGAGCCATCTCTGCTTTTTTGTTTTGGTGGTGGGTGTTTTCAGGGGGATTTTATGAAATGGCCCAGGCTGAACTGGAATTCATAATTCCCCTGCCTCTGCTGGAATTACAAGTATGAGCCCAGCTGCTCTTCACTTTGTAAACTTTAATTTTTTGACAGTTTTATACATGTGCATTGTGGATTTTAGTGTTCCTGTTTGTTGTGGTTTTACTGTTACAGTGTCTCAAATCTGCTCCATCCCACTGAGACCCTTCTTCTTCCATAGAAGGCCCCACCTATTTTCATGTCTTTTATGTGCATGTGACCCAGTAAGTTTAATTAGGGTTACTTGCATGAGTATGGGTGGGAAATTATTTCCCGGAATGTGGGCTACTTATCAATGGCACACCATTGAAGAAAGTGACAGCCTCTACCCAAGCCGCCATTAACTGTCAATGTCCCCCCCAAGTCCTTCCCAAAGTCCTGTACAGCTTTGAGTAGTCCTTTGGCTGCAGTGAGTTCATGAACACAGTGACCAGAAGACAGCTTTTTGTGGCACTCCTCACCTCCTCAGGCTTTTCCATTCTTTCTGTCCCCAGTTCCACAGTGTTCCTTGAGCCTTGGATGGGTGACGTCTATGTCCCAATGGTGCCAAGCACTCCAGCCATCATTCTTTACCTTTAATTAGAAATTTTGCATGTGCAGAAACTACATGATTCATAGCACCACTGTGGAAACAGGACTTGCTCAGCACACAGCAAACCTGTGTACCCCAAGGACTCCTGCAGTCCTGAGCAACATTTCTTAACATGCAGAGGCCAGAGACCTGTTCTACTATTTGCTACCTTATTATTGTGAGACAGGTTCTCTCACTGAACCTGGGGCAGCCAGCACGCCCCACACCCTCCTGTCTCTGTCGTCCTCAGTGCTGGGGTTCTGGGCATGCATGTAGCCATATGTGGCTTTACATGGCTTCCATGTGCTTCTCCCTGCTGAGCCATCTACCTAGTCCAGTGTATACCCTTTCTTCAACTGGTGGTCAGATGGGTGTCTCCCACCTTCTGGCCACTGTGAATAACAAGGCACTCGACTATAAGGTTTTGTGTGATACTGGGAGGTTTGAGTTTCCAGCTTGCTTTACGTTTGTTTGTTTGTTTGTTTGTTTGATCTGTGCAGTCTCTTGCAATAACATGAATTTTAGCAATTTTAACATTCATTTGCTCCTACCAG
>NW_022196905.1:117882561-117891956 GCF_008632895.1 Mastomys coucha | reverse complement strand
AAAAAAAAAAAAAAAACAAAAAGAGCCACTAGAACTTTGCTGGAGATTTTACAGGTCCTGCAGGCTTCCTGGGGGTTATTGTTGTCTTAACAGTATTGAGTCTCCTAACCTATGAACAAAGGATGCTTTTCCAGTTTTTAGGTCTTTAATTTCTTTTGGTTTTGTGGCCTTCAGTGTACAAGTTTCTCACTTCTCTGTTTAAACGTAGTCCTGTTTGTTGCTGCAGACGCTGTTAGAGGTGCAACCAGTTTCCTTTGTGCTCTTCAGCTTTGCGCGTCAATTCTGTGTTCTGAAGCATTGCTGAGCTCATTTAATTAAGCCTAAGAGACTTAAGGAAAATTCCTTAGAGTTTTCTATATAAAGATTATGTCCTCAACCAACTAAGAGGGCTTACTTCTTCTTTTCCAGTGTGGATGCCTCTTATTATTTATTTTTCTTCCTGATTATTGTAGCTGGAACAAACAGTACAAAACTGAGTGGAAGCAGAAGAGCAGCCGTCCAGCACTGCTGTGCTGGCAAATGCTTGAAAGCCCAGTTGGAGGCTGAGTCAGGGAATGCAGATCTCAGGCCACATAGACTGGAAAAGAAAGCAGGAAGAGGCCAGATGTGGCAGTGCTCACCTTTCATCTTAGCCCTCGGGAGGTGGGAAAGACAGATCTGGCTCAGGCCAGCCAGAGCCGCTGTCTCAAAGATAAGGAAAAGCGCGCATCCTGGTGCTCTCCTAGGATAGGGAGGCGTCAGAAGGGATGATTTGTGCCTTTTAATACTTGGACCTTAAAGAGGAAATTCCGGGCTCTTTTCTTCCATCAGGAGGCTTGGGGTCATGGAGCTATAATGTAGATTTAGGAGGCTGGGGTGTCCTGAAATGGCCAGCCTCAAGGCCGGAGACCTTTCCAGTTCTCAGTCCTCTGAGTCCCTTCTCCTGTGCAAAGTATTTTGATTGAACATCAACCTGTTTTCTCCTCCACAGAAGAAGAGCCGAAATGAAACCTATGGACAAGGCAGTGGAGTGGAAATCCTGGAGAACCGGCCCTACACAGATGGTCCTGGTGGCTCTGGGCAGTACACCCACAAGGTGTATCATGTGGGCATGCACATTCCTGGCTGGTTTCGCTCCATCTTGCCCAAGGCAGCCTTGCGGGTGGTGGAGGAATCCTGGAATGCCTACCCCTATACCCGAACAAGGTGCGTCTGCCTCTACCTCCTCAGCATGCCATCTGCTGGAGGAACTCTCCTAGCAGGGTCACACATGTCCCCTAATGGTTCACAATTGGTCACATGCAGGAAAGGGAAGGATGCCCCTGGATGCCTGCCTCTCAGAAATGCCAGTGGAGGTCATACAGGCAAGAATTGAACAAAGGCTGCCATCTAGGAAAGTTCAGGGAATAAACATTCACTAAGTTCCATAGAAAGAGACAGCCTGCTGTGAAGAAGTATGAACTGAAGGTAGACCAGATGGTCCAAGATCTCCCACCTCTGAGATACTCAGCTCCTGAAGCAGTGCTTAATACATCCCATAGTAAGCAGGACTTTTCTCAGAACCCAGTGGAAAGCCACACTTTTTGCCTGTCAGTGCTAGCTCCCATTGACCAAGGACACCCCCATCTAGCCTCCCAGGACTTCCTCCCCACAAACTCCACATCTGGAGCTAGTTTAGGATTTCAGAGAGCTCTTCCAGAGAGGAGCTATTCTATTGTCAGAGTGGGCTTCTCGCAGGTGTCATGTGCCAGGAGTGTCTGGCAGATCTACTGACTCTAGCACAATGCCACTATAGCTGTATATACATTCTCACCAAACCATACTCATGTGGATGCCTTTGTGAGGCTTCTAGAAGCTACCAAGGAAGTTCATCAGATCTCATCCCTCTCTTTCTCTCCCTGAGGCTCTGTTGGCCATCCTTAGGACAAGATGGTAATATAGGAAATAGATTTCACTGTCACATCTTAGCCAACTCCCACTTTTTTTTGTTTTGTTTTGTTTTGTTTTGTTTTTCGAGACAGGGTTTCTCTGTGTAGCCCTGGCTGTCCTGGAACTCTGTAGACCAGGCTGGCCTCGAACTCAGAAATCCGCCTGCCTCTGCCTCCCAAGTGCTGGGATTAAAGGCATGCGCCCCCACCGCCCAGCTAACTCCTACTTCTTATTGACGTTTCTACTGCTATGAGGAGACACTATGACCAAAGAAACTTACAGAAGACTTTTTGGGGCTTCCGGTTTCAGAGGATGAGTCCATGATCATCCTCTGAAAGGAGGGGAACATGCTGCAGGCAGGCAGTAATAGTGCTGAGAGTCGCTGAGAGCTTTCACCTTCTCCACAAGCATGAAGCAGAGAGAGAGCGCACTAGCCAGGGATGGTGTGGGCGTTTGAAACCTCAAAGCCCACCCTCAGAACCATACCTCTGCCAACAAGGCCACGCCTCCTAATCCTTCCCAAACAGTTCCATCAACTAGGGAAAAGAACCCAGATATATGGGGCTATTCTCATTCAACCCGCCTCACCACCTGGTCACCTTGCTGGTTTCCAGTGTGGTCCGACAGGCTGGGAACTAGTCACGGCCCCTCCAGGGTGCAATCCCAATGGATGTTCTTTCTCTTAGGTTCACCTGCCCCTTTGTGGAGAAGTTCTCCATTGACATTGAAACCTTTTATAAGACAGACACTGGGGAAAATAATAATGTGTTCAACCTGTCTCCTGTGGAAAAGAACCAGCTGGTAACAGGTGAGCATGAAGGCTGAAGCTCAGTAGGCAGCACTCCCACCCCAGGCCACTCTGGCTGTGGCCCTCTGCCCTTGCCTGATCTCATCTGGAGAGTACATTGGGTTCTCAGCTGAGGGGCGGGACAGGGTGAAGCAGAACAGGACTTGATGATACCCTTGATGTGCATGCCAACTCTGTCAGCTTTTCCTCCCTATAAGTGCACATGTGTATACCTGGGGTGCATGCTATTTGAGTTTCATGGGTGGGCTGGCCCGTATCGTATTGTCTGTGCCTGGAGTGACCTATGGCCTTTGCTGCGTTGCTTTCTGGCTGATGTTACTTTGCAGAAATCTGGCTGCATTTGTTAAACTGTTGTTGTTGTTGTTTTAGACAGTGTCTCACTATATAGTCCTCGCTGACCTAGAACTCACAGAGATCTGACTGCCTCTGCCCCTTCCTCTGCCTCTACCTTTGCCTCCCGATTGCTAGGATTAAAAGTAATACTACCATGTTCAGCTAAATCTTTTTTAAGAGAAGTCAGAGATGGAAATTTTCATGTGAAATTTCCCAATTCTTAAACATTGGTAAAATGAACGTAGGTCTGTCAAACAAAACATACCTGAGGGCCTAACATGACCCTGCAGCCTCCCCTGTGGGGTAATCTGTGGGCACAGAGTGGTGTGGTAGTGCTAGACAGAACCTTAGCCTAGAGTGAAGCAACTGTTGCCTCCAGATTCTCTATCCCCTCCACAGTAGTCCCCCGTCCCCAGCAGGTACCCCAGTGGTCCCCGAGATCCTGTTTCAGTCTAGCACCAGTGCTGCAGAGGCCATCCAGGCCCCCAGTTCTACTCCTTTGTCTAAAATGGCACCCTGCTCAGGAAAGATTCCAATACCCTGTGTGCCTCCCCACACCATTGTCTGTCATGGAAATCCTCTTCCCATTGGTTCACTGGCACACTTACCTGTACACGAAGGACATGATTTGTCAAGCTGACTTCAGAAAAAGCTACAAGACCCGGGCCAGGTAGTATGGGCTGAGTTGGAAGGACCACAAGTTCAAAGCCTCCCTGGACAACTTAGTGTATAACCTTGTCTCAAAATAGAAAGTATAAATAGGGTTGGTGATTTAGCTCAATGATAGAGCATTTGTATAGCACAGGTGAGGGAGGCCCTAGGTCCAGTCCTCAGTGATACACACGCGCACGCGCACACACACACACATGCGCGCACGCACACACACATACACACACACAACATGCACGTGCACGCGCACACACACATACACACGCACACACATACACACGCACACACACACACACACACACCCAGCATCATATATGATGAACCTTGGGCCCTGTAAGGACTCAGGTTAGAGGATCTGGAAAGGGTGACTAGAAGTTAGGCAGACGTGACCATTTGCAGGATGTCCCCATAGACATCATCGACATTGTCAAGGATCCTGTGCCCCCCAGTGAGTATAAGACAGAAGAAGACCCCAAGATATTCCACTCAATCAAGACTTGTCGGGGACCTCTTTCTGAAAACTGGATTCAGGAGTACAAGAAGCGGCTCCTCCCCATCATGTGTGCCTACAAGCTCTGCAAGGTGGAGTTCCGATACTGGGGCATGCAGTCCAAGATCGAGAGGTTCATCCATGACACAGGTGAGATGTGCCTACCTGTGTCTCCATTTTCCAGGTGCTGTGATTGTATTCATCCAGTTTACTACTAAGAGGTTAAGTCAGTTTACTACTAAGTATTAAGTCAGGGTTTCCTAGAGAAACAGAGCTGATGCATGAAAGAATGAATGAATGAATGAATGAATACAAACAGGATTTATTAGGACGTGAAAAAGGATGTGGTCCAAGTATTCAAACAATGGCTGTTTCCTGATGAGAAGTCCAAGAGTCCAATAGTTGTTCAGTCCATGAGGCTGGCTGTCCCATCTGGTCTTCAGTATACACTGGAATCCTGAAAAAGTAGGCTCTAATGCCAATGAAGATATGGACTTAGTAGTGAGAGTGAGGGCAAGCAGGCAAAGAGCAAAAGCTTTTCTTTCATGCTCTTTATTTAGGAGCCACCAGAAGTTATAACTCCAGTTTAGGGTGGATTTTACCATCTTAAATGGTCCAATCAAGAAGACTCTCCCACAGATGTGCACAGCTGCTTGGACAGATATAGTCAAGTTGACAAGCAGGAACAGCCACCACAGACCCCAGGGCCTGTACCCACATCCCCTTCTCCTCTGTCTTGGCCATCCAGGCCCAGTGTGCCTGCTGTCTGTGCAGATGCCTCATCCACTGCCCAGACATTCCTAACCTGGCTGGTACATGATGGTGTAGCCTGCACTGCACTCAGGCCAGAAGGCTCTGTGGGCAGCCCCCCTTCTGCCACTGGGCTCTGGCTCCCAGGTTTTCCTTTCCTCTACCTGCGGTGGCCCAGACTCTAGCTGGGTCATAGCTCTGCCTCTTTACAGGCCGGAACGTCCAGATGGCAGAGCGGCTCAGGTATAGCGCCCTTCATACCTGCACGATCCTTCCAGAGCAGGTGTCTAAGGAGCAGGTGGGCTAACAGATGCCTGGGGGCTCCCATCCAAGGAATGCTGCCCAAAGCTTTCCTTCTCTTCCCTTGGAGCCCTGGACGCATAACTTCCCAGGAGTACCCAGGCAGTCACCTTGAGACACCCACCGCAAACAGGGACACTTAGGTACAAATAGAGCCTCACCATTGACGTGCTCTGCTCTCAATGCTGACTCAGGGTTATCCATAATAGGGGTACCAACACCACCCTGTTTATAGAGGACAAATGAAGACCCCATATAGACTGGATCCAGAATAGACATTCCTCAACTGGCAGTGTAGGTGGCATTAGAGCCCCACAGTGTGGATTCCAGAGATTGTGGAAGGCGTTTGTGCCGTCAGCAGAGCTGGGCTCTGAGAAGGGGACCTCCCACTTGGAAAGGCAGAAATGATCTGTGTACAATAACCTTGATAGGAAGGGATGGTTTCTCCAGCTCCATGTCCAGGGCAGCATCTCAGATACATTACCTTCTGCTCCCTTCCCAGCAGGCTTCTCTGCAGGGCCCGTGACAATTCAGCAAAGGTGGCAGGAAACAGATGGGAAGTCTGTCCCTACAGTCTGTCCAGCCTCATGATAGCCAAGACTGACCCAAGGAACCTCCCTACTACCTCCCCACATCTCCTGAGACCTCCAGCCAGGAGGACGGTGTCGTAGAGGCAGCCTGAGTATCCATCAGCATGCTCACCCCACTGGGCCTCCTGTTTGTCTGTAGTTTTGAGCACAGACCTCATCTCATAGGCGACATGAGAGTTGATAATAGGACTGTGGGGCTACCCCAGCCATTTCCTGTCTCCACTGTCCTGCTGGCTTGTCCCACCCTTTCTGTAATCTCTCCAGTATGACCCACTTGGGGCTCCTGGTCCTGGAGATAGTGGTTCCCAGGATCTGTGGGCCCCATGCCCTCCCCTGACCCCTGGTAATCCCTAAGATTCTGGCAAAACCCAGCTTCCTAAAAGTGACCTCTCTCCTCAGAAAGGACATCCCAGTTGTTAGGACAGCTGTGACATGCAGTTCCCATACTGCCATAGCAGCATCATTGTTGCCTCTCTGAGTCCCATTTTCTTATCTGTGAGGGGTGTAATAGTGCCAGTTCTGCAGAGTTGCTCTGGGTTGTATCT
The DNA here is from genome assembly GCF_008632895.1 of Mastomys coucha. Classification (NCBI taxonomy): domain Eukaryota; kingdom Metazoa; phylum Chordata; class Mammalia; order Rodentia; family Muridae; genus Mastomys; species Mastomys coucha. The sequence goes on along the minus strand of NW_022196905.1, from coordinate 117,885,563 downwards.
TGGGGAGCAGACCTGCCAGCAGACATGACACCATCCTGTCTGAGCACTGTGGACATCAGTGTACTCACAAGTAGTCATGGAGAAGTCACTCCCAAACCTCTCAAACATAAGGTGCCTGACTCTAGTGCAGGGTCCCTCCCTCCCAGCCAGCCCAAGAGGAAGTCTTTCCCTGCTTGGTGAGAGTAGACTGTGAGCCCAAAAGACAGGCCCAGAGAAGGAGACAGAAGCTCCTTAGTGCTGTAACTGAGACCACCCTCGGGTGGAGGCAAGGGATACAGTCAGGCCTGACTGACAGAGGGCTCCGTCCTGTTCCACTGGTGAGCAGAAGCCCCACAACTGGACTCTCAGAGTGACTGAAATCAGAAAAAGAGGCATGGGACGTGAGGGTGGCAGGGAGGGGGAGCTTGAGGACATGCTAGAGCACAGCCTCTTGGAAGACCACCTAGAATGCTCTGAGAAAGCAGGGGACACATCCCTGAGAACCAGCTATCACTTCTCTCAAGGATGCACCCTGGAGAAACTCACGCACATTTCAAAATGTTCAGGGCCACAAAACAGAAAATTATACATATGAGCCAAAGATCCACTAGCAGGCAAAAGACAAAAAAATAAACCCAGTTTTTAAAATGCGTCCATCCCATGCCACACAAATCTCTCATCTAAAGCACACAAGAGTGTGACAAAGGTAAGACTCAGCCAGAGAAGCACATGGCAAAAACACAGCACAGCACATACATGTAAATATCCAGACCATTCCAACACAGTGTGTAGAAAACACATCTCTCAGAAACAGAGCAAGCAGCAAACACAAAACCCAGGCCCCTAGGACCTGTGCCGCTGGGCAGTAAGAAGTCCGAGGTGGGGAGAAAAAGACCTGACGTTGGGAACACAGCTGCTCTGCTGGGTGGTGTGGACATTGAGGTTTTACTGCCTTCTGTGCTCTTTTTATAAGTCCACGTATGTGTGTGTGTGTGTGTGTGTGTGTGTTTCTGTGTGGGAATGTGCATGTGGGTACCCATGGAAGCAAAGGAGGGTACTGGATCCCCTGAAGCCAGGGCTACAGTAACCATGACCAGCCTGATAGGGGCGCTGGGAACCGAGCGCTCATGTTTTGGGAAGGCAGCAAGTGCTGCTGAGGGCAAAGGACAACTTCCCATCCACAGTGTGGGTTCCAGGGCTGTTCCCAGCTTAGCACCAAGTGTCCTTACCCACGGAGGCCCTCTCGCTCACCACTGTTCATTTGTTTTTGAAGCAGGGTCTTATATGACTCTGGCCTCCAGCTTAGCACTAGCCACAGATGCCCTTATGACCATGAGCTCCCGCCTCCACCTCCTGGTGGATTACTGTGTGCTGCAGCATCCAGTCTTCTTCTTGTTGTTGATGTTGTTTGGTTGGTTTGTTTTGGGTTCGGGTTTTTGGTGTTTTGATTCCAGACAGGGTTTCTCTGTGTAGCCCTGGCAGTCCTAGAATTCACTCTGTAAACCAGGCTAGCCTAAAACCTAGAAATACACCTGCCTCTGCCACCCAAGGGCTGGAATTAAAGATGCATGCTGGGCCTAAGGAGATGATTCAGTCAGTAAAGTGCTTACCACAGAATTGTGAGGACCTGAAGTTTGATCCCACAGAAAAGAACCAGGCTCAATGGTAACCGCCTATAATCCAAGTGCTGGGAGGTAGAGAGAATTCCTGGCTCTTGCAGTTACCCCGTCTAGCCAAATCTGCAAACTCTAAATTCAATGAAAGATCCTGCCTCTAAAAATAAGGTAGAAAAATGATAGAGGAAAGACACCCATTGTTGACCTCTGGCTTTCATACACATACACCACAGAGAAAGAGAGAGAGAGAGACAGACAGAATGCAACCCGTTTTTAAATCTCATCTGCTATGAAAAATTCAACAGGAAAAGTAGACCAGACAAGACTTTTGGGGAGTCCAATGCCACTTCCCCTAGGGGCATGAATCCCCTACAATAAACTGTGCCCTCTGTCCAAAGCTTTGCCCTCCAGGTGTACAGCCAATGTGAACTCCTGAGACCACTGGAAACCAGTTCTCTAGGTTGACAATAAGAGGAACTGGAGGCACTGTGACTCTAGCCTGACCTACAGCTTTGGCCCAGTGTATACTACCTCTGCTATGAGCTTTCCCTGTCCTCTGGCTCTGTGCAGGCCTGCGGCGGGTGATGGTGAGGGCCCACCGGCAGGCCTGGTGCTGGCAGGACGAGTGGTATGGGCTGACCATGGAGAAAATCCGAGAGCTGGAGAGGGAGGTACAGCTCATGCTGTCCCAAAAAATGGCCCAGTTTTCGGAGGAAGGACCCTCAGAACCCAGCAAAGACGGTACTATCAAGGACCAGGCATCTGGAGCAACCCCTGAACCCAGTGGCAACAATGGGGAGCCTCTGGGGCGGGGCCTGAAGAAGCAGTGGTCCACTTCCTCCAAGTCCTCAAGGTCCTCCAAGCGTGGAGGTAAGCTGGGTCCCCACCTTCTGGTGCAAGGCCTTTCTTCCCAGTTTCCAAGGTAGCCAGGCAACAGCTATGTCCCCATTGCTCTTTTTCTTTCCTGTGGAGGGGCCTTTTACTTTCTAAGTGGTACCAGGTGGGGCTTCACCGTGAGGTGAACCCGGCCTTTACCAAGCAGCATCCCCAGATTTACCCATAAGCCCCAAACAGCCTGTGACTAAGGGCATCTGGGGAGTAGGTCCAGGTAGACGCCCCAGTGAGAGAAGATATTTTCAAGGTATCAGATTTGGACCATGAAAGGAAGCCAGGTCTCCCCTGTGCAGCCAGTCATGCCCCTGGAAGGTTCCCTCCTCCCCCATGAGTGGCCAGTCTTGCCCCAGTAAGTCCCTGCCCCCCCCCCACATGGACAGTGTACTGGCTGGTTTTGTGTGTCAACTTGACACAGGCTGGAGTTATCACGGAGAAGGGAGCTTCCGTTGGGGAAGTGCTTCCATGAGATCCAGCTGTGGGGCATTTTCTCAATTAGTGATCAAGGGGGTAGGG
>NW_022196905.1:117850465-117881174 GCF_008632895.1 Mastomys coucha | reverse complement strand
AGTTGGGGAAGTGCCTCCATGAGATCCAGCTGTGGGGCATTTTCTCAATTAGTGATCATGGGGGTAGGACCCCTTGTGGGTGGTAACATCTCTGGTCTGGAAGTCTTGGGTTCTATAAGAGAGCAGGCTGAGCAAGGCAGGGGAAGCAAGCCAGTAAGGAACATCCCTCCATGGCCTCTGCATCAGCTCCTGCTTCCTGACTTCCTCTGGTGATCAACAGCGATGTGGAAGTAAGCTAAATAAACCCTAACTCGATTCTTGGTCATGATGTTTGTGCAGGAATAGAAGCCCTGACTAAGACAGCCAGTAACCCCCTTCCAAGACCAGAGTGCCTGGCCCTGGGCTTACACTGGCCCTGGACTTACAGTGTGAGATGAACTGAGTCTCCTCCTCGTCCTACTGCCCTGCAGCCAGCACTTATTTGTTAGCTCTGCTCTGGCCATGTCCAGGGCTCATCTAAGCTCCTGTCCTAAGCAGCAGGGTGTTCCCCTCCCCCTAGAGAGGGCCAGACAGTTCTACTCATATGGATCCTGGATGCTCCACCTCTAGTCTCTTTCATTTCTGTCTATGGCACACTTCTCTGGTGATGCCCACTTAGATGGCATCACAACTCAACAGAGCCCTCCTCTGCAGGCCAGACCATCACACTAGGGTTTTGCCTTCCAGCCAGCCCCTCCCGACATAGCATCTCAGAGTGGAGGATGCAGAGTATCGCCAGGGACTCAGACGAAGGCTCGGAAGAGGAGTTCTTCGATGCACAAGGTAAGCAGGTGGCTTCTACAGCCTGTGGGTTCTTCCTGGGTCGGGCGGGAAGAATTGTTAAAGGGTGTGGAGCACCTGTTACTATACTCTTCCTGATGTCTGCCCTCACACTATCACAGTGGACAGCCTGGGGCTTTGGGGGTAGAGTACAGCGAATGAAATGAGCTCACTGGGAAACCACCTCTCTTGAGTCTCGGGGCTTAATTACAAGTCAGGACTCAGAGCCTGGAAGGAGAGTGCCATTCTGTTGAACCCCATCTCATATGACACACAATTCTACTGAAGCATTTCTCGGATAAATTTATCTCCATAAGAAGTATGACTTAGGACTGGAGAGATGGCTCAGCAGTTAAGAACACTGACTGCTCTTGTGAAGGTCCTGAGTTCAAATCCCAGCAACCACATGGTGGCTCACAACCATCCCTAATGAGATGTCTGAAGATAGCAACAGTGTACTTATATATAATAATAAATAAATCTTAAAAAAAAAAAAAGAAGTATGACTTAGTCCTCAATTTTTGTGCTTGGTTTATTGTTTGTTATTGCTTTTCTCCATTAAATGCAAATTAATATGCATCTAATGTAGGTGCACTACATAACGCAATAAAGAGAACCTAGATGAACTGCCTATTTCCCACTGATCAAAAAATACACACAGTGGCACACAGGCAATTGCTCACCTGTGCTGAAAGATGCAAGCACCGCCTCGCTCACATGGAACCACAAATACGCTCTCAAAGAAGTCAGAGGAGCCAGCAGGCAGGCCCAGAAAGAAAGCTGAGTCTCACTGCATGCTCCAGAGCTTGCAAAGGGTAGAAGCTTAGAAAGACGGGAGCATGCCACAGCTGAACAGCAAGGTGCTCTCATCCTACCATCCCTTGGAGGAGCCGAGGAGCTGCCCGTGAGATTTTAGTTAACTGGGTAGCCAGACTGACAGTGAGAAAACTTGGGCAGTCAGTATTCAACAAAAAAGGAGGTTCATTGACTTGTCCTGGAAGTAGACAACCCAGAAACAGGTGGTGGGGGATCCTGAGTCAACCTCCACACTTGAATAGAGAAGGGTCTCTTTGGTGTCCCACCCCTCCTACCTGGCACTTTGTCTTTTTTTTTTTTTTTTTTTTTAAGATTTATTTATTCATTTAATGTCATAAGTACATTGTTGCTGTCTTCAGACCCACCAGAAGAGGGCATCAGATCCCATTACAGATGGTTGTAAGCCACCATGTGGTTGCTAGGAACTGAACTCAGGACCTCTGGAAAAGCAGTCAGTGCTCTTAACTGCTGAGCCATCTCTCCAGCCCCCACTTTGTCCTTGAAAAAGAAAATACATACCCAGTGTTGAAAAAGACTGTAGAGCAGTTCTTAACCTCCCTGATACAACCCTCCTTTAATCCAGTTCCCTGTGCTGTGCTGATCCTAACCATGACGTCATCTCTTGCTACTACACAGCTGTCGTTTGGCTCCTGCTGTAAATCCTAATGTAAATGTCTGGTATTTGGGGTATCTGATGCAAGACCCCCAGGTTGAGAACCACTGCAGTAGGGGAAAGGCCCAGCCACCGCAGCAACAGGCTTCTCCCATCCCACCCAGGAGCCTGGCCTCAGCAGATCCAGGGGAGGCTGGCCTTGTGCTCTGGCCTTGTGCCCTGGGGGTAGTAGTTCTAGAGCAGAAATGGGAGTCCAGTCCTCGGTGACGCATTCCCAGCCACATTCTCACTGAGCTGGGGTTTCTGAGTCTTAAACCTCAGCTGTGGACAGATAAACAAGGAGTGTGGCAGATCCATAGAGGAAGAAAGGGAGCGCCACCCCTCAGAGCAGAGCAGATACACCTCAAAAGCACAGCACTGTGAGAACCAAGCTGTGTGTGACTGTCACTGGAACTGTCTCCTCAGGCTGAGGCCTGGAGAGCAGATCATGCTGTGAAAGTCCGACCACTTGGGATTGAGCACGGGGTTTACATTCAGGGTGATGAGAATGTTCTGGAATTAGATAGTGGTGATCTCTGCAGCATCATGAATATGGTAAATGGGACAGAGGGCAGGTGATCTGCAGCTGCCAGCTAGCCTACTAAGACAGGGAAGGATAAGGCAGAGCTGGGTACACTGGGCATGTGGGCTCCAGGAACACCCAAGTCCTCCTTCCTCCCCAGAGAGCCTGTGCCACAAGGAGGAAATACACACCCAGGACATGACCAAGTGGAACTCCAATGACCTCATGGACAAAATGGAGAATCCAGAGCCTGAGGAATCACAGGGTAAGAAGCCTTGGGGACGAGGGTGCGGCCCACTCCCTGTCTTACGCAATTCCAGCACAACGGTAGGCCCCTGGAACTTGCAGAATTCCGGAGTGTTGGCTGCACCAGCGGTTACAATGTGGCTTCTGTGTTGCAGATTTTATCTACCAGCAGAGTTGCTCTAAGTTCAGGGTGGCCTCCAGTGTGGAGCAGCTGAACATCATCGAGGTGAGTACCTACCTAAGTACTGAGACCAAGGCAGGGGAGGGGGCTTGTGCAGGCTACAGAAGCAGAGCTCTCCAGAGAGACATTCACCAGAGAGGCCTGGGGTCACTTTCCTTGCCACCTTTCTATGGGGACACCAGCCAGCCCTGTCTCTATGATGCTCCTGAGAACCAGGGACAGCAGACAGCCTCCAAGGAGAACCTTGACCAAGTTCCACCTTTGGGAAAATAAAATGAGAACCTTGTAAATTCCAGGAAAAAACTAAGAACTACATGTTCCCATCCTTTCTGTGGCACAAGAAGATAAAAACGACGGAAAAGAAGCAAAAGCTGTCTAGGCAGAAGTGATGTGGCCGCCGTGGCCCAGGGCTGCTTCCATCCAGGCAGAACTCAGTGTGTCCAATAAAGCTGTCTTTGTAGAGCCTGTGTCTGCTTCAGGGGTTCTTTGCTGGAGCTGGCACCCCTTCCACCTGCAGGCCATCAGATCTGTTTGCACTGAGGCAGGAGCCAGGCTGGGCCTGCTGTGGTCATAAGCACTGCCCTGCTCTGTCTCCAGGCTGCCCAAGGTGGAGAAAGCACCTCTGTGGGAACTCTGCCCCCCACCCCCCAGGGCCTGGGAGAGGCAGGCACACCTCGTTTCCTCCTGAGGTGTTCTGCTTTGAGGTCTGAGGTGGAAGTGTCCTTTCCTAGAAGGGCTACTAAGTGAGGGAATGGTTCAGTTGCTGCTTAGTGTTAGCCAAGCAGAGGCCCTCCCACTCAGCGCACACAGCTCTGACTGTCCCCCAGGAGAGGGGCAGAGCCCGAGGCACTGCCATCCAACGTCACATCCTTCTGCCCATACTAACCCCCAAAGTGGAACCTTTCTTCATGAAAGGGTGGCTTGGTAGAAGCAGACTGGGGTCACCCTGGATCCCCATCGCTGGCTTCACCACTCTTGTGAGCTCTGCTTCCTCTAGAGTTCAGGTCAGGGAGAGTTGCTGTCTCTGGCTAAGTGTGAGGAAAGCTGTGTTTCTGGGCCTGTGGTCATCCCTGAAGGCTTAACCAGTGAGGGGCTGAGGCAGAGTAATGCACAAAGGATAGTCCCACCTATTCCCAGGAGACAAGGTACAGCTGAACTGTATACCTGCCTGTCCAGGAGCTGGGAGGCTGCTTTTAGTAGACATTTTCCCATACCTTTCTGCCCACTGTATGGGAGAGGCCTCCGTATATGATCATGATGGGAGTGGCTGCCATTCCCTGTGCCCAGGCCACCCTGTGGTGGGCAGTCCCTGAATGTGTAGCTGTCTCCTACCTCCAGGAGGAAAGCAAGCCCGAGACAGGCATCACTTGTACTCTCTTCCCCATGTATCCTCACAGCCTTGAACATAACATGGCTTAACAGATAGAGACCAGTGCTCATTGTCACACACACACTAGGAACTCAGTGGGCATTCGGGAAAGGCCTCTGGGAATAGGGCCGCAGCCTGGGCTTCCTGGAGAACTAGCAGGGGCTTTGGATGCAAGCCCTTGGTGTTCATGAGCCATATGACCAGTGCCTGGCCTCTCCACCTTTCTGTCTTGTCTGAGAGGAACTGCTCTATAGCCCTGTGCACAGCATACATTCTAGGGCCTCACCTTGGCTTCATGACAGTATAGCAGGCCAGTAGGAAGACAGGTTCATGACTTGCTCTCTCTTTTCCTGCTGTGCTAGGTTCCCGCCTGCCTCTGCTCTTGAGGCCCTTGGTCTTAGATTCTAGAAGGAACGTATCATTGGACTGAGGGACAAGTGGAGACCCTCAGAACTGCTGAGGGTAGCTTCAGGAAGCAGGAAAGACTGCTTCCCTAGCCCTGACCACTCCTAATGACCCCTATGACTCCAGGCCAGCGCTGCCTGACTGCTTGAGTCAATCCCGACCTACACCTGAAAGCAGACACTTAGCAGGCCTCCAGAGGCCTTGTAGCTCAAACAGAAGTTTCTGCCTGAGACCCTGAAGGTGGAACTGGTACTTTCTCTGGAAAATATCCTTCCTTGAGTATGCTGTGACCCTGGTCAGGCCACATCACTCTATCTCCAGTCTCTGGTCCTTGCAGGGGTCCAAGGGAAGAGCTGAGGCAGTGAACCCAAGACCCTGTAACCAGATAACCAAAACCCAGGTCTCTCAGGCTAGGAATATTGCCCACCACATGTGCGAGGTGTGAGTTCCTAAGTTCAATTCCTAGCAGTACAAAAACAAAACAAAACAAACACTTGGGCATCTGGGGCCCTGGCAAGGAATTCATGCCCACCACTGCCCATGCAGGATGAGGTGAGCCAGCCACTAGCCGCACCACCCTCCAAGATTCACGTGCTGCTGCTGGTGCTGCATGGAGGCACCATCCTGGACACTGGAGCAGGGGACCCCAGCTCCAAGCAGGGTGACACCAATACTATCACCAACGTGTTCGACACTGTCATGCGTGTGCACTACCCCAGTGCCCTAGGCCACCTAGCCATCCGCCTGGTGCCCTGCCCACCCATCTGTGCTGATGCCTTCGCCCTCGTCTCCAAGTGAGTGGCATGTGCTTGACAACACCCATCATGCCCCACAGGAAGAAGCAGCAACACACTGTCCCCCACCTCTAGCCCTGAGCATTGCATGGCTCCCCAGTGTTAGGTCCTTTCTCCAGAATGCCCTTTCCCACCACTCATCCCCCTCGGTCTGAAGGCAGCAGAGCCCATGCAGACAAGATAAGTTCAGATACTAGGAGGACAGTCCCCAGCGGAGTCCATAGTTAAATGCTGTAGAATGGAGATGCTGGCCTGCCTTGGGATGTGAGTCTACTCAGCAGCCCTGGCACTCTGAACCTGCTCTAGGCCTCCCTAGGAGTGTCTCCATGAGTACTTTGGGTCAGGTAGCAGCTCTGCTCGGCCTGCTTCCTAGATCAGGGGAGGGCCATTGGGTCAAGCTGAGTTTACCTGCCCTCTGCTGACCCAAACCCTTCCCCCCAGCCTCAGTCCCTATGGCCATGATGAGGGCTGTCTGTCTAGCAGCCAGGACCACATCCCCCTGGCTGCCCTGCCCCTGCTGGCTACTTCCTCACCCCAGTACCAGGAGGCAGTTGCTACGGTGATTCAGCGGGCCAACCTGGCCTATGGAGACTTTATCAAGTCCCAGGAAGGTGTGACCTTCAATGGGCAGGTGAGTGGTGTCAGGGGTTAGGGAAAGACCTTTCAGGGTGGGCTGGCCAGAGGACTGGGTCGTGGGGAGCAGAGGGGTGCTTTTCCTACTTAGCAGCCCAGTAAGCAGAATGAGGACTAAAACTTCCGCCTCCTCGCCTTCAGGTCTGCCTGATTGGAGACTGTGTTGGGGGCATCCTGGCATTTGATGCCTTATGTTACAGTGGGCAGCCGGTGTCTGAGAGTCAAAGCAGTAGCCGCCGGGGCAGTGTGGTCAGCATGCAGGTACCTGAGCGGGGGTAGAGGGTGGGGCACCCTTTGGTCCCAAACCTCCACTAAGGCCTGCCGTTTCTCCTATTCCATGGAGACTGGCTGCCTTTCCTGATGCAGGCCACCAAGCCATCAGCTAGCCTGTGCTCTATCCCACAAGCCGTGTGCCCAGCCAAAACCCCAAGGAGCCGACTCAGACACCACAATCCTTGCCCTCTCTGTGTGTCATGTCCAAAGCCCATGAGCCCCAGCAGAAGTTCCCCACTGGAGCAGATGAAAGGACTAGGAGAGACATGGCAAGCATATGCCCTGGGTCTCAGGCTAAGTCAAAGAAAGTGCCCCAAACGGGTCAGCAACAGCTCAAAAGAACTGAAAGTGTACCTCAGTATTCCCCAGGAGACAGATGGGGAGGACACAAGTTACTGGTGTGGGTGACCACAGGTGGCAGTGTGAAGACCCACTGCAGTGTGTCCAGGAGAGCATGTGGCTTCACACACAAGGCTCTGCATTTCGTGGCACAGCTCTGGTCCTAGGAGGTGAGATGGGCACACCCTGTTCACCTTTGTCTGACCCTGATGTCTTCTGCTGTAGAATGGCCATCACCTGGGAGAGATCACTGTGTGCCAAGCCAGTCCTGGAGTGAAGGCTGCTAGGACTTAGCCAGTAGTCTGAGGGGCGGTGGGAGACAAGACTTTCCCCTCTAGTTGGGTGAGAAGCCTGCAGCCGGGCAGTGGCCAACAGGGCCTGCAGTCAGAACTCTGAAGAAGGGCCTAGGCCAGGGACCACCTGGCAGTGAGCTCCATGGCCATTCCAGGATGCAGACCTGCTGTCCCCGGGCATCCTGGTGAATGCAGCACACTGCTCCAGCGGCAGTGGCAGTGGCAGTGGTGGAGGCTCCAGCTTGGAGAGCAGCCGGCACCTGAGTCGCAGTAACATTGACATCCCCCGAAGCAATGGCACCGAGGACTCCAGAAGGCAGCTGCCCCGCAAAAGGAGTGATTCATCCACCTATGAGCTGGACACCCTCCAGCAGCACCAGGCCTTCCTATCCAGGTAGGGCTTGCTGTACCACTAGGAGGAGAAAGACCCCGCACGGAGGAGCCAGGGCACTCCTTCAGCAATCATGCCAATTGCATGTGTGGAGTTCTGGGCATTCCTATCTGGAGGACTTTGAGTTTACTAGGTACTGTGGTCCTCTATACAAGGGTTGTCCTCACATTGTCCTGAGGGTGGGTATGAGGTGGAGTCAGGCAGCATGACCCCTCCCTTCACAGCTATGTCAAAGGCAGTGGGCTCCCTTGGAGAGGCTGTGATATGCTGTCACTAAGATTGTCCTAGTAGGTGCTAGGTAGCCCTGATCTCAGGACAGTACAGGGCTTAGTCCCTAAGGGACCCCTCTGAAGCTAACCCTGGGTAACTTTCACGTCCTCCACTGCAGTCTCCATGCCAGCGTGCTGAGGAATGAGCCCAGCTCCCGCCGCTCAAGCAGTTCCACGATGCTGGACGGTGCCGGGGCCCTGGGCAAGTTTGACTTCGAGATCGCCGACCTCTTCCTCTTCGGGTGCCCACTGGGGCTAGTCCTAGCATTGAGGAAAACAGTCATCCCTTCCCTGGACGGTGAGAGGCCTGCAGAGATAGGACAGGCTACATGCTCTGGACGGGGACCTCTGTGGATCAGTCACAAGGCCATGGTCACATCCCAGCCCTTTCAAAGGCACCGAACGAAGGCACTGACTGTCCTTCCTTGCCTGCCCAGCAGCTCAGTCAGCTGCCCATCCCCTGAGACCTGCTGCTTCATACCTCTCTCTCTAAGGGCCCTGAAGCAGTGGGGATGCACAGCAGGGTCAGGGGGGTGAGATAAGACAGACCAAGCCTCTGGTATGGGGTCCACCTGTAGGGACAGGCGTGGCCATAGTGCCTCATGGTCCCTGGCAATGAGAGGTGGCACAGGATCCTACCATCCCAGTAATCCCTGATCTGTGCCAGCATTAACCAGCACAGCCCCAGAGGTGCACATGATCCTCACAGTAGCTATTATATCCCCAGAGAGGAAACAGGCTTAGAGAGGCTCAGACAAGCCAAGAGCAGGTGAACTATGGGGCCAGATAAAATGAAGGCCCCACCAATGCCTCTTACAAGGTCGCAGTGGCAGATCTGTTACTGAGGGGAACTCCATAACTGAGCATTCTCCCAGGGGCAGCTGTCGCCCTGCAGGATAGGGCCATCTGCCTTGCTCAGAAAAGTCTCACAACTTCCCATATACATGCAGAGAATATTCTGTGGTATCCCCCGCCACCCCAAGGAAGAATTAGGTGGAATTACACATCCTGGTGGGAAAAGGCCAAGTCCAGAAACCTTGGGTGTGGATTAGAAGGGATGTGCCTGCTTCCCAGGGAAGGCACCTGCTTGACACTCACAGGGCCAGGCTACAGCCTAGGAATGGGCAAGTACTGCTGGGTGACTTCAGCCTGTTGTGTAGCCATGATACCTAGCTGAAGATGCGTGTGGAGCCCTACAGGGGATCCTGGACTGGAAGGAGCCCTCCGCCATGCTGTCCAACACACTCCCCCGGTGCCAAACTGTGGCTCTTACCAGTGTACCTATCATCTTACCAACTTAAAGAAAGATTGGAATTGGGCATAATGGCACGTACTTGCAGTCACTGCCCACGGGAGGCTGAGGCAGGAAGAGTTCAATATAAGCAAGGGCTACATAGTGAGACCCTGCCTCAAAAAATAAAATGAAATGAAATGAAATAAATCTATTAATAAGGAAAAATAATCCACACAGATCCCAAATTGATAAAAACACAAGGCAAAGGCAGCCTGGGCCTCAGCTCCCCTCTCCCCCCCACCCCCCATTCCCCCTGCACCCCCTTCCCCGCTCCTCCTCTCCCACACCCCCTCCCCCGCTCCTCCTTCCCCCGCACTACTATACTCAAAGTCTCTCTTTGTGCCCCTCCACCCCCAGTTTTCCAGCTGCGGCCAGCGTGTCAGCAAGTGTACAACCTCTTCCACCCCGCGGACCCTTCAGCCTCCCGCCTGGAACCGCTGCTGGAGCGGCGATTCCACACCCTGGCGCCCTTCAACATCCCTCGATACCAGCGCTACCCGCTGGGGGATGGCTGCTCCACACTGCTGGGTGAGGCTTTTGGGAAGGTGGGGGGGGGGTTGGTTTTTTAAGTGGGGAGCACACAGTAGGTCTTCTCAAAGGGAAGCAGACACCAGTTCCCAGTGAACATCTCCAAGTGAAGAGCGAGATGCAGATGCAGGCATGCTCCCGGTCCCTGTGGGGCAGGACTGACTATCAGAGCCTCCTGAGGGCTTCCCAGCAGCTTCAGGGCCATGTTCCCTCCCCTACTGCCTCGGGCCTCCAACCCAACAGGGAGGGAGTTGTAGCCCTTCTGCAAGCTGAGGACCTTGTAGACTAGGCCCATTGTGGTAGGCAGCTGCCCAGAGGTGGCTGGGAGTATGGGAGGGGCTGCCCTCACAATGGCCCACCCCCTGCTGCAGCGTGTATCCTGGCATCTTGTTGTCATGTCCTGGTCCTCAAGGAGCCTTGTTTGTGTCAGCACATGTGCAGATGGCCCACTTGAGTGTCTGTTCTTGTCCTCTGCTCTCTTCCCGTCTGCCTCCAGTCGAGACCGTGCAGAGAAACCCAGAGCTGGTCCTGGAGGGCGGCCCCCTGGCCCCTCTCCCCCACGGGGACAGCTTCCTGGAGACCAGTATCCCTGTTCCCGCGCTCACCTGGCAGGAGGGGCCCCGCCAGAGCCTGGGCTGTTCTGAGTGTGTGTACCCCCCACTCCTAGTGACCGATGTCTGCTTGGCTGCCGCTCCTTGGCCCTCTACCCGCCTCATGCCCTCTCTGGCCACTCAATCTGTGGGACTTTAGTAGTAAGGATATGGCCATGGGAAGTTAGTCTTGGTGACTCCTTTCTGTAGAGGACCTTAATGCAAAGTGGTCACTGCTTCCCAGAGACTGACAGCATGTGACCTTCCAAGGCTGCTCTTTGACCTTCCTGAGGCTGTAGGGAGCAGACATAGGGTGAGGCCTCAAGCAGCCACTTCTCACCCTGCAGCTAGGAAAAGACCTTGGTGCCAGCAAGGAGTTGGGGCCTCTGGGCTTCACTCCCTACCTTCCTGAGAACGTCCAGGCCTGATGTATCATCCAGACTGGCTCCTCTAGCTGACCCCTGTTCTGTCTTGCTTGCAACCTGGGCCCTCGGCACCTGCCTTTCTCCTCAGATTCCATCCGGAGCTGGCTGGAGCCTGTGTGTGAGGGCTACTCTGGAGTCAGCCTTCTTCTTAGCCCTCAGCCTATGCTTAGCATCCCGAGAGCTGCCCAAGGCCCCTGCCCGTGGTCATGCTGATGTTCTGTGGGCTAGTCCAGGATGGTCCAAGAGAGCAGCTGTGGAGCCAAATCTGGGGAAGAAGTGGCCAAGGAGGGCAGGAACCCATGCCTCACCTCCCTACCCCATGTCTGTGTCCGTCTGTCCACCCTTCTCTGCCCAGCCCTCCCCTCCCTGCCTCAGCTCAGGCCCTTCGCTCTCAAGGCCCTAAACCAGCTGCACCCTGGTGCACGCTGGACCCAGCAAGCTGGCCTCTCCCATTGCTGGGGACCTAGGGTCAGGCCTTTTCTTACCTGGACCTCTGTCCCTTTCCCCCCCACAGCGGATGTGCTCCAGACCCACAACACAGTCTTCCAAGAACATGCAGCCCCCTCGTCACCTGGCACAGCCCCTGCTAGCCGTGGCTTCCGCAGAGCCAGTGAGATCAGCATTGCCAGTCAGGTGTCAGGCATGGCGGAGAGCTACACAGCATCCAGCATTGCACAGAGTGAGTGGTGTCCCCTGTGCTTCCGCCACAGATATTTCAGCTGGGGACCCTGGGAAGAGGGTGGTAGTAGTGTCTATCTGGCAGGAAGTGGGTCTTCACCCTGCAGGGCCAGGGGACTTCCGCTACAGTGGCTGATCAGCAGTGCTAGTCTGTGCTGATCTCACTGCGAGAGTAGACATGAGGCTGCGTGAGCAGCTGGGCCAAGGCTGGGACTGCTGTAGGGGTTCCTAATGTTCTCCCTGTTCTGCTACCAATGTAGGAGCCCCAGGTGTGTGTGTGTGTGTGTGTGTGTGTGTGTGTGTGTGTGTGTGTGTGTGTATGTGTGTGTGTGTGTGTCTGAACCATTCCCCTTGTTCTTGCTCCTCAGAGGGTCCCTCATCGCTCAACTACACTCCCAGCATCAGGCGCCTATCCTTGCTCGCCCTGCCCCCCCCATCCCCTACCACTCAGGGTCCCCATGCCAGGGCAAGGCAAGTGAGCCCCAACCTGGAGAGGGCCCCCTGCCTCCCTGACTTGGACATCGGAGAAGGTACACCCCACCCACAGCACTTTCCCTTCTAACTCGAGATCACTCACCGCTGCCAAGCATGTTTCACTAGCTCACTGCTAGGCCTTGCCTGCCAGCTCCTGCTGAAGCTGACAGGAGACGCAGCCTTGGGTAGGAGGGGAGAGCAGGACTGCCTGGGGAGCTAGGTCCTCAAAGCAGCCACCAGGCATGGCTGTCCCATGCTCTCTCTCTCCCCTGAGAGAGGACAGAGCCCCTCTGTCTTGAAGGCCCTAGGCCTCACTACTCACCCTTCCACCTTTGCAGCAGGCAAGGCACAGGCAAAGGGCAGCAGGCCTTAGCTGGAGGTTCTAGATTTGTCAGACTGAGTGTGTCTGAGCCTTGAGAGCAGGAGGGCCTGGGCAGGGTCTAGGGTAGGGGCTCTTCTTGATCATCATCCACACTGGGACAGCTCATCCTGCTCCAAAACTCCTCACAGCCCTCAGCACTGCCACAGGGCTTCATATTCCCCACAGCAAGGCTGCCCGTGGGCAGCTTCTACACTTACCTGCTTGCCTGGAAACAGCCTGGGAGAAAACCTGCTTTGACTGCTCCTGGGGGGAACAGGCCTGAGTGCCAGGTGACCCAATAGGGTCTCTGTCCAGGACCCCTGCAGAGCAATCACAACCCTTCCTCCTGGCAGTTGCTGCCAAGTGGTGGGGCCAGAAGCGGATTGACTACGCCCTGTACTGTCCCGACGCCCTCACGGCCTTCCCCACAGTGGCCCTGCCCCACCTCTTCCACGCCAGCTACTGGGAGTCAACAGATGTGGTCTCCTTCCTGCTGAGACAGGTACCTACTGCCCAGATATAACTGGGCCTCACAGGATGTCCAGACAGTGCAAGGACTCCTTCCTGTCCCCTCAGGCCAGGCACCTGGCACCCAGGGCATGCTAGAGTAGGACCATGACACAGTCACAGTGAAGATGGGAGCTGGCTGCAGTTAGGAGGGGTAGGCAAGATTCGAGGGTGTGATAGTCCTGCGGAACCTACCAGGCGCCCATTGCCAGCTCCAGGGATGGCTGGTCCTTTTCCAGAGTAGCCACGCAAGTTGGATCCTGCCCCATGGCCTGCCTCTGTCCCCCAGGTCATGCGGCACGACAGCTCGAGCATCCTAGAGCTGGACGGCAAGGAGGTGTCTGTGTTCACGCCTTCGCAGCCCAGGGAGAAGTGGCAGCGCAAGAGGACCCATGTGAAGCTGCGGGTGAGGGCCCTCCGGGAGCTCAGGCCCACGGCCATCAGAAGCCGTGTCCCACTGCTGTGAGCTGTCTCATCTGATCAGTGAGGAGTGAGGCGGGAGCTGGGAGGGAGGA
The DNA here is from genome assembly GCF_008632895.1 of Mastomys coucha. Lineage (NCBI taxonomy): Eukaryota > Metazoa > Chordata > Mammalia > Rodentia > Muridae > Mastomys > Mastomys coucha. Next base: position 117,867,859 of record NW_022196905.1, on the reverse strand, counting down.
AGGGACAGCAAGACTGGCTCCCCCTCTGCCTGGCCTAGCTAGGCTGTTGGCCGGACCACAGCATGGGCTCAACCCCCAGACCCACTCACAGATATTAGGTGAGCCCCGAAGACCCCACCACTCTCCATTCCTCTCCTCACCTCATCTTGCCCTCCACTCCCCCTCTCTCCCCTCCCTGCCCCTCCCCTCCCCCAGAATGTGGCAGCCAACCACCGGATCAATGATGCAGTGGCCAACGAGGATGGCCCACAGGTTGTGACAGGCCGCTTCATGTACGGGCCCTTGGACATGGTCACCCTGACTGGGGAAAAGGTAAGGATGTGGCCACCTGAGGTACCACCTCCATTCCCAGGGAGTGAGGACTGAGGCCAGGCCATGGCCAGTTTATAACCAGCTTCCCTGGGCTTCAGGTGGATGTGCACGTCATGACACAGCCGCCCTCAGGTGAGTGGCTGTACCTAGACACTCTAGTGACCAACAGCAGTGGGCGTGTCTCCTACACCATTCCAGAAACACACCGCCTGGGGGTGGGCGTCTACCCCATCAAGATGGTGGTCAGGTATGTGCATCTGGGGGGCCAAGCAGAGCAGGGCCAGCCTCCTGCGCATAGGAGTGGGGAGGGCAGGAGTGGGTGGATGCTCTGGCTGGTTCTGACACGCTGTCCCTGACAACCAGGGGAGACCACACATTTGCCGACAGCTACATCACTGTGCTCCCCAAGGGCACAGAGTTTGTGGTCTTCAGTATCGATGGCTCCTTTGCCGCCAGTGTGTCCATCATGGGCAGCGACCCCAAGGTGCGCGCCGGGGCTGTGGACGTGGTGCGGTGAGTATGGCAGACAGGTGGAGGGGGTGGGCTGCAGGCCAAGTGGAGGGGGAGAGCTCAGCACAGTCTTGAGGACCCAGTGCCACTACTGACGGGTGTGCCCTTGAGCAAGCCGTTGGCATGCCTGATGTCAGTCCAGTTCCGAGGATGCCCCCCTCTGAGGGCACCTAGGGTAACCCCCACAAGCTCAGTGCCAGTGAGGCTTTGACACTGCCACTCACTCTCATTACTGCTGGCCAGGGTAGACTGTACAGTGCTAGGCATTGGACTTGGGCCTCACTCCACTTTTGAGACAGGGTCTCATCAAGTTGCCCAGGCTGCCTTGAACCTGCCATCCTCCTGCCTCAGCCTCACGAATACCTGAGACTGCCAAGGCTCAGCTGAAGATGTACTTTTCAGTGGCTCAAATGAGCTCTAGCTGGGTGGGAAAGGGGGGCTCAAGGAGGAGGAGAGCAGCCATGGGACACCATGCCTGCCCCTTGCCTCCACAGACACTGGCAGGACCTGGGCTACCTCATCATCTATGTGACCGGCCGGCCCGACATGCAGAAGCAGCGGGTGGTGGCATGGCTGGCTCAGCACAATTTCCCTCACGGTGTGGTGTCCTTCTGTGACGGCCTGGTGCACGACCCACTGCGGCACAAGGCTAACTTTCTGAAGCTGCTCATCTCTGAGGTGGGGATTGGGAGGACTGGGTAAGGAGGGGAGGTCCGAAGGCCCGGCCTGGGCCCATGGTTGTCTCGTCCACAGTTGCACCTGCGCGCGCATGCGGCCTACGGCTCCACCAAGGATGTGGCAGTCTATAACTCCATCAGCCTGTCCCCCATGCACATCTACATTGTGGGTCGACCCACCAAGAAGCTGCAGCAGCAGTGCCAGGTAACGGGGTTCACTGAAGGGCACACGATCCTTGGGGAACCTCAGAACACTTAACAGCCTGCCCCTGTCACTCCTCTGCAGTTCATCACAGACGGCTACGCAGCCCACCTGGCCCAGCTCAAGTACAATCATCGGGCTCGTCCAGCCCGGAACACGGCCACACGCATGGCTTTGCGCAAGGGCAGCTTCGGCCTACCTGGCCAGAGTGACTTCCTTCGCTCCCGGAACCACCTGCTCCGCACCATCTCAGCCCAGCCCAGTGGGCCCAGCCATCGGCATGATCGGACACAGACCCAGATGGACGGCGAGCAGCGGGGCCAGCGCAGCATGAGCGTGGCGGCCAGCTGCTGGGGCCGTGCCATGACTGGCCGGCTTGAACCAGGGGCAGCCACGGGACCCAAGTAGGCCACTCTCAGGAGGCGCTGTGGTCTCCATGGTGCTAGGCCAGGGCACCGGCCCTCCTGGGAGGCCTGGCCTGCGCACACGTAGGTGGCTGGGGACAAGCACAGACATGGCCTGAGCTCGACCCAGGCAGGGCTCCTTGGAAGACATGGTCGTGCCAACACAGTCCTCCCAGCCTTGCCTAATGCCCTAGGCTCTGAGGAGCCCAGCTGGTCATGGGAACTGGCAGGATGTCCAGCCCATAATGGAAGAGGAACCAGGACTGGCCGTGTAGCCCAGCCTAGGAGGCATTCCTGGACTTCTTGTTCCATGTTGATCTCTCAGCCTCCTGGTGCCAGGCATGGGTCTCAGCCCCGTCTGCCACCTCCCTGTCTGCTGGTGCCCCTTCCCATTTGGTAGCAGCTCCAATGGGGTCCAGCCTGCTTCTTGTTGACTCCAGTTCTCAACTGTCCAACCTCACTGGTTTTGCACTGGTTTTTGAGAGTGGAGACCCGTTACCATCTCCTGGCTCCAGACATGTTGACATGCATGAAAATCCAGTCTCTGCTGATCCAGGGCCTGTCACCACACAGAATATTCCAGTGTGGAAAATCTTTACGCAAGCAGGAGAGAAAGGCCATATCTTAATTTTTGCACCTGCCCAGCCTGTCGACACCACGGCAGCCCAAATGGCAGTCCCAGACTGCTACCCACCTGTCCACCCGCCCCACCTAGAGCTCAGTGCAGTCCCAGAACTGACGCCACTCCGGGCCCTGAGCACAGCACAGGTGTGAGGCCAGCAAAGTGCACAGCTGGCTCTTGGTAGCCCACCTTGGGCAGCTGGACCTGGAGAAGACTGGCCTCCACCTCCACTCCTTGCCTGCCCTGGGCCAGGCTCCGTGCCATGGTTGCTGCCCACTGCGTTTCTACGCATTTCTACTTCTCCATCTGGTTTCTATAAGGTTTTTTTAAAACAGGCAATCCTCGGCTGCTTCCTCTTCTTAACTCAGTGTCAGCGCAGCCTGCTACGTTAGGAACACCCAGCACTGTGACAGGCACCACTCAGTCTGGCCTGTGGGCCCTGCCCTTGGCCCACTTGGCAAGGCGTGGGCTTCTTGCCTCGCCTGACCCTCAATTCCACTGACTTACTACTCTGGGGCGGGTGGGGCTCTTAGGTTTTCTTAATGCCATTCTGTTTAATGTCAACTCCAAGAAGCCACAGCTCACTCGTCAGCTTAAGGGCACACAGCCATCTTATTTCTCCCCAAACAAGGATGGGCAACCTCTATACTGGGTCTGCGCCCTGCCTTCCACGCAGCACTGACCACAATTCTGCACCTTCCCTGCGTTGGCTGAGCCCATGTAGCTCAGGCCCACTGTCCAGCGACGGGGCTCTGGGCCCGAGTAGCTACCAGGCTGGACTCAGACGCAGGGCCACGTGGCTGGGCCCAGCAGGTGTACAGGAGACACTGACTTTGCTGTGTAGAAACGTACAGCACTGGGGGAGGGATTCCTGCCATGGCGGGTCACACAGGAAGAAAGCTATTTATTTTGTGCAGAGGAAAAATGTCTGGAGGGATGAGACCTTCAGGGTCTTCTCATAAGGCGTAGCTTTGTGTTGTTTCCAGTGTTCTGTATAAAGCAGTGATTCTTTATGGACCAAGATTCCATGGAACTGTCACAGTAAAAGTGCAATACCTTCCCCCCCACTCCCACAGGAAGCTGCTGACCCGACAATCACTGCCCCACTGGGGGTCCTAGGGGCCAGGGCCTCCTCCCTCAGTCCCACCCATCTTGCCTCAGCCTAGCCATTGGGAGAAGCACCTGGAAGCCTCAGGCTACCTGCAATAAAGGCAGGGGAGGCCTGGAGTCAGTGGGCTTGGTCTCTCCCCTGGGCAGCCCCTTGTGGCTCTGAATGCCCATGTCTGCCCAGCTGCCAGCCATGCCAAGGACAACAGCAATAGTCCCCTGGGCTCTCCCAGGGCCCTCAGCCATAGATGGTGAGACGGGCAGCCTCCCTCCAAAACCTCACTCAAGTCTGCTCTTTGCCTCCCTTAACATTTCCTTTGGCTCGTTCTCTTGAGGAAGCCCCACTTTTACAGAAAGTAAGAGAGGAAGGTCAAAGTCCTTTAAACATACCAAAAAAATGTTTACAGTGTCAGGTGCTGAGCTGCAGGGCTCAGGCCTGGCCATTCGTAACCAAAGGGTGAGGCAGACCTCGCTGACTGCCACCCACCCAAGGCCTGTTAGAATAGAAGCCTTAGTCAGTCCCTCCCCATCCCCAGTCCCCAGGACTGAGCCTCGATGCCACCCATCACCAACCACCTGCCTTCTCTTTGATTTCTAAAGAAGGATTCAGCAAAGCACCCCCCCCCCCCAATCCCCTCCTGGCTCTGTATGAGCTAGCCACAACCCTTCTCTGTTTCACCTTTACATCTCAGACCCCTCCCATCTATCTGTCCTTGTACTGTCTGTCTCTCTGGACCATTGTGTGAACTGCGTCCTGACCCCACCCCATGCTGTCCCCGCATCCTAAGGCCTGAGTGTGCTCTCTGTATACTGTGTCACAGTCTGTTACACCAATTAAAGAAGCAGAAGGCTTCCTTCTGGTCTCTTTACTGTAGCGGCACTCCTGGTATGTGTGTGTGTGTGTAGGGGGTCAGGGGGGTAAGCCTCGTGGTTCTGACAGTATTGTATAAGGACACCACTATAGCAAGTGATACATGCTAACTACTGGAACATGAGCCTGACAACCCTTCCCACACATGGACACCGCCATAAACCAGAGCGGACTTCTGAGGCTGACCAGACTCAACTAGGGCAGGGGGCAGGCCTGGGCCAGGTGGGATCCATCAAGGAATAACACCAGGGGACATGCCAGCTTTCCCCAGAGATGAGTACATCTCTCTCCAGAAGTCAAATGACAGTTCCACTCCTCAGCATAAAATGCAACAGGACAGCAACTCTGTGATCTAGACCATTTAATAGTGACACTCTGCTATCCACTTCGGTGCTTAGGCCACCCACTGCACCCGAGAGGATGCTGGGCTGTAGGAAAGGCACAGTAGGAAAGGTACCTGGACCCATCATTCTCCAAGCCACCATAGCAGTTCACAAACCTGGGATGGCAGGGCCCTCACGGAAGCAGGCCCGTTCGCATCTGGAAGGCCAGACCATCCCCTCGGGTGGCTTGCTGAGGAAAGAAACAGGTTGGAAGCATGAGAAACTAAGTGTAAACACAATGTGGGCAGAGCACAGGCAGAGTGGTGCCACTAACCTTGTTGATCTCTCTGTGTCGTTCTTTGGTTACGATTTCCTCTAAAACCTCGCCGTCTCCCTTGATGAGCCTGGAGGTAGGAGATCATTTAGCACGAAAGAGTCTGGGACTCTTGTGCCATAGTAACAGAAGCAGAGCCGCCCAAAGAACGGGATCCCAGAGCTCAAGCCCAACTAGCTTGAGAAGGGGATGCCTGGGTGCTCCTCCCAATCAATTACCACTCTTGGGACAGAATGGAGACTGTCTGGGTAGGCTGTCCATTGTCAGCCTGCACCATTAACCCAGACCAGCCATTAACAACCATTTGAAAAGCATCAAGGCCCTTCCTGTCCAGCAACTCCTCACCCATAGCAGGGGGTAACGGCTGGGATATCACATCACAAGCGACCATTTCCCCAATGTCAACAGCTCCCTACCGGAGCACATCCCTGGCCTGAATTGAACTGATGGCGGGGCTAACTGGCAGTGCCTTCTGTACCACACCTTGTGCGTCCTGTCTCTGGGTCCACCACCTTTCGAATAATGCTCTGTCGAGCGTCCCACTCCTCCTTTGTCATGGGCTTCATGGCCTGGATACGAGACTTCTGCTCATCCGTCAGGACTGGAAGGGAATATGGATGGGGTGTCAGACCTGCGCAGAGGTCCCTCTCCCCACCACATGCTGGCCTGCATGGTACCTGGGCCATCATTGTCCTCCCCAGCTGATCTGTGCCACTGATCCAGTGAGGGGCCAGGCAGAGCCTCAGCCTGGTGCACCACCACAGCCTTCTCCTTGCCTCTCCTCTTCAACTTCTTCCGTTTCTTCTTCTTCTTCCTCCTCTTCTTCTCCTTGTGCTTCCCTCGCTTCTTCCTGCCATCACTGGAGGATGAAGACGAGGCAAAGCTAGAAGAACTGGAAGAGGACGAGGAGGAGGACGAGGACGAGGAAGAGCTGGATCTCGATGTCCTCTGGGCCTTGTGCTTGCTTCTCTCTGTGATGCAGGGAGAAGATAAGGCCTTTGTCCCCTACTCTAGCCTGAAGCAGGCTCAGGCCTCTACACGGTAGGACCCTCCCAACAGGCTCTCCAAGAGAAATTTGGAACCTTCTTTGGGGTTCTAGAAGTCACTATGTGCCTGGCAGGGTGTCCAGGCTCGACCTCGAAGACCCAATGCATTAAAGAAATGACTAAGGCACACCCTCCACTCAACAGAACCTCCTTCACACCCTAGGGCCTCAGCCCAGGTTCGACCCGGAATCCCTCGCTCCCGGGGGAGAGAGGGGCTGGCAGATGCAAGTCTCCCGCACTGAAGACGCCACACACCCCCTTTCCCTATCCCCGTGGTTCTCACTCTCAATACCGGAGGTGCTGCTGGCCTTGTGACCTTGGGACTTGGAGGCTGAACAGCTCCTCGAGGCGTCCTTACTACTCTTCTTATTTCGCTTTTCTGACCCTCGCCGACCACGGGACCGACTGCGACTTCTCGAGCGCTTGCGAGAGCCAACGTGAGCCATAGTGAGGCGGGCTAGAGACCGGAAGAAAAGCGCTTAACCTGCGACTCTTCTTGAGCAGGTCCGCAGAGATGAATCCAAATGCAGCGCCAACGAGGCCCGATCCTCGGAGCGCCAGGTACCCATTCCTGCCGGGGAGAGCCCCAGGCGTAGCGATCCCAGCTCTCTGATCCGCACCTCGGTCCCTTTAAGGGCCTGCCCGGCCCACACGCCTGCGCATTGGACTGTGCAGTACGGGGCGGGAACTCTGCAGCTTTCCTCAACTGCAATAGGGCTGCCTGGATCCCCAGAGATGAGTCTCGAGGCTGCCGGGTTCCCACATCAACCCTTAGCCCACAGTTTGCCTCCGCGGGAGGAAACAGCCGCTGGTCAGGTTCTTCCGGTCTGAGACCGTCCTGGAAGGTCATCCGGGTGTACTTTAAGTCTATGATGTCTTTAGTTCCGGAACCCTGGGTTCCGCCTCTGGGGAGCCCACCTCTAACAAGCATGAAATGGGATCCTCCTTGTGCCTCCACGTAGGTGGAAGATGGTCGTGGCCCAGCGCCACCTGCGAGCCCGTGGGCTCTCTCTCTCCCCTGAAAGCCACCCTCCTAGTCTGCCAGTCTGTCCAGTCCACCTGACTGAGCTCTGCCGAGCTAAGATGTCTGGTGTTTCTCACATCACTCAGTACTAGAGGTCGCAAACACAGTTGACAACCAATTAAGCAATGAATCACTGGTTTGTCAGGAGTGCTGCTGAGATTCTTTTGCATCTTCTTTTTTGCAGTCAGAATGGAGACTGGTATTACTGCATCTTGCCATTTTCCCTGAGAAGCTGGAATTGGAGACTTATGACAGAGTCCCCAGGATTACCAACATGTGACCCGAACAGTGCACACAGCACCCCTCATTCAATCTTGGAACCACCAATTGCACTCTCTTAAATAATAGCAAACAGAGGGGTGTTATAAAGGGCTTTATAAACATCAACTCGTTGGATGGTTCCAGCAACCAGGGCACTAGCAAGTCCATACCCACACAGCTGGACATGCCAAGACACAGATGTGAACCCACAAAGCCTGGACCCTCATCCTCCACTCTCCAGCACTGCTGACAGTCAGTGCAGTGGACTTCACTTAAGTCCCTGGAGCCGCCCTCTCTGAAGTAGATGTCTGGTGAGAGCCCTCCCTCCCTTGCTGTCCAGTCCCATCCCTGAGCCACTGACTGAAGCAACCTTCCCTCCTCTGAGCTCCCCAGGGGTCATGTCTTTTCCTGGCTTCTTCTCTTCCTGGGCCTGCTCCACCCCGGACCCTCAGTACTTCAGCTCAAAAAGCCTTGTCTTTCAGCAGCTTTGCCTTCCTGTCCAAAGAATGACCCAGAAGTCTGCGTGTCCTTTTGACCCCACAGAATGACATGGCTGCAGAGTTTATTTCTGCCCTCCCTGCCCACTATGGCAAGTTTTCTGCTGCCACAGCACCAACACCTCCAGGGGAACCAGGCTCAATTCAACACACATACATCCACCGTGGCGGGCTCCTCCCGGGTGAAGCCGTCACCGAAACCCTCATCGTCCACCAGGTCTGGCTTCTGGCAGCACATGGGACAGAGGCGATTCCGAACAGCAGATGCTCGGAGCCACACAACAAGGTTCCAGCGCTCTCCCGTGCTCAGGGGCCGAGCCCCATGCAGCTGACCACCATGGTGCAGGATACCATGGCCCACCACATGATCCACTTCCAGGGTCTCCTTCAGGGCTGCAGGTGCCTGCAGATGGTGTGGTTCAGGCTGGAGCACTCACACCTGCCTGGGCCCCACCTGGTGCGTCTCACTCACCTGGAAGAGGCCCCCAAAGTATAGGGCACCCCCTGTGAAGTCCTTGCCCAGAGCCACATTGAGGGTGAGCTCAGCATTATCGTAGTGACAGCCCAGCTCCAGGTCCTGGCCCAGTGCATATTTGACCACAAAGGCACGGTGGCTATCAAGATGGCCCCCACCGCAGTCTGGGTACAGCAAGGCCATCAGCGGCAGCAGGAAGCGTTCCCGCAGCGGTGTCACCAGTGGGTCGTCTAAGCCTAGTTCGTGCATCAGTACCTAGGAAGGGTTCCCAGGAGCTTCACTCTGCATCCACACATCTTTGCCAAAGATGTTACTAAGGGCAAAAGCTGTTTTCTTTCAGGGTAGTCTTTGGGCTCAGAGTGGGGTAGGCAGCCTGCCTGCAGCACCTCAGAGGAGCCTCCCACCGGAGCTGCCCCCCACTCCCAAGATTCACAGGCCAGGCCTCACCCACCCCATGGTTGTTCATGGTGTTGGGCCTTCCCTTGGGCATGTCTGACTGCTCGAAATGCTCCAGCTCCTCCAGCAGGGTCTGGCAGAACTTGGCAGAGAACACTGGCACCCGATAAATGCGCTTCTCCTCTGAAGATGGAGGGGCAGGTAGTGAACCTGGAGCTTTGATCCAGAGCCCTCAGGAACCACCCCCGTCTACAATGGGGATGATGACCTACTGCCCTGACCCTAGCTAGATGGTGAATGAATGAATGAGGGATGAATTAATGAATAAATGAGCAAACTGGGCAAAGTGTTCCTACTGGTTTTCCTAGTTCCTTGTAGCTCCTATTTTTAAACCAGACATGACAGGTAAAGCACCCAGCCTTGCCTGGCTTTGCTGGTACATGCCTTTAATCCCAGCACTTAAGAGGAAGATCTCTGTGAGTTCCAGGACAGCCAAGGCTACACAGAAAAACCCTGTCTGGAACCCCTTCCCTAACAAAAACAAAACAAAACAAAACCACCCAGACTCCCATATCCAAGAATCCCGATGCCAGCTGGTGATTCGAGCCTTACCTGACACTGTCTCCAGGCGCTGGAGAAGGCCCTCGAGATCTGCGCCTGGGGACGAACTATATTCAGCTGCAGCCATAAATTCGGGGGCCAGAGCAGCATCCTAGGAGCAGAACGTGGGGCATCTGTGCAAAGTTAGCCCCTACCAGAGCAACCTCTTCCTCGGCCAGCCCCCAAGCTCCCAGGCCGGCCTGGTACCTGCAGTGAGCTGTAGACCTCAGGCCTCGCTGGGTGGTAGGAGCTGGCAATGAGAGCTTTCCTGGCAGCCGATTCCTGTCCCAGTCTGCGGCGGCGCCCGACCTCCTGCTCAAGCTGGGCGGGGCAAAGACAGTTAGTTACAAACCAGGGTTTTCTCACCTTCGATGTACGTGTGAAGACAATGAGGCCCGGGAAGACCAGGAGACAGGGTTTCTCTGTGTAGCCCTGGCTGTCCTGGAACTCACTCTGTAGACCAGGCTATCCTCGAACTCAGAAATCCGCCTCCCTCTGCCTCCCAAGTGCTGGGATTATAGGTGTGCGCCACCACTGCCCGGCCTCCCTATACTTCTTGAACCTGCCACGGCCCACTGCAGGTGTCAAGGTGACCTGACAGCTGAAATAGGGGAGATGGTCCCGCCCATCCCACTCAGCTGTTGGGAAGGGGATGCTGTCGGCAATTTTAGTCTTTCTCGATCCTGACCCAGGATCTCGGAGTGGGAGTGAGTGGGAGTGAGTGGGAGCAGGCCAGGAGAAGAGAGGGCTAATAAGTCTTTCAGAAAGGTCAAGGACTCCGGAGAAAGAGCTGGCGGGGGTCCGTTACCTCCTCCAAGAGTTGCTGGAAGTCTTTGGAGGTGACACAACCACGGCTGCGCAGGAGCTACGAGCGGGAAAGGCCGGTTAGCGGGAAGGGCTACCCCGTGACCCCAGGCGAGCGAAGTCCACATCTCCGAGCCTCAGCACCCGCCACCCCTTTGTCCCGGAGATGAGAGTGACAGGGCCAGAGAAGATCCGGTAAATCTTCTGCCCACAGCGCTCCGCACGCGTGTTCTCGGCCGGGTGCGCACACTCGGTCTGCACCTCGGGAGAAGCCACTCCCGGCGTCCCGACCCGTCCTGCACTCGATGTCGCCCCCACCCCAGCCCAGCCCAGCCCAGCCCTAGTCACCGGGCCGTAGTCACGGCGCAGCTGCTGCTCGTCCCGAAAGCGCAGGTGCAGCCCGTAGCGCGCCACGTACAGGTTCTGCGAGCAGAAGCAAGCGCAGCGGCAGAAGCGCCGCGGGGCGGCCGTCGCCATGGTAAAGCGGCCGCACCGGCTTCCGTAGCGGTACTTCTGGATACGTCACCGCCGAGGGCGTGGCGCCGGCAGCCAAGGGGCTGCTGGAAATTCGTAACTGCAGAGATTAACGAAGACTGAGCGGGACCGAGAAGGACATGGGGGGGAGTGGGCCCCGATTTACAGCGGAGTGAGATGGGACGATCCCAGGACGCAGACGCTGCGGGGCTCAGAGCCTTTATGTACGTGCTGCCCTGCCTCCTACTAGAAATTTCTTTGCGGAGCCTCCTGACGCAGTGTGTTGGCTGTGCGGGTGAGCTCAGGTTGGGCATTCACCGCTCGTCCCTGCGTGCCCCTCAGGATGTCTCCTCGAAAACCCTCCGTTCCGTGTCACGTCCGGCCGCTCTCCCGTTGGCAGTGTGGGCGGGGCGGGGAGGGCGTGTCCGTGGCAGCCACGCCCCTCATCCAGGGTCAAGTTCGAGTACGCGTGTGGATGGGTTACTGGGCGTGCGTCCTCGCCTCCGGGAGACGCGTGAGCACTCGTTGTAAACACAGCGGGCATCCCCGAGCGGGTCTGCAGAGCGATGTGGTTCATGGGTAACCAAGGTGCCTCGAAAGGAGGAAGTCGCGACGCCTGGAACTGAACCCTGAATCCTTGGGCATGGAAGTGGCAAATTCTTCTCCCAGATCAGCTCCCACCCCTAGAGCAGACATCAAGAAAGGTACCACCAGCCTGCCATCATGAGACTAAGGCTCAGTCACACAGGTCTGGCCCACGCATCCAGTCAGGATCTAGGTGGGATCTGAATTCAGGAGTGTGCCCTGTGAGTGCCCTCGGGCTCTCCCACCAGAGGGGTCTCTGAGTGGGAACCCAGTGGCGACTTCTCTTTGGGTTGCTTTTGTATAGTTTCACTGATTATGTCTCCGTGAATCTCCATGGGGGTCACCCAATGGATGCCAGCATGCTTGGACTCGCTGGTGCACCGTGGGTAGCCGACATCTTCATACTGCCATCCATCTGTTCACTAGTTCTCACCAGCAAACTCCACATCCGTAAGTGTCTCCCACTGATGTCATGTGCTCTCACATACACCTCCTCACATAGGCACTCATCCTCATCCCACAGGACAGTGCATCTCAGGTTCCTTTTTCTATAGCAAGCCCAGCCCTGTCCTATCTGTGACTGTGGAAAAAACTGGACCTCAGCCGGGTGATGGTAGCACACTCCTTTAATCCCAGCACTTGGGAGGCAGAGGCAGGTGGATCTCTGAGTTCGAGGCCAACCTGGTCTACAGAGTGAGTTCCAGGACAGCCAGGGCTACAGAGGGAAACACTGTCTCGAAAAAAAAAAAAAAAAATCAAGTAGCCACTGAAAATTATGCTGTGGGGACTGGTGGCATGGCCACCAACACTGCCCATCTGAACTCTAATCCTGGGACCCACACGGTGAAAAGACAGACCAACTCCTGGAGTGCTTTCTTAAGAGTTTGAGACGCTGGATCAGAAGAGGGTGTCAGATCTCGTTAAGGATGGTTGTGAGCCACCATGTGGTTGCTGGGATTTGAACTCAGGACCTCTGGAAGAGCAGTCAGTGCTCTTAACTGCTGAGACATCTCTCCAGCCCTTCTCTTTACATCTTGATACAGATTCTGGGACATCAGGTTCTTGCAGCCAGCACATTGACATGATGGGCCCACCCACCTTGCTGTCCTTCGAGTATAGTCTTTGAAAGACATATGTTCTGTGTCGAGATTCATCTTTGTGCATATGGATGTGCAACCACCACTATCCTTTACTTCCTTTTTTTTTTTTCTTTTACACACTGTAGCTGTACAGATAGTTGTGAGCCTTCATCTGGTTGTTGGGAATTGACTTTTTGGACCTCTGCTTGCTCCAGTCAGCCCTGCTTACTTGGTCAGCTTGCTTTGGTTGGCCCCCACCCGCTCCAGTAGACCCCGCTTGCTCCATCCATCTCTGCTTGCTCCGGCCCAAAGATTTTTTTATTATTATATCTAAGTACACTGTAGCTGTCTTCAGACACACCAAAAGAGGGCATCAGATCTCATTATGGGTGGTTGTGAGCCACCATGTGCTTGCTGGGATTTGAACTCAGGACCTTTGAAAGAGCAGTTGGTGCTCTTACCTGCTGAGCCATCTCATCAGCCCCCACCTTTACTCCCCTTATTGCCTCAATTTTCTTCTCAAAGGTGGACTGACAGTATCTCTGAGCATTCTGTTCTGTTTCACTGGACTCTTCTGCCAGTGCCACAGTGCCTTGGTGACTGAGATCTTCATAGTAACTTTTAAAAACATCCTGTCCTGATATTTATTTAGTTTCTTTACAAGTTTACAAGTCTTTCCTGCATATGGATATGTATGCTACATGCATGCAGAACTCATGGAGGCCACAAGAGGGAGCTGGATCCCCTGGAACTGGAGATACAGAGCGTTGTAAGCCATCGTGTGGGTGCTGAGCACTGAACCCAGGTCCGGTGCAAGAGCAGCCCTTGCTCATAGCCAGTGAGCCATCTCTCCAACCCCCTCATTCCACCACACTCCTTTGTGTTCTTTCTTTTTTTTTTTTTTTCTTGCTTCTTTGTAACCCACCACAACACCCTACTGTAACAGCCGCAATAAGTTCATGAGTTCAGTGGCCAGACATGGCCAGGGGACGGCACGCTCTCCACACTCCTCCCCGTCTTCCAGGGAGCCATTGCTTTTACCCTCTTCCATGATTCTGCTTAAGCCTCGGTGACAAGGTTGATAAGGTCCTTTTCAGGGCCGGGCACTTGGTAGTCACTTATCCTCAGCACCTGCACCCGTTGTGAGAGACTCCACTGTTTCTTGCGGAGACAGGCTTCCCTGGGCAAGGATCAAAGCAGCAGTCATCTATGTGTAGAAGCACAGATATTTAGACGTGGCAGCTTGGCATGTTATTTAGCAAAACCACAGTAGATTCCTCACTAGGGCCTGTACGCGTCCTGAGCCATGTAGGCTTTGGGGCAGGATTACAGTCTGTGCTGGCTCATTTTTAAGGTCAACTTGACACAAGCCAGAGTCATCTTAGTGTAGAGTCTATTGAGAAAATGGGAGCCTCAATTGAGAAAATGTCTCCGTAAGATTGGGGCATAGGTGTGCCTATAGGGCATTTCCTTCATTAGTGATTGATGTCGTGATATGCAGCGCACTGTGGGTAGGGTCACTCCCGCTCTGGTGGCCCTGGGTGCTGTAAGAAAGCAGGATGAGCAAGGCGCGTGTACAAGCTGATTATCAGCACTCCTGAGCCCTGTGCATCAGCTCTTACCACCAAGTTCCTGCACTGCTTGAGTTCCTGCCCTGGCTTTTCTTGGTGATGGTTGGATGTGTAAACAAAATAAACTTTTTCTCCACCATTCATTTTTGGTCATGGTGTTTCATCACAGCAAAGGAAACCCTAACTAAGACTCTACCAGACATGAATTCCCTTCTGAGGATCAGGCCTCGGATTTAATTAGAAAGTGGTTGGTTATCCCCCACGACAGCTGGGCTGCACCAGAAAATGCATCTTGTCTGGCGTGTTGGAATTACAGTAGTAGTCCTCGCCACATGACACTGCCGGGGACAGTGCTCGGCCTACTAGCCTGTGCCTTTTGTTTTAAGGATTTATTTATTTTATGTATATGAGTACGCACTGTAGCTGTTGTGAACCTTCATCTGGCTATTAAGATTAACTTTTAGGACCTCTGCTCACTCCAGTCGCTCTCTCAGTCCCTGCTTGGTCCTGCCCAAAGTTTTATTTATTATTATAGATGAGTACACTGTAGCTGTCTTCAGACGCACCAGAAGAGGGCGTCAGATCTCATTACGGGTGGTTGGGAGCCACCATGTGGTTGCTGGAATTTGAACTCAGGACCTTCGGAAGAGCAGTCTTATCTGCTAAACCATCTCACCAGTCCCTAGCCTGTGTCTTTTAATTGGGGAATTGGTATTCTCCTTATTATCAGAAAGTATGTTGGTCAATTTTGATGTGTGTGTCTGTCTGTGGGCCTTTACTTCTCTTGCTTAGTATTATTCTACTATGGCTTCTTTCCTGGGGCTTTCTGTATGGAATTGAATGATTTTTCTCTCTCCATTCTGAAAATGACTTCAAGTATCTTCTGCAGATATGGCTTAGTGGAATTAGATCTGTTTAGTTTATTTTTTATCTTCCCAAGTTTCTTATTTTTCCTTCCATAGTGTGAAGTGGAAACTTAAGGGTTCTTTGGAAAGTCAGTTGTATCAGAGGATGTTCTGTTAGGGCAAACACGCGAAAGAGTATTTTCCTGAAGCAGACGCAAGTGAAAGGATATTTTGTTAAAGCAAACACCACGTGAAGGAACGTTTTCCTGAAGTGGACACAGGTGAAAGGCTCAGGCAGACTCGGGAAGGAATGCTTCATCAGAGCAGACACAGGAGAGAGGAAGTTCTGCTAAGGCAAGCATGTGAAAGTAAAAGACTCCGGCTAGAGTTCGCGCTCAAGTCCTAGGAGGCATGCACCCAAGAAACACGAAAAGGCGTCTTGATGCAAATGCAGAGGTAGTTTATTTTTCAAGGCCCCGGTTCATTTCCCAATCCAACTCACACAGGAGTCTAGGGAATCCAACCATGAGGTTCAGGGGTTAGGGATTTTTATAGGAAAAAAGGTCTGGGAAGACAAAGGAATTGGTGTGGCTATACATGATTGGCTATTTTGAATGTTGTTCGTGCAGATCAGAGTTGAGAATTCCTAAAAAGAAAGGTGAAATTCCTAGCAAGAGGGGAGAGTGCTATTCAAAGTTCATACTGACCCTTAGCTAACACTTAAGAAAACCAAATGGCCCATGATTCATCAGTCAATGTCCGCCTGAACATGTCCCAGGCGCCTGGATTCAGGGCACATCCCTTATCTTGTGTTTTATGATCCTCTGACCTAGGTTATAGCATCTCTTTACAATTTTTTTTTATCTCAGTGTTTCACACTCCCCTGGTCTGGGCTCCTAATAGCTTCTCCCTGGCCCTGTGTCCTCCTAACAGTTTACTTTGATCTGTATTCACAAGCCTGTGGTTCTCAGTAATCCTTTCTAACCCTGGTCTCAAATTTAACTCTTTCAATCCCAGGCTTACGTGGGCAAGTTCGCAATGAAATTTTATTTTTCTTTTTCAAAAGGACACGTGATGAAAGGATATGTGATGAAGGATGCTTCGCTAATGACACAAATGCATTGTTCACCTTACAATGTGTTGTTGAGTTCCATTTGTCAGGATTCCATAGAGAGAAACACAACCAAAAATCTTTTAGCATGTGTAGGGCTTCTTCCTCGGACTCAGGTTGATTGGCAGAGTGATGTCAGCTGAGACAGACTTACGTGCTGAGGCGAGACCTGTGGAGAACGCATGATGTTTGGAGGGTATAACTGGGACTGAACAGACAGTGAAAGAGGCTCAGCTTGGCTTGTTTACACAGCTAAGTGCTTGTTGGTTTTGTGTCTTCACTGATCTTCATTTCCCTGAGGGATAGCTTTTCCAGATGTTCCTCCTGGTCCCTCAGCAGACTCCTGCCAAGGTAGCTGAGGCCTGGCTGTCTCTGCTGGGTAGTACCACCACTGCTGGTTCATGTTTGCTCTCAGGACTCTACTGAAATGGACTGCTGGTGTATCCATGAAGTGTTTGTGAGTGGATCGAGCTGCGGCTGTTATCCTGTGAACTAAACTGCTGATTTCCAGACAACAGAGTTGGGAGGAGCTCCAAAGAACCTTTCTAAACAGGTCCACTTCCCCTGTATCCTTCCTTTCCCACTACCTCTGCTGGGTAGTGGGCTACACGGGAGGCTAAAGCCTTAAAGTTTTAAAGGCTTTAAAAAAAAAATTAAAGTTACAATAATGACAGACAGTTTTGATGTTGTTATCTTTCAGAACTTGAAACACATCATTCCAAGCAGCCCTCGGGCTCTTGAAGTTTCAGAGACCCAATCCAATGACTTGTTGCCACACCCACTCCAGTGGAGTCTGCCTGACAGGTCCAGAGGCTTGGCTGCAGTCCCTGAGGTGAAAAGTTTCAAGGAAACTAGTCTCCTGGAATTCTTTGGTCTCCCCTACCACGGATGTGGTCCAGACTTGTCCTTGCAATGGTCGTTGGAGGGTCTTGCCTGCTTTCTTTCTGTATTGTTTTATTATTAGGTATAGAAGATTCCCCCAAGGAATGATTTGCAAATAGTCAAGCTAGATTGGGCATAGTTTCCTGGCCCCCATTAGTGTTCCAACATCCTAGTCTTTGCTGAGCCAACCCTGGGCTTGGAATTTCGGAAAGAATGCTACTCATTCAGACAAATTGCCTCCAGCGTTGTTAGAGACAGAGTGAAAGAAATCGGGCATTGAAGTTTACTGGATAAGAGTTAATAATCGCTTGGTTTGACATGGCGCCATGTATACACAGCAGCTTGTGTGAGGAAGTTCTGGTGTCCTAATGAAAGAACCCTT
>NW_022196905.1:117824874-117849870 GCF_008632895.1 Mastomys coucha | reverse complement strand
TGGTCTACAGAGTGAGATCTAGGACAGCCAGGGCTATACAGAGAAACCCTGTCTCAAAAAAACAAAAAAACAAACAAAAAAAAAGAGTTAATAATCCCAGGGCAAGTTCAACAATGTAAATTTAGAATCCTCATTACAGTCATGTATGGCAGACCACCTTAGAATTGTAGCTGAGTCACTCCCAGGAACTAAAGTCATGTATTATTCTTGGTAAGGTTAGCAAGACCCCTGGGGCATACTTCCGCTAGCCCAGAGGATTAGCATAGTTGGGTGTTTACCTAGGGCTGGGTAGTGATGGGCTATACAATAGACTATAATGGAAGCTATTTACACCTGGCTTCTAAGATTAAGCCAACCTTAGATAAGGCTGACTTTACTTCAATTGTAACCACTGCCTTGTTCCTGCCAGTTGTCATTACATATTCTTCTGTAGAATCATTGTGCTTCAGAGGACCTCCATGTACCTTGACTGTTGTAATAACTTCCTTATTTCTTTGGTAATGATTATAAAAGTCTGATGCTTGCTTTGAGAAATTACACTCAGAGTCAGCACTCCCTTGTGTCCGCGTCTGTGGGTCACCCGCTGACTCCTTGTCCTCCTGAGTACTGGAACCCTGATTTTTCCACAAGTTGAGGGACCCCCACTGGCCCGGCCCTCGGCAGCCTGTCTTAGTGATGTGACCTGATGTTTCTGACTTCATGCTTTCTATATCGTCTTTGTTCTCTATGTGTGGCGTTTGATTTCAGGGTGCTAAGGGGAACTTCTTTTCTGGTCTTGTCTACCTTGTCTAACCCCGGTAGATTTTTCCCTACTCAGGGAAGCTGTTAAGATTATTTTGACAATGTCTTTTTGTTTGTTTTTTTGGTTGTTCTCCCCCCCCCCGCACCCCCCCAACAGGGTTTCTCTGTGTAGCCCTGGCTGTCCTGGAACTCACTCTGTAGACCAGGCTGTCCTCGAACTCAGAAATCTGCCTGCCTCTGCCTCCCAAGTGCTGGGATTAAAGGCATGCGCCACCAGTGCCCGGCCTGATGATGTTTTTTATGTATCTTTTGAAGATTCTTTCTTCTACGCCCATAACTCGTATATTTAGTCTTTTTGGAGTACCACACACAGACTCAGGTATTCTCCCCTCTCCTTAATGTCTCTGTTGCTGAGATTTCCTACATAGCACCTTCCCCTCCCCCAGCATTTCAGAGTTTTAGCCTTAGTCTCTCTTTGTTGAACTCTTTCATATCATCAGTTGCCTCCTTTATCTCAGTCTTTGAACATCTGTATCCTTATTTTGAGTTCTGTGTCTGGGATTTCCTATAACTCACTCTTGCTAGATGGCGTTGCTCTAGATTAGCTCTTTTGTTTGATTTTGAAGGACTTATATTGCCCTGGTGTCTCCTGTTTCTTACGTTACTGTGGGGGAATTACACTAATGGCATTAGTTCATTATTTATCTTATTTTTCATGTATTTATTTTTTAACCAGCTATATTCTTTTGTTTGTTTGTTTTTATTTTTGTTTTTTGTTTTTGTTTTTGTTTTTCAAGACAGGGTTTCTCTGTGTAGCTCTGGCTGTCCTAGAACTCACTCTGTAGACCAGGCTGGCCTCGAACTCAGAAATCCGCCTGCCTCTGCCTCCCAAGTGCTGGGATTAAAGGCATGCACCACCACTGCCCAGCTACCCGCTATATTCTTTCCATTGAAGTACTTGCAGTGTTCACGTGGAACTTGGATGTGGCAGTGTTGAGCATGTCCTTCAGAAAATACTTGCTCGCTCCAGGAGCTCAGGGTGCCTTGTATAAGCTCTCTTGGATGCTCTGACTAGATGAACTCAGAGAGCGACCACAGCTGTTTGCTTCCCCTCTAAGCAAATGCCACACCGACCAGTTAACCCCAGAGGCTTCTCTGACTTCAGGAACTGTGGAAAGGTAGACAGCCCAGGACTGTGTGGAGTATCTCTCAATTAATGAATGAGACTGGGAGTGGGAAGAGGAAGTAAGTAGAGCGGCTGCTGATAAAGACTGAGTGTTAAAGAGACCTTGAAAACAAAAATGGAGGTGAGAAAAGTAGCTAGGAGGGGATCAGACGCCCCCGGATCCTAGAGATGGTTAAAACTATGCAAGGTGATGATTAAGTAGTAAAATGATGGACTGGAAAGATGGACCGACAGTTCAGAGCACCAGCTGCTCTCCTAAGGATCCAGATTTGGTTCCCAGCACCCACGTGGTGGCTCACAACTATCTGTAACTCTGGATCCAGGGGATCCAAGGCCCTCTTCTGGCCTCTGCAGGCATCAGGACCACAAGAGGTGCATCATAGATGTGCATGCAGGCAAAACACCCATACTCATAAGAATTAGAGTAAGGCCGGGTGTGATGACACACACCTTTAATCCCAGCATTTGGCGGGGGCAGAAACAGGTAGATCTCTGAGTTCAAGGTAAGCTTGGTCTACAGAGTGAGTTCCAGTACAACCAGGGCAAAAGAGAGGCGGGGGTGGGGTGGGATGGGGAGACCTTGCCTTTAAAACCAAAATAAATAAGAAGATAGATGATAGATAAATAAATTGATAAATAGACAATAAATAGATAATAGATAAATAGATTGATAGACAGACTGACAGATAGCTAGATAAAAAGATGGAGGTGGAATGACGGCCCCGCGGTTAAGAGCACTGACTGCTCTTGCAGAGAACCCTAATTCTGTTCCTAGCATCTACATGGCAGCTCACAAACACATGTAACTCCAGCTCCAGGAGAGCTAATACTCTTTCTGGTCTCTTTGGACACTGCACTTGGGTACACATCACACACACACACACACACACACCTCACACACACATATACACATTTTTCATTTTTTTTTAAATAAAAAGAAGAGGGATAAGAATGAGAGATCATATAGAAACATGAGGGGAGAGATGAGGTGTGGCCTCCGTGAGCAGGATCCTAACAGACAGGCAGATGGATGGACAGACAGAGAAACAGAAGCAAAAGTAGCTGGAGACATGTATGCAGGAATGGAGACTGAACAAGAGAAAAGAGTACAGAAGATATTCAAGGTGTGGCACACCTGGGCTGACCTGACGGGTGAAGCTTCCAGCTCCCCCATCCCCACCCTGACCCCAGCTCTAGTAGGTTTTGGTGGTCCTCTGTGGCAGAGGGGAGGCTTTGATCTCTGGATTCAAGGGTATAGGAGAGTGTTCTAAGCCTGTTCTTGGTTGTGTGGGACTCCTGCCATCCACAGTAGGATTTCCAGTTTCTGCCAAGTAAATGTGAGAAGCCCATGTTTTTAAAATGTAAAACAGTTTCTGAGGGATGGTAAATGAACGTCACTAGTGTCTTTGTTGTTGGTCCCCTGGCGGCTTTTTATTATCTGTGTTATTTTGAGATTGGAGCTCATGTAGCCCAGGATGGATTTAAAATTTATGGTGTAGCTTAGGATGACCCTGCTAATGAAAGGCTGGAGAATCTTAGAATGTATAATGTATAACTTTTACCTAAAAGGGGGCATGGAAAACCTCTGCCACAAGCCAAAAAAGGTGGAGTAGCTAGTTCCAGGAACTTTGCTAACCCAGAGCCTCAGGGCTCTGGTTCCCGATACCTGCCCCTCCTGAATGATCCACTATGAGGGCAGAACTAAGAATGAAGGTCTACTGGTTTATGAGACTCTCCACCCTGTTGACCGATAGATGAAGATCACATTCCTAGAATGAGTATGTTTCCCTCCCTAACTGAATACCTTGGGTTGGGTCCCTCTGAAATTTTCCACTGTTTATGTTCTATTTCCTTGGTAACCCTCTCTCTGCCCCCAGCTTCCTTTAAATACCCCACACTTCTTGTGTTCGGAGTCGAACTCTGGCCAGCATGGTCACGAGATCGACCCCGGGGGTCAAACTCCTCTGACTGGCAAGGTCATGAGATCGACCCCGGTACTGGTATCCCCAATAAACCTCATGTGATTGCAGCAAGTCCGGTCTCTCGTGAGTCATTGGGTGGTCATGTCATCCCGAGACTTGAGTAAGGATCTCCCCAGTTCTGGGGGTCTTTCACTTCCACCTCCTGAATGCTGAGACTACAGGTGTATGCCACCAGGCTTAGCCCCATAGTCTCCTCCTCCCACACCCCTGTCTGCTGAGATGAGTCCATTTCATTCTAACCCAGGCCCCATGTGTTACTGTCAAGTCTTTGGGGCTATCTATGTTCTTTTCCATGTCTGGAGAGAAATTCTGTCCTAGAATTCCCAGCAAAAGTGCTACATTTTACTTTCCTGAACCCGTTCCGGTGTTGTAAAGTGACCACAGTATGCCCCTACTTTAAAAAGATGTTTTATTTTTATGTGTATAAGTGTTTCTACTGCGTGTGTGCCTGTGCATCGCAGTGTGCAGGCCCAGGGAGACCACGATAAGGCATCATGTCCCCAGGAACTGGAGTTAACAGACAGTTGTGAGCAGCCATGTGGGTGCAGCGAACAGAGCCTGGCTCCTCAGGAAGAGCAGCCAGGGCTTTTAACCACTGAGGAGCCATCTTTTCTCTCTCATCAACAACTTTATTGCGATATACTTCATGCATGGTAAAACTCACTCGTTTACAGGAGAATTCAGTAAGGTTTGCTGAATTATATGGCTGCTACCGCAGTCAGTGGAACATCTCTCACCCCCCCAAAAAGAGATGATCCATTAGCAGTCATTCACCTAGAGGTTCTGAGTGCCAGCTTGCCTGAGTCTGCTTCTGTAACTACACTGGAGGTGGCTTCACACCCCAGGGGCTGAGTGGACAGGATGCTGAAAAGGAACCTTATGAGTTTTCTGGGTGTGGTGGTACACTTTAGTCCCAGGACTCTGGAGGCAGAGGCAAGCAGAGCTCTGAGAGTTTGAGGCAGCCTGGTTTACAGAGTGAGTTCAAGGACAGCCAGGGCTACACAGAAAAACCCTGTCTCAAAAAAAAAACAAAAAAAACAAAAAACAAAAAACAAAACAAAACAAAAACCTGTATCTCACTACAACCACAGACTATGGGAAAGGTTTTTGGAAACCTGCCCTTGGCAGAGGGAACAAGCTATGCAGAGACAGCCTGTAAGAGGCCAGAGAAGTTGAGATGCAGAAAGGAAGCCCCTGTGTAGAGGTAACGCACAGCAAAACCCACATGCATCCTCAACCATCACTTTATAGTTTATTTTTATTGAATTTTTACCTATTTTGTGCATGTGTATATGTGTGTGTATATGTGTATGTGTGAGATTTTTCTGTGTGTGTATGCATGTGTGTATATATGTGCATGTATGTGTGTGTGTGATTGCCTGTGTGTGTATGTGTATGTGCATGTGTATATGTGCTTGTGATTTCCTGTGTGTGTGTGTGTGTGTGTGTGTGTTCATGTGTACATTAAAGTAGCAGTCAGATGACAGTTTGCTGCAGTTGTTGTCCTATCCCCATGGGTCCCAAAGACTGAACTCAACCTCAGGCTTAGAAATGCCCCCACTGAGCCATCTCCATGGCCCTGACAGTTCTTGCTGATATTTTTCAATGCTCTTAGCTGTATCAAGGTTCAGAGACATCTCAGCCTTCCTGAAAGTGATTCAGCCCTGCTCCCATTAACATTTGCTATATGCCCCTTCTGTGTGCCACCATTCCTGGAAAGGTACAGACACCACCAACGTCCAACTTTGTGGGCCACTGAGTTGTATTCGGGGCTACTTACAGAAGCAGAAGTGACTCAAAAAGACAGCCACATCACTTAAGCATACCCAAGCATGGTGACAGCTCACAAAGTTGGGAATTTGGAACTTGCCTCCCAGCCTAGAGGCAGTACAGCAAATTGGAATGTCCTTTGCAGGTAGATCAGCTGGTCTCTGCCTGTTCCAGGCAACTCTGCTGACATCTGCCTCTTCTACATAGCTCACTGGTCTGAGAGTAACTTTGAGCACTCTACTGCTTATACACTATATTGGGATGGGGAGGGGCGGGGCTTAGTAGATCTGGTCAGTTTCAGGAACTTCCTTAGCAATTTGAGTTGTTTCCTTCCTGAGCTTAACAAGCTTCCCTGTAGGATGGAATGTCCCAGCTCCCTTTAGGACAACCTGTTGTGTCAGCTCCTTGTGTCTTGAAGAACTTCTCCATTTGGTGGGAAACTTTAAACTGGAAGAAATGGCTGGACAACGCCATGGGCTGTTGTGGCAGGCCTGGCCACCTCAGACCCTCATAGTTCTGGAGTGCTTATCACACAGTATTCAGTATTTCTTGCACAGTCCTGCAGTGCCCATCCCACTTTCCCCCCAATATGAAAATAGGCCCAGAGTTACTGTCCCCAAGGTCACACAGTGAACAGGATATAGACCTAGTTCAGCTACTCAAGACATTCTCTTCCAGTCAAGCATCTACTCACCCTTGCTTTTTTTTTTTTTTTTTTTTTTGTTTTTTTTTTTTTTTTTTTTTTTTTTTTCGGTTTTTTGTTTTGTTTTGTTTTGTTTTCAAAACAGGGTTTCTTTGTGTAGCCCTAGCTGTCCTGGAACTCACTCTGTAGAACAGGCTGGCCTCAAACTCAGAAATCCGCCTGCCTCTGCCTCCCAAGTGCTGAGATTAAGTGCTGGTCTGAGGTGGCCAGGCCTGCCACGACAGCCCATGGCGTTGTCCAGCCATTTCCTCCAGTTTAAAGTTTCCCACCAAATGGAGAAGTGCGCTACCACCACCCAGCTTCACCCCTTGCTTTTAACACAGCTTCTCCCATTGGGTGTAGGTAGCTATCTCATACCACTTCGTAAGCCCCATGTGTGTGTCTCCTCCCTACTCCAAAGTGTTCCTCTGATAGATGCCTGTCTAATTATTAGTCCAGTTCCCTATGGACAGGCATTTCGGTTATTTCCAGCCCTTTGCAACCATATCTGTTGGCCAACCAAATCTTAGCACCGGTTCAGAATCCACCAGTAAAAGAAGTTTCTACTGGATACTGAAACTATCCCCCCCAAAAAATCCAAACAACAACAACAACAAAACCAGAACAACTTTAAAATCTGAATTCCTCTCCTAGGAGACTGTCCCAAGGGACTAGCAGAGGCCATTTTCAATTCAGAGAGCAGTTGAAGTCTCTGAGGGTGGGTAGGTGTGGGAAGAGCTCTTTGAAGGCTTAGCTCACTGCCCACTTAGATCCTACAGATCCCACAGACCTCTTCTATCCCCGGAATGGTCAGGCCAGTCCCTCCCAGAGTCACTGAACATAGACTCCCTGCCCTAGAATACACCCTTGTTCTCTCATGCTAACGCTTTTCTTTCCCTTTTTCATTAGAGGTCATTTCAACCCCATCCCTAGACTTTATGTTGTCTTGTTTTTGCAATACTGGCAAGGAGCCTGGGGCCTCATGCATGTTAGGTAGACCAGCACCCCACCCCTCAGCCCCAGCCCCAGCCCTAGCTCTGGTCTCTTTTCTGCATCTAGTGCTGCCTGACATTTTCTTCCATGTTTTCTGGTAGATTTCCTGCCTCCTCTGCTCTGTCTGACTTGGCACACTGCAGTATTTTTAGCATTCAGCAATCACACAGAGCATAGAGTTCATGTCCCAGTTAGGGTTCTTTTGGCTGTGACAAAACACCATGGCCCAAAGCTACTTGGTGGGGGTGGGGGGTTTGTTTCAGCTATAGCTGACAGTCTGTCATGAAGAGAAGGGAAGGCAGGAACCTGGAGGCAGGAGCTGAAGCAGAGGCCATAGTGGGGCACCCAGGCTTGCTCAGCCAGCTTCTATTACAGCCTCCAGATCACACGGCACCGCCCGCAGTGGGCTGATCTCCTACATCAGTCATCCATCAAGAAAATGTCCCCATAGGCCAGTCTAATGGAGGCAGCTTCTCAACTGGAGCTGCCAGATGACTGTAATATGTGTCAAGTTGACAAAATCAGCACTGTTGCTTTGATTTAAAAAAAATAAATAAATAAACTTTGTCTTTAATAAGGGTCTTTAAATGTTTTCATCTCACTTCTAGCCCACCACCAACCAGAGGTAGTGGAAATGAAAGGTTCTTAGGATACAAGGGAAATG
Organism: Mastomys coucha; assembly: GCF_008632895.1. Taxonomy (NCBI): domain Eukaryota; kingdom Metazoa; phylum Chordata; class Mammalia; order Rodentia; family Muridae; genus Mastomys; species Mastomys coucha. Next base: position 117,841,852 of record NW_022196905.1, on the reverse strand, counting down.
GACATGTTTAGAAATTGTTCTTTGGGGGACTGGTGAGATGGCTCAGTGGGTACGAGCACTGACTGCTCTTCTAAAGGTCCTGAGTTCAATTCCCAGCAACCACATAGTGGCTCACAACCACCCGTAATGAGATCTGACGCCCTCTTCTGGTGCGTCTGAAGTCAGCTACAGTGTACTTATTTATAATAATAAATAAATCTTTGGGCTGGAACAAGCAGGGACTGAGCAAGCAGGGTTGACCAGAACAAACAGGGGTCCTAAAAATTCAATTCCCAACAACCAGATGAAGGCTCACAACCATCTGTACAGCTACAGTGTACTCACATACATTAAGTAAGTAAATAAATAAATAAATAAATAAATATTTTTTTAAAGAAAGAAATTGTTCTTTGGCACAAATCTCATCTGCGTTGTCAGGAAATCTGACATTCAGGTCACAGAATTTAGTAGCAGCAGCTCAATCCATTTGCAAATACTCTATGAATATATCAGTAGTCTAATTTAGTAGTGTCAGGATAGCAAAATGGAAACGGCAGCGGTGGCACAGACCTAGTAGAAACAGTCAGGCCTCAGCCAAATCAGCACGAGTCGGAGTCGGCAGGAGTGACCAAGACCAACACGGATGCCCAGAGAAGTTCTTGGCCATGCCTCTCTCAACGAAGGGAAGATTAGCCAAGATGCAAGACCAACGATACTGTAAAGCTAGCTATGCAGGCAAGCCCCTGTCACTGTCCATTGAGTCCTATGTATACTTCCTCCAAACATCTTGTGTCATCTACAGGTTTTGCCTCACCATGTGTGTCTTACGAGAGTCTATCTTAACAAAATTCTACATGAGTCTGTGTCAGCAGACACAGCCCCGCTAGTCAGCCCGAGTCTGCAAAAGTGGCAAAAAGCCGCCAGAACACCAGAAGCTTTTTGGTGCAATTCTATAGAGTCACGACAAGCCAAACTCAACTGTGTTATGTAAGGTGAACCCATACATGGGTGTCGTTAACTAAGAATCCTTCATCACACATCCATTTACACGTTTGCTTTAGCAAAGCATCCTTTCATCTATGTCTGCTTCGTTGAACTGTTCCTTCACGTGTTTAACCCAGCAAAACGCCATCTGACACAACCAACTTTCTTAAGAATCCTTACGTGTCTACTTCACAGCACTGTCCATAAACTTTATTATTTCCCCCAGAATGTTCTCCCTTCTAATATGTACAATATTCTTCTTACATATATATTATCTGGTTCCATATTTAGACTGTCCTTCCAGAAGGGCAGAAATCTTGACTGGGTCCTGATACGTCTATTTTTTTTTTAAAAGATTTATTTATTTATTATATGTAAGTACACTGTAGCTGTCTTCAGACACACCAAATGAAGGGCATCATATCTCATTATCGGTGGTTGTGAGCCACCATGTGGTTGCTGGGATTTGAACTCATGACCTTCCGAAGAGCACTCGGTGCTCTTCCCTGCTGAGCCACCTCACCAGCCCACGTCTATTTTTTTTTAAGTGACAAGGTCTTTGTTGCCCAGGCTGGCCCTGAACTCCCTTCTTTAGCCTCCCAGTACCCGGGCTTACAGATGCACGAAGCTATGCCCAGCTCTCAAATGCTTAGAATGGCATAGGGTGTGCAGAAGGTACTGGATAAAGACTTATTAGATGGATGAGTAAATGATGAGGACTGTAATAACCCCAACTACATCCTCCAGGGCTAGCAGGCTGTGCCTTCCAGGAAAATAACCCGTTAAAGAGTATTTCTGTCCCCTGAGTATGCGCTCAGGCCTGTTCCAGATGCAGAGCATCCAGCACTCAGGACCTAGGACCAGGTAGGAGCTAAGTTTGTTGAAGATGCTGAAGCTGCGTGTTCAGGACGGTCCCCCGGATCGCTCCGCCCAAGAGACGCCTACAACCCCTTGCCACAGAAGCTCCACCCCATCCTGGATGATCCACCCACTTCTAAAGATCCTCCCACCCTGGGTGATCCGCCTACATCTCCCGAGGCTCTACCTCACCAGGGAGGTTCCTCCCGCATCTTGCCCCCGAAGCTCCGCCCCATCTTCGCGGCTGTTCCCACCCCCAGGATGTCCCGCCCACTTCCCCTGAGGCTCCGCCCCACTAGGAAGGTTCTTTCAGCCTATTTCTCGGGAGGCCTTTTTACTGAAGACTCCGCCCCTCTCCGCTTTCCCTCCCGAGGCTCCTCCCTGACCAGGATGTCCCTCCCACTTCCCCGAGGCCACGCCCACCCAGGAGGGCTTGTGGACTCCTCTGAGGCCCCGCCCCTAGGATGTCCCGCCCACTTCTGTGAAACTCCGCCTCCGGCGCCGCCCGCCTGTCAGCGGGCCGCTGGGCTAGGCTCCGACCTTGTAGCGGCGCAGCGCCCGCTCGGAGCTGAGCGGTGCCCAGCGCCGGCTCAGTGAGAGGCAGGATCCTGTGTCCCCGCGTCCCGGCCACGGCGTCACCCTTTGACTACTCACCTGGTGGCAGGTAAGGGCCGCTCCCAGTTCTGCGGAGCTCGCAACGGGAATTGGGCTGTGTTTTGACCCTTCTGCGACGCGGTCTGTACGTACCTGGCGGGGAGCGTTTGGAGGAGACCCTGGAGGCCTGTGGCCCGGTATGGAGCCGGTGGCGACCTCGGAGGGCTGTGAGCGCCAGGCCTGGCCTGGGCCAAGCCTTCCCTGCCATCAAGCGGGTCTATGCGGTCCCAGGGGGCTTCTCCTCGCCTGCCCGAGTTAATTGAGATAGCTGCAAGCGTGGCTGACACTTCCCTGCCCTCCGTCCCACCCCCTGGAGATGGGTGGCCTCCATGCCCCTGCTGCAGATGGCGTGGGGACAGGTGTCAGGAACCCCTTGGTTTGCCACCAGGTTCCCTGAGGCCACCTGGCGTCGCCCGACGGAGTGCCTGCCAGTCACAGCAGTGGGATGTGGTGGCCCGAGCAAGGGCGGGAGTCAGGATGGAGCCATGTGGACCCAGCCTGGGTGTGTCATGTTCTCCAGAGGACCCCCCCCCACACACACACACACAGCAACAAGGCAGTCAGTGGCAGCTGAGAGCAGCATCGAGCAGCCTCTCCAAGGCTGGGCCCTTGGAATGACAAGCCTGCCTGCGAAGTGAGGGGTGAACTGGAGCCACTTGAACCACCCGAGGCAGGAGTTTTTTTCTCTGCAGTTCCTAATTAGCTTGGGCATGCCTTTCCTCCTCTCCCTCCTCCTCTTCCTCCTCCTCTTCCTCCTCTTCTAACAGAGGGTAATTGTGGGATTCCCCTTGAACTATAACAGGCACGGTGACTGTGAGCCTCCCAGGGCTCTGGGTCACAGCTGGGAGGTACCGGCACCAGGGAAGACTCAAGATTTGTGATTGTAATGATAGGAACGTATCTCCTGGCTCTTCCTGACTACTCTTGCTTACAATGGACAGCTGTGGTACTCCAAGACCCCCTGTGCTTGGGATGTAGCTCGGTGGAAGAGTTCTTACCTAGCATGAGCAAGGTCCTGAGTTCTATCCCCAGCACCAATACAAAACACAAGCCAATGGAGCAGAGGTCACTTGGCAGTCCCGGGCCTTGCCTAAGCATCTGGGTCAAGGCAACTTGCCTTGTCTTCTTGGATCCTTTCAGCCCCTGAGCAAGGCCTGCGCTGTCTCTGGCCACCATCTTGCCCTTGTCTCTTGGGCCACGCGTATCACCTGTGTGCCCACAATGTGTCCTCCAATTCCACTTAGCTGTGCGTCCTCAGAGTCCGGGCACATGGAGGATAGGCATGTCCTTCCTGAACAGCCTCCCTGTCCACTTCTAGCCTGACGGTGGGATTGTGGCCTTTCCCCCTGCACTCTGCCCAGTAGCTTATTTAACAAGAGTAACCTGCCATCCCACCCTTGCCTTGCCCCAGGATTAAAACCTGCCCTGAGTTGGATTCTGATCTGTGGAAGCTTGGAATAGATGGCTGGAGCTCTGGGGAGGCAGGGCACCTAGACGCTCTGAGTGCTCTGCCTTGGATGACCCCTAGACAAATCTCTCTACCTCCCTTCCTGGCTTCGTCGTTGTCACCTGCAAAAGTGCTTCAGTTAGCCTCTGATGTTAACATCTGGAGTGTTCTTCCCAGAGGACGTGGGCACTCGGGGTTCCTAGGGGTGGATGCCTGGCTAACTTGGGCTGTTGGGGTTTCAGGAAGGAATCTCCTGTGACTGACAGTCAAAAGGAGGAAGGCTGGATAGCTCCTGGCCTGCAGGCTAGCTCCCCATTTCTGGCTGATCTTTCTGTCTCACTTCTGAGCCTTGGCCCCTTCCTGGGAGCTGTGGACCCTGGTGCCCACCCCAGGAAGGCAGTAGCTGGGTGCCTGGCAGGCCTAGTGAAGCCAGCACTTGCTTGGCAGGAGGCCTGTGGTGGCGCCAGGCCAGGAGCTTCCCTTCTCAGGCTCCGAGCAGAGCTCACCCACTCACACTCCCTGAGGCGCCTGCATTGCAGCAGACTGAGCCCAGGAGCTGCATTGGCTGCTCGGACCTAGGAGGGATGGAGGAAGGCCGGGGCGAGAGAGCCTGCCTGTCTCATGCCTTCTCTTTGCCCTGACCCCACTTGGCCCTGGATCCCTTTGAAGAGGCAGATGCTGAGTAATCAAGCTATAGCTCTGACACACACTCAGATCTGCCTGGCAGTGCTGGGAGGACAGAAAAATCAAAAATAAAATAAAAGACCAACCCCCCTCCTGAGGCTTGGGACCCTCCATGCCATCTCAGCACCTCAGACATTTTCTTGGCATGTGGGCATGCCCACCTGGAAGAGACTGTCATCAAGTATAGAGCACAGACTTTGGAGCTCTATCTAGCTGTGTGACATGGAGCAGGTCATTTGACCTCTCTGTGCCTCAAGTGTCTAAACTGTAAAATTAGAATATATTTCATGGAAGTCTCACAGTGCCACGTTCATGTCCCCACCAGAGAATATGGGCTCTTACTGGTGTCACTGCTGCTTCTTGCCTGAGCAACATCCACTATTTTTCTTTTCTTTTCTTTTTTTCTTTTCTTTTCTTTTTTTCTTTTCTTTTCTTTTTTTCTTTTTTTTTTCTTTTCTTTTTTTTTTTTTTTTTTTTTTTCTTTTTTTTTTTTTTTTGAGACAGGGTTTCTCTGTGTAGCCCTGGCTGTCCTGGAACTCACTCTGTAGACCAGGCTGGCCTCGAACTCAGAAATCCGCCTGCCTCTGCCTCCCAAGTGCTGGGATTAAGGGCGTGTGTCACCACTGCCCAGCCCTGCTATTTTTCTTAATGGAGCACCTCCTGTCAGTGTTGGTTATATTCAGAAGTAACATTGACCACTCTGCCATTCACCAGCTGTGGGATGCTGGGTAAATTCTTCTCTAGGCCTCATTTTCACCATCGGCTACATGGAGATGATGACAGTGCAAACCTCACAGAGTTATCTTGGGGATAATCTAACACATGAAAAGCAGGTGGTTCGAGGCTTGGCTCTTTCCATAAGCTCTCAGTGCAGGTATTAGACGCCTGCTGTATGTTGAGCCTGGAGTGCACATAGGTGGAGGACCCTGGTGCTGGGGTCCTTCACACAGGGGCTTTTTTTGGTTTAGGTCCATGTTGGCTGAGTGAATGAAGCCTCAGTTTCTCTAAGTGTAAATGGGGATGCAAACAAACTGACCTCATGTAAAAGATTAGATCCCTCAACAGCTCAAAGTCAGTCCCCATGGTGTGGCCCCCAGAGCAACGGGGGAAAGTTGTCCCTCAGGACTGACTGTCCTGTCACTCAGCGCTTCCCTGTCCACATCAGAGCGCCGCCTGCTTTACTGATAGGACACCATCGCTTCCTCTGAGGAAAATGTGATCAGGCATTAGTCAGTGCTGGGGTCAGCCTCAGCCAGGTCCTAAACCTACCCTAAACAAACTCCACCCCCAGCCACAAGATCCATGCCTCTTGTCCCTCAAGCTCTGGGCTCTCCCAGGCCCTAGTGAGTCCTCAGGGGCCCAGTGTGGGAGGAGCTTCAGTGGAGTGGACAGCAAAAGCAAAAAAAAAAAAAAAGGTCCAGAGCTAGGTGTGAGGGCCAATCTAGGCTGTATCTAAAAGACTCTGGAAACTTTCAAGCAGACACAAAGGTCTCTGGGTTGCCATGGAACCCAAGAGAGTGAAAGGTGAGCTGAGATATAGTGTGTACCGTTGCTATCAGCAGCAGTTAGTGTGTGCCAGGTGTGCCGGGCCTGATATCTAGGCGCTGAACTTCACTGCCACCCTGTGCAACTGGAGCAGTGAAGACTCCAGTGCCATCTGTTGAGCTCTGCTAATCTCAGCGTCACGTCCTCAGTGGTGGCAAAGTCCTCAATGTGACCCCCATCACCCTCCCACCTCCCAGTGCCTGAGCCCTCCTTGTTTCAGGGTACACTCTTGCCCCAGGGCCTAGGCCTTCTCTTCCACCTGCCCAAAATGCTTTCCCCAGTATATCCTTGGGGCCGATTCTTTCCTCTCTGTCCCTGTCCCTGTCCCTGTCCCTGTCCTCGTCTCTCTCTGTCTCTGTCTGTCTGTCTGTCTGTCTGTCTGTCTCTCTGTGTGTGTGTGTGTGTGTGTGTGTGTGTGTGTGTGTGTGTGTGTGTGTGTGTAGGATATTAAACCCAGGGCCTCACACATAAGCAAGCATTCTATCCTTGAAGTTAACCCTATACTATCTCTTCACCCTTAAATTTGATACTGGGTCTCACTAAGCTGCCCAGGCTGGCCCTGAGCTTGCTAGCCTTCCCCAGTAGCTAGAATTCCAGTCGCTCCCCACCTCTTCTGAGCCTTGTTGGGTGTCTCTCCCCTGTCTGCCCCCCTCTCTCCTTTCACAGGCTTCACTCTTAGCATTCAGGGCCAGTCATCTCTTTCTTTTAAGATTTCTTTTTATTTTATGTGTGTGAGTTTCTTGCCTACATGTATGTGAGCACACCACAAGCATTCCGTGTCCAAGGAGGCCCCAGGAGGAGGATGTTGGAGCCCCTGGTATTGGCGTTATAGATGGTTTTTAGTTACTGTGTGGGTATTGGGAATCAAAGGTGGGAATCTCTTTGTTGTCCGGTGCTGTGTGTGTGTGTGTGCACGCACAGCCAAGTGTGTTCATGTGTATCTGCGTGTGTGCTGCACACCTGTGAGCTTCAGAGGCCAGCATCAGCTATCTTTCTCCATTGCTCTCCACTTTTTGCTAACAATTATTTCTGTTTATGGGTATGTATGTGTGCCTGCATGAGTTTATGTGTACCACGTGCAAGCAGGAGCCCGTGGCATCCAGAGGCCATCAGATCCTGGGGAGGGGAAGTTACAGGCAGTTGAGGGCAGCCTGATGCAGGGGCTGGGTCCTCCTCAAGCACACAGCTAATGGCTCGTAATGTTGAGCCTTCTCCGGAGCCCTCACTGAACTTGGAGCTCAGCGATTCTGGCTGCTCAGTGAATTCCAGGATCCACCTGTCTCCGACGCACACCCCACCCTCGGGGACTCGTAGAAAAGTTTGTTCTGTCTGGCTCCTATGGGTCCTGGGGTTTAACTCCAATCCCCATGCTTACAGTACTTACAGCAAGTACTCCGCCCTCCGAGCCACTCGTTTTCCCTAGACCCTGTTTTTATGTTTTCTCTTCTTAAAAGTGTCTTTCTCTCCCTGTAGTCCGGGCTACACTCAGACTAAAACTCAGTGCAGCCCTCCCTGCTTCAGCTTCTGGAGGGGAGTGTGGGGGCCTAAGTCATACCTGCCTTGAGTTTTGTTCATTGCTAAATCCCAAACACAAGGTACAGAGTCGCGCCTACAGCAGATGTGAAATAAACATTCCTTGCATGAGAAGAACCTCCAGCATCCCAGGAAATCACTGTAATTACCGGACTCTCTCGGGGTCATGCAGCCCTAGGAACACAGCTGAACCTCTCACCCTGATGCTTTCTGTTCCCCACAGGTGTGGCCTTGCCCAGCTGTCCGTGATGGCCTTGCGCCGGTGAGCCAAAGCCAGCCCCTATCACCCACCGGCCACCAGCCCGCAGGATGAGGCTGTGGAAGGCGGTAGTAGTGACGCTGGCCTTCGTAAGCATGGACGTCGGGGTGACCACGGCCATCTATGCCTTCAGCCACCTGGACCGCAGCCTGCTGGAGGACATCCGACACTTTAACATCTTCGACTCGGTGCTGGACCTCTGGGCTGCCTGCCTGTACCGCAGCTGCCTGCTGCTGGGGGCTACGATAGGCGTGGCCAAGAACAGTGCTCTGGGGCCAAGGCGCCTGCGGGCCTCTTGGCTCGTCATCACCCTCGTGTGCCTCTTTGTGGGCATCTATGCCATGGCCAAACTGCTACTCTTCTCAGAGGTGCGCAGGCCCATCCGGGACCCATGGTTTTGGGCACTCTTTGTGTGGACCTACATCTCGCTGGCTGCCTCCTTCCTGCTGTGGGGGCTGCTGGCCACTGTGCGGCCAGATGCGGAGGCCCTGGAGCCAGGGAATGAGGGCTTCCACGGGGAGGGCGGGGCCCCTGCTGAGCAGGCATCAGGAGCCACACTACAGAAGCTGCTGTCCTACACAAAGCCTGACGTGGCCTTCCTAGTAGCTGCCTCCTTCTTCCTCATTGTAGCAGCTCTGGGTAAGTGGGGTCTTGGGTCTAACCATGCTGAGCCTTGGTCTCCAGGGATGCGCTTCAGGTTGCTTAGCAACCTCTTCCCTCTCAAATGTATACCCATTTATTTGCTTAGGGGGTTTATACCTCCCGGAGTCCCAGAAGGAATGGGGATGGTGTCTTACCTTGTCATCTCAGCACTTGAGAGACTGAGGCAGGAGGATTGTTGAGAGTTTGTGGCCAGCTTGGGCAAAGAGTAGGCCTCTGTCTCAAAAATACAGAGGAAGGGGCTGGAGAGATGGCTCAGTGGTTAAGAGCGCTGACTGTTCTTCCAGAGGGCCTGAGTTCAATTCCCAGCAACCACATGGTAGCTCACAACCATCTGTAATGGGATCTGATGCCCTCTTCTGGGGTGTCTGAAGACAGCTACAGTGTACTCATACATAAGATAAATAAATCTTTTTTTAAAAAAATACAAAGATGTAAAAAGGCAAAAGTTTAGCTAATTCTACCCGATTGCCCACATTGTTCTGGCCAAGGGCTAACCATAGAAGGTTATAGACTTCATGTGGGCAGGAGGCCTATTTATTCCCTCATCTCATGTGTACATACATATATGTGTTTGTGTTCTTGTGTGTACACAGAGGTCAGCATGTGTATCATCCTCAATGGCTTCCACCTTATTTTTGAGACAGAATCTCTCACTGAACCAGGAACTCATTGATTGGCTAGAGGAGCTGTCAGTCACCCCCCCTTCCTCCTATCTCCACCTCTTCAGCAGTGGGATTACAGCTACCACGCTCAGCTGTTGCACATAGAGGGGAGGGTGGGGGTGTCTCTCCCCAAGCGAGCCCTCATCCTCTGTGTGTGGTGTTTCCCAGTGCAGCTCCCAGGACCTCACTCCTCATCCTCTGTGTGTGGTGTTTCCCAGTGCAGCTCCCAGGACGTCACTCCTCTCCTGTGCACACTGTTTGGATTCCTGTTTGTTTTCTAATGTCTCCTGGACAGCCTCCCCCCACCAAAAAAAAATTGGTTTCTTTGGCTGCATAGAATTCTACTGTGTGCGGTAGCATATATCTTTCCCCATCTGTCTCCCATTGCATGAGCTCGTCTCCTGTGACTGAACAGAGCTGAAGGGTGAAGTGTCTTGGCTCGAAAGTTAGGTATCTGCTGCTATAGGTCTGGTCTTCTCCGAAGCATGGGCAGGAAGGTGGTACTGGAAAGTTGAGACTCCATAGCTCCTCCCACTGGCAGGGCCTGGGGTCTCAGTGAGCTGTGTGACCTGGCGTGAGTCTATCAACCCTTACTTCTCTCTTGTGGGGAATGGCGAGCACAGGCTTGGTACATTGTGGTAGGTATCCAGGAATTCACAGGGACAGACCCTGGGGGTAGTGACACAGTCAGAGTATTCTCAGAGAAAGACAGTGAACCTGAGCTGGCAGCTGCCTCCACCTTTACCTCCAGACTCCCTCTCCCTAAACCCTCCCCCTCGTCCCCACCCCACCGTCCCCTCGGTTCCTCTCTTTAGAGTCTGTGTGATGTGAGGCAGCCACTCAGCCTCTGCTCGTTGGTCTGTGTCTGTGAAGCAGGGGTACAGTCCCCACATCAATCAGCTGTGTTGCTGTGACAGAATGCCCAGGACAACGGCTCGGAAGGGAGAAAGGTTAGCCTGGGTCCTGGAATCCGGTTCCAGCTACGGTTGTCTGGGTTCATGGATATGGGGCCTAGAGTGAGCCAGATCATCATGGCCAGAGTGTAGTGGAACGGGACTGCTCACCTGATGGTGACCAGGAAGAAGGCAGACAGATAGACGAAGGGGGGAAGACAAAGACACACCAGCCATGACTAAGCCCAACCTTCTAATGTTTGCACCAAGTCCCAGGCGAGGAGTGATCCTCCATCACACAAGCTTTTGAGGGAATATAAAAACCATGGTCCCCATGGTTTTGAGGGACAGGGAGTGGGCCAATGAGCTAAGAAGATAAAATGCCTCAGATGAATCTTGGCACATGAGGAGCAAGTTAGCCTTCAGTGGCTGTGAACTCCAGGCTGACCCGTTCTGTTTAACCAACTTCTGCACTTGCATCAAAGCCCCAGGTCCTTTCTTCTGTAGCCATCTTGGATTTATCTGACTGGCCTTTCTGTACCCCTCAGCCATTGTGTTGGTGACCTTTCCAGGCCTGATTCACCCTGGGTGCTAATTGCTGGAACCAGATGTCACTCCATGACCTTGTCCCTATGCCTGTGGTGGCCCTGTGTTGCTGTGGCATACTCAGGGGGTACAGATGTACTCCATTGCCTCTGAGTTCTGGCAGCCCTCAGGGCTACATGAGGCCCAGGACTGGGTCAGGCCCAGGGCACTGGTGCCTGGCATGCTAGGGCTCAGTTTCTCACCCTGCAGCGGTGTGATGCTTGTGAGTGCTAAGAGAGGCAAGCAGGGCACCCGATGCGGCTGCAGAGCAGGTGTGAGGCACCATCTCTGTAGACCAGACTGGCTTGAACTCACAGAGCTAGAGCTCCTCCTGCCTCTGCCTTCCGAATGCTGAGATTAAAGGTGCCCCGGGCAGCAATGCTGTCTCTTATTGTCAAGATTTTTTATTTTATTTTCTGAGGCAGGATCCTTTTTATAGGCCTGGCTGTCCCAGAAGGACTCTTTTATTGTTTGAAAATCACGTTTTAAATTTATTTATTTATTTATTTATTTATTTATTTATTTAGGGAAGGGACTGGTTGAGCAGATGCCATGACACTCAGAGGACAACTTAAAAGAGTCAGTTAGTCCTCTCCTTCCACCATGTAGATCCTGGCATTAAACTCGGGTTGTTAGGCTTGGTGGCAAGAGGTGAGCCATCTCACCGGCTCAGGGTTCTCTCCCGTTTGTTTTCCATTTTATGTTTGTGTACACATAAGTACATGGCACCTGTGTGGGTGTACGTAGTGTCCAGAAGCGGATGTTGGCTGTCTTCCCCAGTCACCCTCCACCTTATCTTTTGAGACAAGGTCTCTCACTGAACCTGGAGCTCATTAATTCAGCTGGGTTGGCTGGTGAGTGCCAGTCTAACATGGGACACATGCCACCACGCTGAGCTGTTCACCCGGGTGTGGGTGCCAGGGATCTGAACTCAAGCTTGCACAGCAAGCCCTGTACCAGCTTCTTAGCTCCTGGTTATTTGTGGCTTTCTCTTTCAGACAAGACCTCAGGCAACCCAGGCTGGCCTTGAACTCCTCACGTGCCTGCCTCCACCTCTCAAGTGTGATTATAGGCATGTGCTGTACCACACCTGGCTTGCTATTGGAGACAGGGTCTTCTTAGATCAATGCGGCTGACCCCCCGTCAGCTTGAAATGCTCCTGCCTCAGCTCCCAAGCAGTGTAAAGCAGGCTTCCTTCGTTGGGTTTCTTGGCATCTCGACTGTATAGAAATGTGGGCAAGCTCAGAGCTCCAGTCTCCTCCTCTGTGGAAAGAAGTCATTTCCACAAATAGCAAGAACAAAAATACCAAGCCCGTAAGAACACCGGGTGACATTTGGGACTTGGGAGAGATAAAGGAGCAGATGTCTGAGGTAAGATGTGTTCTAGGCAGCCGTGCCCAGGTCCTGAGGCAGAAGGCACCTAGTTGTTAAAGAGGCACCGAGGCTAGCGGGGCTGGAGCAGGGTGAGCGAGGTGAGGCAGAAGCCCTGTGCCTTCCTGCATAGGCTGCTACGAGCCTTTGTGAGGACCTTGACTCCGACCCTGAGAAAGCTGGGAGTGAATGGGCTGTGCTGAGCTGAGCTGGCCAAGATCTGAGTTGAGTTTCAAGGTGGGAGCAGCCCATGAGATAGTCCAGACGAGATGGGTGACTTAGAACAGGGAGAGCCTACTGAGGCAGCAGCAGAGGTCAGATGAAGGAAATGCTCCTGAAGCCTAGTGTAGGATTCGGAGTGTCGGCGATGCTTGCAGGTTCCTCAGAAGGGTTTGCCCTGTACCCCCATAACACAAGACCACACAGCTCATCATAATCAGAATTCCACACGGTTTTCTTCCCTGTGGGTAAACCGAGGCAGAGCTCTAGGCCAGCTATGGTTGGAATCCCCATTTGGCCAGTTAGATGGCTCCCTTGAGGTTCTGCTGCTCATCCAGCAGAGGGTGCCATTTCCCCACAGAAGGCCAGAGTGCAAGCTGCTGTGTGTGGAAAAACTACCTGTGTCCAGCCTCAAGCCAAGCTCAGCCTAAGCAAATTGCTGCAGTGAGGACACCCAGAGGAGACAGGGCCGACCTTGAGGGCTTCTGCACTGACCATTTTGTGAGAGTGGGCATTCCAGAATATTGGAGGCAGGTGCTTCGGCTCTTCTGGGGTACGGCAGCCTTGGAGCAGGTGAGGGCTAGCATGCCGCCCAGGGCTAGGGCTTAGCTCTATCCCCAGGACTAGGAGCAGAGGTGCTGCCGGCTTCGGTGTTGGGGAGGGCTGCTGTCTGCATGCAAGTGAGCATAGCAGGGTCCTTAGAGACGAGGAACTGTGTCCAGGCCTCTATAGCTCACCATGCCACCCCTCCCCAGCGCAGCTGCAGGAAAAGCAGGGCAGGGCTTTGAAAGGCTCAGCCCAGCTTCTGAGTGAACACACCTCAAAGCCCCGCCTCCCACATAGGAGATCGTCCACATGTATGAGCTTGTGTTGACTCTCAGCCATTCCTCTTCCTTGCTCTGTGACCCACTGAGTCAGCAGGGTGAAGACACAGGAAGCCTGTGGGTGAGAAATCACCCTGCCAGCCATAGTGCCACCCTCAGAGGTGTGGGACCAGCACGGCCTGGAGCCACGCCAGCAAGGACTTCCTGGTTCTAGAAGGTGGCCTCCACACCTGGAAATGACCTTTGCATCCATCAGCAGCTGCTGAGCTGTGTGTGTGACCTATGTGGAATGGGTGATACCAGACCCATGACAGGCCTTACTCTGGAGGGAATGAGGTGGCTTCGAATTCTTGTCACCCAGGTGTCATCAGTGTCACATTATATGTTCTCTAAAGAGAAGTGTATTTATTTTCTTTTCTGGGTTGACCTTGGCTCCCAATTGAGGGCACAGTCCATCTTGGTAGGAAAGTCATGGCTCAGGCACATGATGCCGCAGGTCACATGGCATCCATCCTGGAAGCAGAGATGAGTTCTGGTGCTAAGCTTGCTCTCTCAATTCTATTTGGTCTGGGACCCCTGCCTATGGAGTACTGTAGCCCACGTTTATGATGTGTCTCCCACCATCTAGAAACTCCCCACAGCCATGCCCAGAGGTCGGTTCCCATGATGCTTAAGGCCCTTCAGATTGACAGTTTAACCACAGCAAGGGCAAGCAGGCATCAAAGAACAGACCTTGGATGGGGTGAGCAGGGAGGGTGGCTGTGGGCTCCCCTCTGAGCCTGCCCTGTCTTCCCCCACAGGTGAGACCTTCCTGCCCTACTACACTGGCCGGGCCATTGACAGCATCGTGATCCAGAAGAGCATGGACCAGTTCACCACAGCCGTTGTTGTCGTTTGCCTGCTGGCCATCGGCAGGTAGCCACCCAACCCATACACATCACTCCTGCAGGAGGGAGGGCAGGAGGGAACAGGCCCAGCCTAGCACCACTGCAACCTCCCAGACTGACATGGAACCCTTTGGTTGAGCCACATCCTAGAGCCGTACCCCCTTGGCTCTGAAAATGGCTCCAGTCCCTGAAGATAGCTCTCTCTCTCCCTGGCTGGCTTGTGAATATGTAGCCCAAAGGATTGGCTTTCTATACTGTTCTAGAAGGGTCTGGCTGACAGTGTGAAGTCCCTTACCCTTGGTGTAGGATTTACTGGGGAGTAAGGGGGTCTAGACCCAGATGCCATCCCTACAGAGTGGCCTGTCCTCTGTCCTTGGGGAGGAGGGGCTGCTGGTGGGTGGCGCTGCCTGCCGGAAGGACACCGGCTATACCGTCTCTCATCTGCAATCAGCTCATTGGCCGCAGGTATTCGGGGCGGTATTTTCACCCTCGTATTTGCCAGACTGAACATTCGCCTCCGGAACTGTCTCTTCCGCTCACTGGTGTCACAGGAGACCAGCTTCTTTGACGAGAATCGCACAGGTTGGTCCCTCCTGGGGCCTTCGGGTGTCCAGGGTGAACTAGTTTCCTGTGGGGCCCGACAGCAGCATGGCTTGTCCCACCAGCACTTCCTGTGGTCCAGTCCAGGGTGGAGCCCTGGGATACTAAGCTGCCTGGTGGCATTTTGGTGTGAGTTGGGGCCACCACAGGACTCTGGCCAGGCCTCTTGAGCTCTCTGCAGTGACCAAGGCCTCTCTTGTCTTGTGAAAACCCAGGGGCCAGTGCTGCCCGAGAGCGAGGCCCGCAGAGGCCCAGTTCCTGTGGACCAAGTGATGGGAAGAGCCAGCAGGGAGACAAACAGCATGTCCACCATGGTCCCAAGCACTGGGCCAGTCCACACCTGCCCCACCCCTCACCCGCAGGGACTATTTCCCCCCTGTAGTAACGGCCCCATGGCTGTTGCAAGGCTTCTACTCCAGTATCCCACAGTGTGTGAGGAACACTGCTGTGTGTTCCCCTCAGTGCAGGAGGCTACTTCTGAGGGGGGTGTAGGGTTGTTTACCCACTCTGTCAGTGAGGACTAGCAGAGAGAAGTTTGCAATCTGGCTGTGGTGGGAACATGTGCTGTCATGCCAGCCTTCCCCAGCTGACCTTCAGCCAGTATCTACTCGGCAGGCGCCTCACACAACATGCTGGAACCATGTGTGGCACACACCTGTGACCCTGTCAAGGCCACCCTGGCCTCAAACAAAACAAAGAAAAAGATGGTACTAGGGTTGGGGCTGGCTCCCTAGTCTTCCAGAAGTGCCCCCATCACTCTCTGGTAGCATAGTGGGGGAGAGGTCTGACTCCTATTATCCATCTCAGAAGCCCCTTAGTGTCCCACTGCCTACCCTGGCAGCTCTGGGCATCCTTGCCACAGAGGGCTGAGTGCCTGTGTTCCAGGGGACCTCATCTCCCGCCTCACCTCTGACACTACCATGGTCAGCGACCTCGTCTCCCAGAACATCAACATCTTCCTGAGGAACACGGTCAAGGTCACAGGCGTGGTGGTCTTCATGTTCAGCCTCTCCTGGCAGCTGTCCCTGGTCACCTTTATGGGCTTCCCCATCATCATGATGGTTTCCAACATCTATGGCAAGTACTACAAGGTAGGAGCGTCCGGTCCCCAGGCAGTGCCTCTGTCTGTGTCTAGAGCCTTGGAGGCTACCCAAGGCTGTTCTGAGGCAGTCTGTGTTTATTTACTTGTCTTCACTTGGTCACTGGGTGTTTCCTGAGCACCTACTGTGTGCCCGGCACTGGGAAGCAGTGAGGCAGGCTGCAGGTAATAACTGGCCTTGGGTATCAGCCAGGCACGATGGTCACACCCATCATCCCAGCATGCAAGGCTGTGAGGACTGCCACTACACATTTGGACCCACCTGAGCCAGAGAGGGGGCCCTGGTAGGTACACCAGCCATGAGCGTGGGGTGGCGAGTGCGACCTGAGGAAGGTGGGGCTCTCAGGACTGTGAGTTCTGAGCAGAGGGTACAGCACAAAGCTCTGTGGTAGGAATGTGCCTGATGGGTATGAGAAGCTGGCAAGTGGCTGTTGGGGTAGGTGATGGGAGACAGGACAGTGGCAGGCGATGAGGGCAGAGTCTGACCCTCTGGTTTTGAGGGGGATGGTGGCGTGGGCCTTGCCTGTGATGAGGCAGCCTGAAGTCCCTCTGCCGTTGCCTGCTGACTGGACTCACTCTTCCTGGCCTGCTGGATTTGCAGGAGCCCCAGAGCTGAGTTCAGACATACAAGTCTGGGCCCCATGACAGGCTCAGGCACCCCTGGGGAGGCGACTCAAGAGGAGAGCTCCCAGCCTTGCTGGGTCTCTTTCCTAGCTCTACGACCCTCCCCTGTGTAAGACAGTCCCCTTCAACCTCCAGCAAAAGGCCACCACCCCTGAGCCCTGATCACGGATTCTACTCTAGCTCCTCACTGAGGGGGAAAGTAAATAGTTGGGATGGAGCCTGTCCCCTGCCCACCTCCACCCTGCCCCCACCCTCCTTCCTTCTCACTGGCCTCTACCTCTGCCTACCTCAGGCCCCACCTCTAAGTGAGTAGAGCCTTGAAGAAATTTGTTTAGGGTCTACCATCTTTACAAAGCACACATACCACCTGCAGCCAAATGTGACCCGGACTGCTAGAGGCCCAAGGAGTAAAGGCACTGCTGTGCAAACCTGGGGACCCAAGTCCAATGCCCAGAGACCACGGAAAGATGGAAGGACATAATCGACTCCATAAAGCTGACCCATGCCAGGAGACGTCTGCCTTCCCCCTACCACCCCCCACCCCCCGACACACACACCAGGCATGACTTGGGGCCTCACCTGACACACACACGCCAGACATGACTTGG
>NW_022196905.1:117815673-117824855 GCF_008632895.1 Mastomys coucha | reverse complement strand
CCCCCCCCCCCAAACCGGACATGACTTGGGACCTTACCTCTCAGGCCCACACACACGCACACATACACACACACACACCAGACATGACTTGGGGCCTCACCTCTCAGGTTCAGAGTGCCTTTTTTCTTTCCTGCTCCCCGTGACCAAGTGTTGACATTCAGGCTATGGGAGCTGCCCTATAGGAAGGTCCGCACCCCTGCCTGCTCCAGCAGCTGTTGTGTTCATGACTGCAGAGCAGACTGCGACAGGCCTGCTGCCCTCCGAAGCTACCTCTCCTCGCCATGTGAGCACATTTCCCAGCCTGTGGTGGCCACGGCCCCTGTGTCTGGAATCTCACACCCTCATCTAGTTTGTGCTGATAATAAACACTGCCCCTTAGTGCTCGGTGTTTCTCATATTGTGTACAACCTGAGCAACATCTGGGGACTACCATTCTTATGCCAGCTCAGGGCCAGGAATGGACACTTCTTTTCTAGAGCTAACTGTAGTCCAAATGTAGTCAGGGGTCTCACTCAATGTCAGTGGGGGCCTGCTTCGCTGCTTCCAGTGCTGGTTACTGGGAGTGACTTAAGACTCAGCCAGCCGGACAGGGGTGGCGCACGCCTTTAATCCCAGCATTTGGGAGGCAGAGGCAGGCAGATTTCTGAGTTCGAGGCCAGCCTGGCCTACAGAGTGAGTTGCAGGATAGCCAGGGCTACACAGAGAAACCCTGTCTTGAAAAACAAACAAACAAAAGGTCTCCCAACCCCAGAAACTGGCCCACACCCAGGAGCTCCACTGGCTTTGTTCTCTTGAGTCTGTCTTGTCAGTTAGGAGGAGATGGGGCTGGGGTGGACAGAACGGGATGGAAGTGGGCTCCGAAGGATAGTGAGGCTGCCCTGCCCACCCCTGTGCACAGAGGCTCTCCAAGGAGGTCCAGAGCGCCCTGGCCAGAGCCAGCACCACAGCCGAGGAGACCATTAGCGCCATGAAGACGGTGCGCAGTTTTGCCAATGAGGAGGAGGAGGCCGAGGTGTTTCTGCGGAAACTTCAGCAGGTGTACAAGCTCAACAGGAAGGAAGCAGCAGCCTACATGTCCTATGTCTGGGGCAGCGGGGTATGTGTGGTCAGGCGCCAGGGCTGAGGGCATGGGCGTCCACATAGTCCAGGTCCCCACGTGTGGGTGTCAGGCTATCCGAGTCGTTCCTGGAAAGACCACAGTGCCGTTCCTTCAGGGGCTTCTGTCCCCCTATAAGGTGGCAGGGCCGGTAGGAGCTTGTATTCTCAGGCTAGCTAGGGTCCAACCTAGGCCTCAGTCCCTCCTAGAGAATGGAGAGAATCTGCTTTGTCCCTGTCCCAATAGTCTGGGAGGTAGGAGCTAGGCTGGCTTTGTCCCAATAGTCTGGGAGGTTAGGAGCTAGGCTGGGTTTGTCCCAATAGTCTGGGAGGTTAGGAGCTAGGCTGGCTGGGAATTGGAGGGCAGGAAGTAGCTAGAGGGGTACAGGGGAGTCAGGAGGCAAGGACTATTCAGGAGCTGCCACCTGAGACACTACTCCTTAAAAATGCCTGTCAAGCCTCTGTCAGCTCATCCACATGAGCACCTTCTGCCATGCACAAGGACGCTTGTCCAGCTGCTGGCCTCGATCTGGCTTGGAGTGGGAAAGGCTGTTGGGGATTCTGAAAAGGTTGTAGGTTGTCTCATCTCTCAGACATTCCCCCCCACCCCCCGCAAAATCCACAACAGGAGGTCCCCAAGATACAGCCCTTCTTCAGGAGTGTACTTAAAGGAACAAAAAAGCCTCACTAGTCTGCTCTGGCTGCCGTGTGACCTTATTGGTGCACCAACCTCTCTGAGCCCTGCTCTTTTGCAATGAGAACGAATAACTCTGCCCTGGCCCAGGAGAGGAACTTGAAAGTGGCATGTGCCAGCCAGGACCTTACAAAGAAAGCCTTGTTCTGCTGCCAAGCCCCACAGCCTGCTCCAGTGAGGGGCCTTTGTAGGGAGCTGCTGGGGGAGGGGTGTGAGTGACAGATGGGGCAATGAAGTTTCCGTTGGTGGCAGGATGTTCAGAGCTTCTAAGGCTGCCCTCCAGCACCCAGTGAGATAGTTCAGTGGGAAAAGACACTGTCACCAAGCCCAGTGATTTCAGGTCCTCTCCTCAAGCTTCTCTCCTGTTTCCCTGGTCTTACTAACAGGGAACAGAGTTGAGAAACAGAGTAGAGGGCAGGGCCCAGGGCTGGCTAAGGCCTGGAAGCATAAGCCATGCTTGTCTCCTTCTGCACAGCTCACACTCCTGGTGGTCCAGGTCAGCATCCTCTACTACGGGGGCCACCTAGTCATCTCGGGGCAGATGAGCAGCGGCAACCTCATCGCCTTCATCATCTATGAGTTTGTCCTGGGAGACTGCATGGAGGTGAGAGGCAGCCATGGGAGGGCGAGGGGTGAGAGGTGAGAGCAGGTTCCAGTTTCTGTGGGGTGGGCAGGTTTTAGCCAAACAGAATGCATGCAAGATTGCACTATGACCTGCCTCAGAACTCTAATACAACACCTCTAGGATAACAGTGCCAGAGAAGCAACCGCTGGCCCGGAACAAACGATGAACTATTGGAACACTTAACAGGCGCATTGCGTGTGTACTCCCTCTGACTTCACAGCAACCGTGTGCCATCTTGGTGTTAACTCGGTCCCCAAGGTGGACATAACTATAGCAGTACCTCAAGGGGCTGCACACAGGAGGCAGGCCGGCATCTTCCATCCATACTCCACCGCCACTTCCCTCAGTGTGGGGTGGGGCAAAATATTTGTACTCTTGTTTCTGAGAGAAGCCACCTCGTTGCTTAAAGGCACTCGGTGAAGAGTGCTACCATTTTGGCTCAAGTTTACACTGGGTGTGTTTGTAGCTACAGAGTATCCATTAAGACTCATTTTAAAGATTAAATCCTGGCTGAGGTTGGCCCCCTTGGCAGAGTGCTTGCTGAGCATGCGTGAACCTGGGCTCCACCCCCAGCTCAATGAAGCGTGCTGCTGTGGGCCTCCACCACAGCGCTGGAGAGGTGGAAGCAGGAGGGTGGGCGACAGAGCAGGGAACCAACAGCTGGCAGCTTGGGCATCACGTCAGAGTCCCCAACACTACAGCTGGGATGTCTCCAAGGGTCTGTGGTGTCCCCAGAGGGAGGGGACCCACGCTGACCACATCATGACTTGCCTTTTGTGGACTTCCTTCCCTTCCCTCCAACACCTAGTGGGGCATCACACACACCTTTAACCCCAGAAGCAGAGACTGGGGGATCTCTGAGTTCTAGGTCAGCCTGGTCAAATGGTCAAGTCCTGTCTCAAAGAGTCATCTTTAACTACATTTTGAGTTGTTTGGAACAGTCTAGATGGGCTACCTGAGGCCTAGAAACAATTGCCAGCTTGTCCCACACTTTTTAGTCCCAGCCTGGGAGGCAGAGGCAGATCTCTGGGATAGCCAGAGTTCCAGGATAGCCAGGACTACATTGTGAGACCCTGTCTTTACAAAAAGAGGGGAACTTAGGACGTGCTGTGGCAGGCAGAGGAAAGACTGCCTGCTCTGCCCTGCGCAGCACACACCCTCTGCAGGGTTGCGTAGGATCCGCGGGCCCTGGCTCCTAATGCCCAGACACTGTGGTATTACTTTTTCCCACCGCCTTCGTTTTCTTCATGGCCACTGTATGCTGCACCAGCAGGTGGCATCTGGGGGCTCCCTGCATCTCCTCAAAGCTGCAGCTCTGACCCACGACCTCCCCTCACCCCATCAGTGGTAGATGTCAGGAATGGGCTGTTGGTGGGACCGGGATGTGTGTCTTCCCTGCAGTCCGTGGGCTCCGTCTACAGTGGCCTGATGCAGGGAGTGGGGGCTGCGGAGAAGGTGTTCGAGTTCATTGACCGGCAGCCGACCATGGTGCATGACGGAAGCCTGGCCCCTGACCACCTGGAGGGCAGGGTGGACTTTGAGAACGTCACCTTCACCTACCGAACTCGGCCCCACACGCAGGTCCTGCAGGTAGGAGCAGCTTGAGGTCTGTCAGAACCATCCTTCCCACATCTTGGGTGTGTGGCCAGAGGCAAGAGAGGCAAGGGCTCCACTAAGAGGCCGACCATTAGCCCTCCAGTAAGGCCTGCTGGAGAGGGCTTGCATGACACAAGTCGAGTGCCTAGTAGGCACCAGGACCGCCTCCATCCCCAGTACCAAAAGGAGGATTGTGTGTGATGGTCGGGGGAACTTGACAAGAAGCCAGACTGGCGAGCTAACACTGCACTGCAATTGGTGTAAATGTTATCCTCAATCTGGATGTCATGCCCTCCAGAAGCACTGGCAGAATAATGGCTCCAGGGTCTGTTGAGGGAGAGGTATGAACCGCCAGCAGAACCTCTCCTCGGAGGTGACCTTGAGTCAGGGAGCAGGAGCTGAACAGGTGGCACTCCACAGAAAACACTCCAGACAAAGGGGACTGGAAATATAAAGGAGCCACCAAGCCAGCCCTGGTAGCTCAGGTTTGTCATCCCAGCTACTGATGTGGCCCGGGGCAGGAGGACCACGCGTTCATGCCCTCATCTGGACTGAACAGCAATGAGTGCCAGGCCAGTCCGTGAAAAGAGAGCTGAGCTCTCTTTTCCACCTGTGGACATCTACAGCAGGAGGACTGTTTAAAGGCTGGATAGTAAGTTCTAGACGGGCCTGGGTCACAGGATAGGTGATGTAGCTCAGTGGTTGAGCTCTTGGCTAGCATGCATATGGTGCTGGGTTCATAGTATCCCAGTATCTCAGAAGAACCACATAATGCTCAAAGTGCCCCAGTCCTAGTATCTTAGGAAGACCATTCAGGGGCCAGCAGTACCACAAGGGGCAGGCAGGGGGATGTCCTCCTGCCCCTGAGACTGGAACATCTTATGTCCCTGCAGAATGTCTCCTTCAGCCTGTCCCCAGGCAAGGTGACAGCTCTGGTGGGGCCCTCAGGCAGCGGAAAAAGCTCCTGTGTGAACATCCTGGAGAACTTCTACCCGCTGCAGGGTGGCCGTGTGTTGTTGGATGGCAAGCCCATCGGCGCCTATGACCACAAGTACCTGCACCGAGTGGTGAGTGCCACATGCCGGTCCCCCTACCCTTCCCTTTCTTGTGAGCCATGACACGGATGAAAAGAAAGGTGTAGTTCTGTCACTGATGTGACCTCCCCATGCAGAATGTTGTGGCACTCCACAAGCCACCACATGCCCCATCTCCTCTCCTAGAGGCAAAGCCCACCCCACCTGTGTGACAACCGTTTCCTTGATTTGCTCTAATTTGACCACCTGGACATACTCAGCCACATGGAGCATGCCAGCGTTGCTTTCGCAGCAGACTCCGTGAAGACAGTCAGCCTATTCATGAGCCCTCCATGTCCTCTCTGTGCCCGCTCTGCTTCCTGCAGCTTGAGCTCCAGGCACATTTAAAGTGCACAAGGTCCCTCCTCTTCCCGCACGAGCTCCTCACCTGCAGGTGCAGACAGAAGTGAAGTGCCGGGCTTACACAGGCCTTGCTTGCCTTCTTCTTTAATGTTTTCATCAGCAGACTACACAACCATCCTTACTGTGGTAGGAGCGTGTATGGAGTGTGTCGGCGATATTCACCTGTTTACTCTCTCTTGCTCCTGCTTCTACTCAAATGTCCTTTTAAAATAACACACACACACACACACTAAAGATGATTTAATTTTTTTCTTTAAAAGAAAGAAAAAGTTGATCCTGTGCTGACTAACAGACAAGCAGAGAGGCCTGTACAATGTTCAGTCTGTGTACTAGACACACCATCTACCCAGAGCCCTACACTTCAGGGGTGTGTGTGTGTGTGTGTGTGTGTGTGTGTGTGTGTGTGTGTGTAAGAGCGAGAGAGAGAGAGAGAGAGAGAGAGAGAGAGAGAGAGAGAGAGAGAGCATGTAAGGAAATGTACACATCTAAGTGAATGTGTGCGTGTGCGTGTGCATTATCAGAGCAAGATCTCAGGGCCTTCCGTGTTAGATGAGTGATGTACCACTGAGCTCTAGTCTCGATGTGGCAGGATGCACAGGCTGGAGAGCCCCCTGCACTGAACATATGTAAGCAGAGATGGGTGGCGGAGATGGGTGGCGGAGAAGGGTGTGTGACGTGCTGGGCGAGCGCTTAGATTCCCAGATGGCATCAGTCCTTCGCTCACTCGCCCAAGTGTCAGTGAGGAAGCAGCTTCCCGCCAGCTTCCTCACTTCCTGGTGGTGACAGGCATCAGGTCCCACTTACCTGCTTATCAACCATCCGGGTTTCCTCTGGGGAATACTGTCTCCTTTACATTTTTAAAATTATTGCAAGCACGAAATAGTCAAATGCAACACTATAGCCTTGAGTTAGTGATTATTCTCATATTGTAGTGATTTTTTTTGTCCTTTTTTCCTTTTTTCTCTCTCTCTCCCTCTCTCTCTCTCTCTCTCTCTCTCTCTCTCTCTCTCTTTCTCCCTCTCTCTCTCTCTCTCTGTGTGTGTGTGTGTGTATGTTCATATGTGTGGCATGCATGTGTGTAAGTATGTGTTGAGGGGCCTGGAGTCAGCCCAGATCACTTCCACCTCATAGTTTGGAGGATTTCTCTGTGAAACACATTGTAGCTGCTGATCCCCTCACTAGCCAGCTCTAGGGATCCTGCCTCTGTTCTCTGAAGCTAGAGAGGCAGGCCTCCAGGCCCACCCCGCAGTGTGGGCTTGGTGAGCTGAACTGGGGTCCTCTGATTTGTTCAGCAAGAAAAGTGCTTTAACCCCAGGGCACCTCCCAGCCCGCTAGTGCATTTTATAATGAAGATGGGACAGTTCCCTCCACCTTGCCTTTCCAGGTCTATCTCAGGGTTAGGGAATTCCTTGCTAACTTAGCTTCTGTCTTTATGTAATGATGTCAGTATATAAAAGCATGCTGTATGTATATATTACTGCATCAGTTACCTTTTTGTTTTTGTTTTTGTTTTTCAAGACATGGTTTCTCTGTATAGCCCTGGCTGTCCTGGAACTCACTCTGTAGACCAGGCTGGTCTTGAACTCAGAAATCCGCCTGCCTCTGCCTCCCAGCTTATGGGCAGCTAGGTTGTTTTCACTCACTTCCCAGTATTACGATATGCTCCCTATTGTTTGTGTCATGTGTGGGAGTTCCCAGTGTGGCCATGTGATGCATGTGGATATCAGGACAACTAGTGGGAGTTGGTGTTCTTCTTCTATGAGGGTCCTGGGAATCGAACTCAGATCGTCAGGCTCGGTGGCATGCCCTTTACCCTTCACCCACCACCCACTGGGCCATCCGACCAGCCCCTACTGCTCTTTTTGTGAATCAGATTCCTAGCCCAAATCACAGAGCAACACTGTCTTTGAACTACTCCTTTTGAAGACAGAAGTGGGTCTGCTGTAGAGGCTTGACACTAGCCACAGCTCTCAAGAGGCTCAGACAGGGGGGTTGTCAGGATTTCAAGGCAGCCTGAGCTATATACTGAGTTCTAGGAGAGTTGGATGACAGAATAAGACCTTGTCTCAAAAAGGGGGGGTGGGGATTAGATAGAATAAGCGCAACTGCTGGGGAAGCCTGCTGTCATGCACCCTATGGTCAGGGGAATCTTGGCTTGGCTCAGAGCACCAAGATTGCTGGCTCCAGATTGTCATTCTGGGAGGCCTGAGGTCTAGGATGGTCTGGGTACCCAGTGCCCTACTAGGAAAGAAGCAGCACAGCTGAGCACAGCCAGCCGGGCAGATCAGATTTCAGACCTGAGACTCCTGGCGTCAGCCAGACGGGGGCTTGGGAGACTCTGTGACAGCTGATGGGTTCATCGACAGACTCTCCTAGTCACCTTGCTCTCCAATGCCCCCCAACAGATCTCCCTGGTAAGCCAGGAGCCCGTGCTGTTCGCCCGCTCCATCACAGACAACATCTCCTACGGCCTGCCTACTGTGCCCTTCGAGATGGTGGTGGAGGCTGCACAGAAGGCCAACGCCCACGGCTTCATCATGGAGCTGCAGGACGGGTACAGCACAGGTACCAGGAGGCGACTCTGAGTTAGGGACTGATGCACCCAGGCCCCATCAGACCATTTTCTTCCCATCGACATGAAATCCCCATCACAGGAACATGCAGTGAGTCAGCCTAGGTGGCGTCTGGTTGGCCACAGTGTGGCACACCCCCCTCCTCCATCAGTCTTGAACATTTCATGTTCAAGATAAAGGTAAAGATCATGTACACCACCAGGCATGATGGTACATAAATATTCGCGTTCAAGGCCAGCCTGGCTACATAGTGAGACCTTGTCTCAAAAAAATGAACAAACAATAACTGGATGGCTTAAGGGCACTGCTGTTCTTCCAGAGGATCAGGGTTCAATCCCAGCACCCACATGGTGGCTCACAGCTGTCTGCAACTTGTGTCCTAGGGAATACAGTACTTCTGGCCTCCATGGGCGCCAGGCATGTGGTGCACAGGCATACATGCAGGCAAAGCACCAACACATAAAATCTTCTTTTTTTTTTAACAAATAATGTTTAGCTGCACATGGTGGTGCAGGGAGATTGTTTCAAGTTCAAAGCTAGCCAAGAGTTCATGAGGAGACCCTGTCTCAACAAACTATATGTGTATGTGTGTCTAAGTGTGTGGAAAATATTAGTCACTGGGGCCACTTAAAGACTTCTTTTGTGTGAGGACAGCTTTTGAGGGTCAGTTCTCTCCTTCCACCCAGGAGCTGGGACTGGACTTACCACTGCTGGTGCAGAAAGTGCCGTTCCCAGTTAAGACATCTTCCAGCCCTTTCTTGGGATTTATTTCAGATGTAGTCTTACTGTGTAGCCCAGGCTGGCCTTGAGCCTGCATCACCTGTTTCCAAGAGCAGAGCTCTCAAATTACAAACATGTACCCTGGCACTGGTCTTTTATTGGAGTTCCACTATGTAAAAATAACTGTCTTTTTATTCTGCCTTTTAATAGAAAAAGCTCGGCTCTTTAATTCTGCGCCTGGCCTTTGTCCTTAGCACACCTTAGTGACCTTTCATATTGGTTCAAGGACCTGACCTGCCTCCTCTTTACCTGCATAAGTGTGTAGGTTTTTATAGTGATTAGCTGACTCTGTTTCCTATTGACAGACATTTGAGTTTTTGGGGTTTTTTTTTTTGTTGTTTTGTTTTTGGTTTTTTGAGACAGGGTTTCTCTGTGTAGCCCTG
>NW_022196905.1:117811707-117815372 GCF_008632895.1 Mastomys coucha | reverse complement strand
TCGAACTCAGAAATCCACCTGCCTCTGCCTCCCAAGTGCTGGGATTAAAGGTGTGTGCCTCCACCGCCTGGTGAATTGTTCTTATTGATATTTGTCTTGTAATGCCTGCTGAAATCACACCCACCACCACCTCTGGTCCTCTGTAGGAGAAAGCTGACTTTGAGGACATTCCCTGATAGGCTTGCTGACAGAGGGCCGTACATTTTGATGATGACACTCTGTCATTGCCCACCAGTGTCAGGGCAGAGTATCATAGTGCAGTTGCCCAGTCCAGGAAAGCAGGAGGCGTTCCCCAGCAGCCTTGCAGCCATCTGCTGTGCATGGTGACACGCCCAGGCATCTGCCTGGTGCACATGGGGGATGGTCCTCAGTGTGCCACCTCCAGTGCACGGTGACACGCCCAGGCATCTGCCTGGTGCACATGAGGGATGGTCCTCAGTGTGCCACCTCTTTGCATGAAGTGCTAATCTCGTGTCTCTTCCTGGGCTGCCCTTTGTGGGTGGTCGCAGCTGGGGACCCTCAGAAATGTCTGCAAAGCTGGTGCCCAGCTGACTGGGAGAGGCCTCCTAATACCTCACCCTATGCCTCCTCCACACAGAGACCGGGGAAAAGGGAGCCCAGCTGTCAGGCGGCCAGAAGCAGCGGGTGGCCATGGCACGTGCACTAGTGCGGAACCCACCTGTGCTCATCCTGGACGAAGCCACCAGTGCCCTGGATGCAGAGAGTGAATACCTGGTAAGTGGGGTCAGCAGATGCTGCGGGGAGGCTGTGGTGGGCAGCCAGGCTGAGCCACAGGTTCAGCCACAGATTCTCTCAGGCCATGAAAGGGAGACAGGGAGTTCTGGGCATGGATACTTTGGGGCCTGGACACCCAGCTCCAAGAAGAGCTACAGCCAAGAGACATGGGTAAACCAGGGTGCCAGACCAGAGGATCGGATAAGGAGCCCCACTCTGCGGTGTACTCCTGAGTTTCTTCCCTCCTTCCTCCCTCCTCTCTCTACCTCTCATTGCTTTTGTTTTCCAGTCAGAAGCTCAACCCTACGCCTTATACAAATGCCCCACCCTGCAACGCAGCATGGCTCTAAACTGCTCTTTCCCCTAGGCCTAGTTTCCAGTGGTAAATGGATATTAGTGGATAGGATTGGTGCAAAAACATAGTTGTCACCTCAAGGAGATAACAGATAGTTTATTCTCGAGCCAATTAGAGAGACTGTGTCCAGGAACAGCTCCATGATCAATGTGGAAGCAGTTTCCAGTGTCATGACATTTTCATAGTAATAGAACAACAAAAGTTGCAAGTAAGACCCTTTTCAAATCCATTGATGTGGGCGGGTCTCTGTCACAGGCTGAGGAGCTCTGTCACAGGCTTCATTTGCAGTCTGATGACACGCTTAGCCTTTGGGTTAGTGGAAACTAGGGTCTGCCAACTTGACCCATTCCAAAGGGTTTTGTTAGTCACAGCTTGTTGAGTCTGACAGAGTAGACAAGAATGACCTCAGATGGTTGAAATTCCTGAGGTTTTGCCATAGCTCTAATCAGACACACACACACACACACACACATACACACACACACACACCAACTTACAGAAATTCTCAGTCACAGTTCCTTGTGAGCTAAGCTATTCATCAAATTTTAAAATGTCCCTCATAAAGAAATGGCTGGTGAGGCCATAACGGAAGATGGTCCTTCATCACATTGAAATTACTAACTTTGTGCCTCCATCTGGTCATAGTTACATGTGGCATGTAGCAGGACTGTTATATAATAAGCAAGGATGGCAGGCAGTGGTGATGCACACCTTTGAACCCAGCACTTGGGAGGCAGAGGCAGGTGGATCTCTAAGGCAAGAATGCCATTGGTTAACAATGAAGGAAAAAGCGTTTGAAGCAACAAGGTTTACCTATTGTTTAAAAAACCAGACTGGCCATGTCCCCTATGTTTATAGTTACTGGTACTCTCTGGGCTGTCTTCCTAGCTGTACGTATCTTTTACCCAGCTTGACGGCACTGCTAGAACTTCACAGGGAGTAGCTGACTAGATTCACACTGTGGCTCCACTTGATCTGCTTTATTGAGTTGGCATCATGCCAGATTTATTGTGAAAATGTAGGTGGAAAACCACATCATAGAAGAAATTAGCTGAGACTCCAGACCCCCTGACCACCTCAGCATGTGCTGATGGAGCAGCAATGGAGCAAGGCTCAGGCCTGTTAGGGCTCAGGCAGCAGAGCCTTTGCAGATGGGATGGATCTTTTTTACTTTAATGGTAAAAATGGCAGTGGGGCTCTGACAGGGAATCACTATACTGTTGTCCATTTCCTTCTCATTAGCAAATACAAGCACTGTTTAAATCAGTCCCCACCAAACTGTGCTATGGGACAATCTAGATGCTAATTTAATCAAGAGACTTAGCACTTAGGGATAAATTTCATGAACATTGTTGTTCTTAGAGATGAACTTGTGTGTGTTGTATAACCCAGGGCTTTGGGCGTCTCTAGCCGGAGTGAATGGGGTTCAAGGTTCAAGGTACATCTGAGAGTGTGATAGGGCCACTTACAGTGTTTAGATTATTGTTTCTATTGACTTAATTGGCTGGACTTTGTTTTTGAGACAGGTAGCCCTGGCTGACCTCAAATTTACCCCCACCCCCAGGATTAAAAGATGTGCACCACCACATGCAGCTATATTTTTTCTTAATAAGAAAATGTTTATTTAATTTGGCTGTAAAATCTTGATTTAAAATATTGATATCCTCAAAATGGAGGGGTTTTTAAAAACAATTTTTTAGATTTATTTACTATGTATACAGCATATTGCCTGTGTGTATGCCTGCAGGCCAGAAGACAGCACCAGATCTCATTATAGATGGTTATGAACCAGGCTGGTGTTCTTCCAGAGGACCTGGGTTTGGCTCCCAGCACCCATATGGTGGCTCACAACCTCTGCAACTCCAGGTCCCGGAGAATCAGATCAGGCGCACTCTTCTGTTCTCTGTGGACACTGTACATGCACAGACATATACCCAGGAAAATACTTTGTTTCCTTTTTTAAAAAAAAGATTTATTTATTATTATATCTAAGTACGCTGTTCTGTCTTCTGACGCACCAGAAGAGGGCATCAAAGAGGGTGTTTGATCTCTTATCGGATGGTTGTGAGCTACCATGTGGCTGCTGGGATTTGAACTCAGGACCTTCAGAATAGCAGTCTTAACAGCCAAGCCATCTCTCCAGCCCCCTTTGTTTCCTTTTAAGATAGGTTAGCTCTCTGTGGCCCTGGCTATCATGGAGCCTGCTATATAGACCAGGCTGGCCTCTAACTCAGAGATCTTCCTGTCTCTAGATGTTGGGATTAAATGTGTGTGCTACCCCAACCAGATCATATGCTTTTTAAAAAAGAAAATCTTAACATTGTAAACAGAATGAAGCATTAATTTTGTCTCAAGGTATTGAATTTTGACATTAAAATTGTATAGCTATAACCATATCTAATTTTTAGTCATTAACATGTATCTTATCTTCAATCATTATTTTATTTCCATTTTGAAATATTTTCTTTACTCTTTGACCAAAAACCTATAACTTTTTACCACTTAAAAAAAACTTGATACTTTATTTTACCATTATTATTTCTGAAAAACAAATTGTTGGACATAGGTTCTTTTT
>NW_022196905.1:117800097-117811697 GCF_008632895.1 Mastomys coucha | reverse complement strand
TTGAGACAGGGTTTCTCTGAGCATCCTTGGCTGTCCTGGAACTCAACTCTGTAGACCAGGCTGGTCTCTAACTCAGAAATCCGCCTCCCTCTGCCTCCCAAGTGCTGGGATTAAAGGCAAGCGCCACCACCACCCGGCAGGACATAGGTTCTTACTATGTAGACCGGACTGGCTCTCAACTCAGAGTTCCACCTGCCTCCCAAAGTTCTTGGATTAAAGGCATACACCACCTCTGGCTAGAAACATGTTTTTAAAGATGTATTTATTTATTTATTTAATGTATATGAGCACACACTGTAGCTGTACAGGTAGTTGTGAGCTTTCATCTGGTTGTTGGGAGTTGACTTTAGGACTTCTGCTCACTCCAATACACCATGCTCGCTCTGGTCAGCCCCACTCAGTACCTGCTAGCTCCAGCCCAAAGATTTATTATTATTCTATATTAGTACACTGTAGCTGTCTTCAGATACACCATAAGAGGGCATCAGATCTCATTACGGGTGGTTGTGAGCCACCATGTGGTTGCTGGGAATTGAACTCAGGACCTTCCGAAGAGTAGTTGGTGTTTTTACCTGATGAGCTATCTCACCAGCCCTAGGAACATTTTTTTGGGTGGGGGGTTCGAGACAGGGTTTCTCTGTGTAGCCCTGGCTGTCCTGGAACTCACTCTGTAGACTAGGCTGGCCTCAAACTCAGAAATCCACCTGCCTCTGCCTCCCAAGTGCTGGGATTAAAGGTGTGAGCCACCACTGCCCGGCATTATTCTTATTATCATCATAATTATTAGGTTTTTTTCGAGACAGGGTTTCTTGGTGTAACCCTGGCTGGCCTAGACCTCAGAGATCTGCCTGCTTCTGCCTCCTGAGTGCTGGGATTAAAGGTGTGTGCCACCACCTGGCCTTGAATGTATATTTTAATTAGGCATGCCAAAAATAATTAAACACAAAATAAAAGTTCATTTAAAAAAAACTGACTGAAGTAGCCAGTATTAAATTTTGTTTCACACAAACAACATATGAAAATAATCCTACACACACATAACACAGCTATACAATTATGTCCACTTCAAAAAGGTAGCGATGGCTCAGTAGTTAAGAGTCTGTGTACTCTTACAGAGGACCAGAACTCAGTTCCCAGGACCCACAACTCTAGTACCAGGGGACCTGATGCCCTCTTTGGACTCCATATATATAATTAAAAAATAAAATGACCTTTTAAAAAAAAGTTTAAAAAGTGGGTTGTGATGGTACACATCTTATCCCAGCACTCGGAGGCAGAGGCAGGTGGATCTCTGAGGTCCAGGCCAGCCTGGTCTACAGAGTAAGTTCCAGGCCAGTCAGGTCTACACAGAGAAACCCTGTCTCAGAAAAAAAACAAAACAAAACAAAAAAAAACAAAAAAACAAAAAAACAAAAAAAAAAAAAAAAGAAGAAAAAAAGGTGGGAGAACGGCTCAGTGGCACAAAGAGCAAAGCTCATCGTGGAGACTGAAAAGTAATATGACTTTGTGTTTGTAAGAGCTTAACTAGCTGAGGGAGAGGAGACGCCAGACTGATGTCTGCATTTAAGAGAAAGAGGAAAGAAGTGGTGTTGGGATCAGGTATCAGCTGGCCCTCTGTCAGTCTGGAGTCAGGTCCCTGCCTGGGATCCCAGGCCTGACTGCAGCATTGCTCATCACTGCTGTTTCCCGCCAGGCATCCGTAGAGGCCCTAGGACCAGAACTGCTTCTGTGAGTGTAAAGCTTAATCACACACATACAGCAGCTGGGTCCAATACTAAGAGGGCCTTCTCTGGCCAGAAAAAGCAGCTAAGGAGCCCCAGGTAAGGGGCAAGGTGCACCAGCAGCACCGTAGACAGAGATACCCACCGGCAAGGAAGACCCCTGTGTAGCTCCTGTGATCCAAGGAGTTCTCTGAGCCCTAGGGACCTTGGCTCAGGCCAAGCAGCTCTGTTCTGAATGGAACCTTTGGGCAAGCTAGTATAATAAAGATTTTAACATAGGTTTAAGCATAGGGGTAAAAGGAAAGCTGCTCCAGGAGAAACTGTAAGAGACACCCAGTGTCTTACTCAAAAGAAAGTGGCCTTCAAAATGGGATTTAATACAACATGCAGTCTCCGTTTCTCTCCAACTTTTATCTTTTTTTTTTTTTTTTTTTTTTGAGACAGGGTTTCTCTGTATAGCTCTGGCTGACCAGGCTGATCTCAAACTTAGAAATCCACCTGCCTCTGCCTCCCAAGTGCTGGGATTAAAGGCATGCGCCACCACTGCCCAGCTTTCAGCTTTTATTTTAATACAGGCCATAATGTTTTCCTTTGATTGAAGAATTTTGCTCTGTTAGATAAAGAGATGAGTGGGGGCTGATTGACCCTTAGTTCCCTTATAACCTCAATGTTAAAAAAAATTTACTCAATTTATTAATTTTATTTTTATGTGTGAGCTTCTCCTTCATGTATATAAGTGTACCATGCACATGCCTGATGTCCACCAAGGTCAGAAGAGGGTATCAAACCTCCTGAAACTGAAGTCACAGATGGTTGTCAGCCACCATGTGGGGTGTGGGACTTAAACTCTGCTCCTCTACAAGAGCCATAGATTCTCTTAACCATAACTCATATATAATATATAACTCATATATAATATTACTAATTTTTGTATGTTATCATTTTTTTAAAGATTTATTTATTATTATACATAAGTACACTGTAGCTTTCTTCTGACACACCAGAAGAAGGTGTCAGATCTCATTACGGATGGTTGTGAGCCATCATGTGGTTGCTGGGATTTGAACTCAGGACATTTAGAAGAGCAGTCAGTGCTCTTACCTGCTGAGCCATCTCGCCAGCCCAAGTTATCACTTTTATAATTTCTTTTCCTTTCTTACATGATTTTAAGCAGGTTGCCCATTCATGATTATTTTATTGCCTGAAAAACATTCCTGTTTAGGAATTTTATGTTCCCCATTGAGGGAACCATAAAGCCAAGTGATTGTAATTCGATCTCTCATAGTTTCAAAAACTTTCAAGTTTGAAGTCTGTAAACCATCACATAGACCCTACCGGCCCCTGCCCCGATACACACAGGGCTTATCCCCTAACAATTTAAAGCTTTTTCTCATTTTTTTTCCTTCCTTTGAAAAATTGCAAGAGCCAGAGGTGGTGGCACACACCTTAATTCCAGCACTTAGAAGTCAGAGGCAGGCAGATCTCTGAGTTTAAGGCCAGCCTGGTCTACAGACTGAGTTCTAGGACAGCGAGGGCTACACAGAGAAACCATGTCTCAAAACAGTAACAATAACCAAGCCTCTCTGTGTGTGTTTTGGGTGAGGTTTGTGTTCTGCTTTGGGGACAGAATGTTTCTGCTTTCACCTGAAAGCAACATCTTCCCGCTGCTCTGGAGTGACCATGAACATGTCCATAACTCAAGAGTCAAGACCCTGGGTGACCAAATGTGCCTTCCCAGCTGGGCCAGTTATGTTCCTCCTGACCCAGAAATGGAGTATGTCTGCCCCCTGAGTGGGAGATCTCGTGCCTCTTACCTTTATTACCAGGCTCCAGGAAAGTCCTCAGCTTAAGGCTGCAAGAGGCAGAAGCCCGGAACATATTTGTTTGAGGAAAAGTCAGGAGACAAAGTCAACTGGCAGCAAATCGAAGTATTCCAAAAAAAAATCCAAAGAGATAGACAGCCAAGTGCCCTCAGACATCTAGAGCAGGAAACTGGAAACAAGCTGGGCAGTATCTAACACCCAAACCCAGACAGCTAGACCAAAATGTTCCACAGCAAACACAACAGACAATTAAATACTCTAAAAGCAAAGCCTGCTCAAAGGATATACTACAGGAGCTTAGATAAACAAATGGGCCATGGACCCAACCGAGGGAGGCCTGAGGGTGACCAGGAAAGGACCATCACAACACAGCTGAGGAGAGTGCTGCATGGCTTACGCTCACTGGGACTCTGGCTGTACCCCGCTTCTATCTACGTGACTCCTCTGGTGAAAGTGGATGATGGTTCTTGGAGCCCATACCAGGTACCGTCAGCGCATATCCATGGCTCTCACTGCAGAGGGAGAGCGCTTATTGGAGCTTACAGACTGGGCACATAGATTTAGGTTATCCCAAATTCCATGTTTGAACATGGAAGCAGTAACAGAACAAATTGGAAACAGAGAGATGGGTTATAGCCAAGAGGGGCAATCTCAGCTTCTCTGTTGGTCACAGGGTGTTAGATCAGACACAGGTAGGCAAAGAGTGACTATTTAGGGGGCTAAAGCTAGCCCCATTTAAGTTGTAATTAGGCCCAGCAACCTTTCAGTCTTTGCACATGACGGCAGTTCTATTAGAACTGTCTGTTAGAACTATTAGTCCACCAGCCTTTGCAGACACAGCCTCCCTCCTGCAGCCCTCATTCAGTGCTCATGACCTTGATGTTGGTTAGTGGTGCATCCCTCCAAGGGCCACTCCGTTCTCACACAGATGGCAACTGACCTGGTCCCAGGCCCCAGGTACCTACCACTCTAGACACTGGAGTCTTAGAGAAAGGCTAACCACACAAACAAGACCTCTGTCCCCGTGGCATTTCCACTCCCATGGGACAGACAGGTCACAAACAAGGAAACAGCCTGGGGTCTCTGTGATACAGAGAAAACCCGTCAATCATTCAATACCGGGAATGGGATAGGCAGCCACTGTCCAGCGTAAACACATCTGGGCATCAGCGAGTGCTTGGAAGCTAGCCACAGCTGAGCTTCATTTTCCTGGTGCAGAGGAAACAGGTATTTAAAGCCACAGCACAGGAGAGCGGGAAGGACAGAACAGGTGCAGAATGGCAGAGTGTCCGTGTCCAACAGAAGTGATAGAAGCTGACTGTCTTCCTACAAAGGATGGTGACGGGACTCCCTCTCTATAGTCATGTTCAGGAATAATGCTCTTAGGCCCTTGAGAGACGTCTGTGGTTGTGGGAGCTCTATGTATGTCGCAAGAGTTACAGAAGGGTACACGTCTCGAGCCCTTGTTAGTAAATTCACTAGGGAAGAGAGCGGGGCCATGGCAGGTAGTGAGTGACTCAGATAGGAGATGAAAACGCCCACACCGAGCGTTCTCAGGAGGACATCTAGGAGTCCCTCTGCAGCACAGTAGCATCGTCTTGGGGGCTGTATGGAGTCGTTAGGTACTCTGTGGCACTCACAGTGAGGTCACCCACTACTCAGCTAAGTCCTGAAGGCAAAGGAGTGAGCTGTGAGGAGTTGAGCGGCTGGGTTACAGAGTTCAAAACCAAAGGTCCACGTGTGGGAGAGGTGGAGAGAAGCAATGAAGAGGCAGGTGCCTCAGGTCTTCATGGACTATTTGGAATTTTTGTAATAAGTCACTTGTTTTTATTTTTCCAGACTTTTCGAGTTTAAAGAAAACAAAGCAGAAAGTTCGTGGTTCCCACCTCTCCTTTCACCCCTGCCCTCCCCTCTGCCATCCACACTGTGCACGTGTGTGCTATGTCTGCTGCGGCCCTTACTTTACTACTAACCATAAAGTCCCTCCTGCCTCCTCCTTGGGGTGTAGTTCTATGGACTCTCTGAGAAGCCGGGCAGCTCACACACACACACACACACACACACACACACACACACAGACAGAGAGAGAGAGAGAGAGAGAGAGAGAGAGAGAGAGAGAGAGAGAGAGAGAGAGAGAGAAAGGGAGAGACTGGCCACACTATGTGAGAAACTCCTACAATATGCATCAAATCTCAAAGCAGGAGGAGAAGCCAGTGGAAGCAGGTGTTTGGCAAGAACTGACTGAAACACTAAGGAGCCTGGAGAGGCAGTGCACACCGCCCCCCATCCTAGCCCTCCAGGAAGCAGGAGGAGCAAGGTCTCTCTCAGCTACATGAGGTCTGAGGCCAGCCTGGGCTACATTAAGACCCTGTCTTAAAAAGCAATGAGTGGCTCAGCAGGTGAAGGTACTCCATGTGAAACTTGACAAGTTTAGTCCCAGGATACCACATGGCAGGAGACAGCCAGTTCCCACAGGTTGTCCTCTGACCTCCACATGTGTTGGGTGTTCAGTGTCATGTGCACACAGACCAGTTGTGCATACATAGACACACACAGGTGTATACACACACACATAAGCAAGCATGAGTAAATGTTAAGGGAAATGAGTAGACTGCTTTTCTTGCCCTGGGCATTGAGGCAGAGGGCAAAGATCTCTAGTCCCTCAGGTAACCCCCCCACCCCCACCCCGACACCTGGGCTGTCTGGAATAGAAATCCAGTCCGGGAATTGAGTTGTCTTGGTCCTCCTTTTACAGCCCAAGAACTGAATGTCAGGTGGCAGCAGGGGGTAGGTGGCAGCAGGGCAGTGGGTTTTGAGGGGAGGGTGATGCTGTGTAGCCCCGAGCCTGCTCACCTTCGGTCCTTATTCCTGTAGATCCAGCAGGCCATCCACGGCAACCTGCAGAGACACACGGTGCTGATCATTGCACACCGGCTGAGCACGGTAGAGCGGGCGCACCTCATCGTGGTGCTAGACAAGGGCCGTGTGGTCCAGCAGGGCACACACCAGCAGCTGTTGGCACAGGGCGGCCTCTATGCCAAGCTGGTGCAGCGTCAGATGCTGGGGCTCGAGCACCCCTTGGACTACACAGCTGGCCACAAGGAGGCACCCAGCAACACTGAACACAAGGCCTGACAGTGGCCCCCCCTGGCTGAAGCTCTGGAGGCGACCTGCCACGTCCCACTCTTGCTTCCTGCATCTTGCCTCCGTCCACTTGCTCCCCAGGCACCCGCCAGCGGCCATGGGCTTACCCCCTTCTACTGTGTCCTTCTTGGCTCCTCCAGGCCTGCCAAGGTAGAGCAGCCTTTTTAAACCAAGCTACCAGGGTTTTCACTGCTCAGTTCAACGCACTCCAGTCAACTCCTAGATTTCAAAAACACTTTTTTTGGGGACTGGTAGTGAGCAAGCTCACTAAGATGTTTCCAAGACTTCTGAGCCAAGAGTGCAGGACCCTTTCTAACTGCCTGGAGGATGTCTGGGAAAGAACTAAGCACTACCCTTTGCCTCTCGGGAGAAGCAGCTTCCCTGTCCCCTAGGGGGACACAAGGGTTGGCCTTCCCATCCTTTCAGTCTCCCGGCTCTGTGAGTCAGGCCAGAGGTGGGGCAAGAGAGTGGGAGGTGGCCCACTGCCCATCACCCCCCTGCCAATCAAAGCCAGTCTCACTGTGAACCACCTGAACCTCAGCAGAGGAGGGGCTGGCCGGGCCTGGTGGGCCTCAGAGTGCCCTCAGCCCTGCACCCAGCACTTGAACCCCTTCATCCTTTCCCCTGGCTGGCACCTTCCCTCCTGTCCACCCTGCAACTCTGCGGAGGAACCTTGTTGTTTGTAAGATATAGTCTCAGATTGGTGGCGGGGGACCAAGGCAATGCCCAGGGGCTGGCTTTGTCCTTGGTTTCAAGATTTTGGGAGAAGTGGGTCAATAAAGTGTACTACCTCTGACCTCTACCCCGCTGTGTTTTCCTTGGCTCTCCTCCAGGCCTTGCACAGTACACAGCTGCACAAGCAGTTTGGTGCTGCGTCTTGGAGTCCCTGTCCGTGGTGTTCACATCCCGAGAAATTGAGCAGATGTGTGTGTAAACTGACTCCACCTACCAGCGACTCCTGAGTTTCCAAGGACGCTAAGGACAATCTGACAGCATCTGTCCCCCCCCCCCGCCCCCTCCCCCCTCCCAGTTTGAGGTAGAGAAAACACTGTTACTATCACTGTTTTCTCTTGTCAGTTAAAAGAATTAAAAGGTAGGACCTATTTATCCCAAACGTGTGGACCGCCCTTTGTTCAACCGACCAACCCTAAGTTAGGGGAGGAAGACCACCTTGGACTTGTTGGACTGGTCCACAGCCCCAGTAGCAGGAGATTAAACCTGACTTTTGTCTTGGCTGAGGAATCTAGTTATGGCCCCTCTGCCTCCTGAGTGCTAGGATTAAAGGTGTGGGACACCACCACCTGCCTCAGCTTGGGCTTAGAGACAGGGTCTCTTCCTGGTGAGCTGACCATGAACTTGCGACGTCTGGGGTCCCAGGTGGATATTCTGCCCATGAGCCTAATCTGACAGAGACAATGCTTCACGGAGATTCCCTCTTACCAGGCGTGTCAAGGTTTGTGTCAAGTTGTAAATACTACATCTTGTAAATACCTCTTTAATGTTGTAAAGACCCGCCAAGGTACACTGATGAGCTGAACTGGTCGACAGGAAGCTGAGATGCGGAGGTGCTCTTCCATTTCACGGAATGGGCCTCGATTTCCCCAACTGTAAAGGGGGATGCATTTCAAGAACTTCCTGCCTCTGTGCTCTTACCTCCATGGGGGTTCTGGGGTGGGCACGGGTCATCTGTTTCCTCTTGTTGTAATGACCCCACTCTGAAGAAATGTACATTCTCATAGTTTGGGAGACAATAAATCTAATGTAGGGTGTCATGGGGCCCTGGAGGAGAATCTTATGTGTCCCTTCCAAATTCTGGTGACTCCTGTTGCTCCTTGGCTGATGGCCCCATCCTCCAGCCTCTACCACTGTCATCACCAGCTTTCCTATGTCCTTAGTCTTC
Organism: Mastomys coucha; assembly: GCF_008632895.1. Classification (NCBI taxonomy): domain Eukaryota; kingdom Metazoa; phylum Chordata; class Mammalia; order Rodentia; family Muridae; genus Mastomys; species Mastomys coucha. The sequence continues at coordinate 117,803,109 of NW_022196905.1, read as the reverse complement.
CTCTGATTTTGTCAGAACCTAACACTACACTGAGTTGGGCCAGGTATTTCAGAGTGAGCTTGCCTTGAGAGCCTTGACTTAGTCATGTCTGGGAAGACCTTTCTTTCAATTAGTGGCCAGTCACAGGTTCCAAGTACTTGGCATGACTACTTTGAGGGGTATCCATTCAGGTCACCACAAAGGGAAACCTGCCACCTGGCTCATGTTAACCTCAGAAGTCAGCTGGTTTGTAGAGTGGAAGCTGGTTTCTAGTGTTCAGATGTTTCCAGATTAAGTTGGGAGTGCCAACTGTAGAGTGGAAACCAGCTGCTTTTCTGCTTCTCCACCCGCCCTGCCAATCCCCCATCGAAGACAATGTATCCGGATTGAAAAGAAAACCCCAGGGCAGGCAAGTTGTAAATCTCAGAAGCTGCTGGGAGGAGGATAATGGAGAGGACAAGCCAGCATTTTGGAGAGCAGCCACTTCAGAAAAAGAATAAGGAAGTCCAGTGTACCAGGAAAAGCATGCCTTGGCTCTGGCTGGCCCAAAGGAAGAGACTGAAGAGACCGAGGAAGGCCCTCCCCCACCCCCAAGCAGAGCTTCCTCCTGAGGACACGGTCAGCCGCCTTCCCACAGACTGGCGACAGCTGTCTGCATTAGCAGGCCAGATGAACAGCACCTGGAGGGATCTTTAGCCAGAACTCAGGGAGCACTGACTCAGTGCCAGGCCTTCCTGCTCTTCCAAGTCCCTGCAGCTTCTAGATCAAGGCACGAACAGCAGCCGTGGGGGCCTGGTGTAGGCAGACACCTCCCACCCTCTCCCAACAGCAGTCTCCTTCCCCGGCTATGGACCCAGGACTCTTCCCTCTTTTTGGTCAGCTCCAACACACTCAGTTTATAAGCCCAAGCCGATACGTGAGTCCTTGGCCTGTGGAAGAACCTTCTGGAGACCGGGCTAGTGCAGCTTCAGAGGATAGCAATGAATTTAGAAATAAGTGGTTATTTTGGACGGAGTTTAAGCCTTCACCGTCCCCTCACACAAACACTTCACATCACAGGTTCACCTGTCCCCGTGGGACCAACACATACTCAGTGACTAAAATTCCAAGCTTTTTGGGCTGTATCAACTTTTCCACCAATGTCTTTCTGTTCCAGGGTTCAAACCAGGGTGCTAAAAGATGCATTCAGTAGTGTTTCTCAGTGGCAGGAAAAGACACACTGTATAAAATTCATCCCAGCGATGCCCGGTGTCATCAAGGTCTAATTCTAGGACATTTTCATCACCCAAAAGAAAACTCTGTGCCCATGAACCCCACATTCCCTTCTCTCCCAGCCCCTGCTGCCACTAATCTACTTGATCTCAAGCTGCAGGATGCGGACATTTTCATCTAAATGTGCACGAATCATCTAAAAAGAGCCCTTGTGTGCCTGGCTTCTCGCTCAGCATCATGTTTCAAATGTTCCTCCATACTGCAGCATGTGTCAGAACTTTATTCCTTTTTATGACTGAATAATAGTCCATTGTATGGACAGGCCACACTCTGTGTCTATTCACCCACAGATGAACATCTGGCTGTCCCTACCCTTTGACTATTGTGAAGAGTGCTGCTGTGGTCATTTGTGGTTTGTACGGGTGTCAGATGGCCTTTCACCCTTCTCTGGGGCGACTCTCTTAACCCCTCAGCTGCTTTCCACAGCAGCCGCACCAGTTTACGTTCCCAGCAGGCCGAAGTGCCTCACACCTGCTATCCCAGCAATCAATAAGTTGATGCAGGAGGATCATCTCTAGTTCAAGTCCAGCCTGGACTACAGTGTGAGACTGTCTTAAAATAAAAAAAAATAATAATAATAAAAAAATAAACAAACAAAGGCAAATATTCCAACATCCATGCCCAAGGGTTCCAGTTTTTCCCTGTCTGTCCAGTGTTCGGTATTTTCTGTTACTTGTTTTTTACTTATAAGTGTCCTGGAGGCGATTAGGTAGGGAAAATGTGAAAGCTAACTTTATTTCTTTTTCTACTGTTTATGAACACATGTGTACATGTGTGGGGAGTGTGCACACATATGCACATGTATGTAGAGGCCCAAGGCTGACGTTTTGTGTTATCCTGTCTCATTCAAACCCAGAGCCCCCACTACATGACTAGTCCTTATAATCAGTTTGCCTAGCAGAAGCTGTCTCCTCCTTCTGAGGCTGGACTGGCAGGCAAGCCACCATGCCCACCTGGCACTGATGTGAGATCAGAGGCTCTGTCCTCATGCTTAAGCACTTTAGCCATGAACCATCTCCACAGCCTGTTTGCTTATTTAGAGACAGATTTTTTTTTTTTTTTTTTTGAGACAGGGTTTTACTATGTATCCCTGGCTGTCCTGTAACTCCCCATGGAGATCAGACAGGCCTCTCCTGAGTTCTGAGAGTAAAGGCACGCACTACTACACCCAACTCTACAGACAGAATCTTATTCTGTAGCCCAGGCTGGCTTTGAACCCATAGATCCTCCTCCTGCCTCAGCTCTCAGACGGCTAGAATTACCAAAGGTGTAAGCTACTACACTCAGCAAAACCTTGTGTATTATTTATTTACTGAGGGCTGGTAACTTGGTTCAGCAGGTGAAGGTGCGTGCTGCCAAACCCGCTGAGTTGAGTTTGATACCCACAGTCCACGTAGAATGGGGGAACCAACTCCTGAAAGCTGTCTTCTGCTCCTCATATGGATGCCATGGTGTGCACACAGATAATGTAAAAAGCCTTTGGGGGCTGGAGAGATGATGAGTTGGTTGTTAACAGCACTGGCTGCTCTTCCAGAAGACCTACGTTGGAATCCCAGGTCCCATATTGTTGCTTAAAACCATCTCCAGTCCCAGGGGCTCCAATGCCTCTTCTGATCTCTGAGAGAACTGCATTCATGTGGTGCGCAGACAAACCTTCAGACAAAGCATCCACACACATAGGAGGAGGCACAGGCCCGGTGGCTGGGCACAAGCACACAGGTCAGCCCTGCCAGGCTGGTCCATGTGTAGGGCTGGAAAGGC
>NW_022196905.1:117798692-117800087 GCF_008632895.1 Mastomys coucha | reverse complement strand
GCTTTTGTCCAGAGGCCATTGGGTCAAGTCTGAGGATGTGGGATGCAACCTGCACTGCTGGATCACCAACTGCTGGGTGCTTCAGTGGTTAGAGTGTTTTGTGCCAGATGCTCGGCTAGATCCCTGGGACACCCTGAGTTAAAACTCAGGCTGGCTCCCAAGGCCTTATGGGACAGTGTCAGGACAACAAAGTGACGGTTAAAATAACATAGGATGAGAAGCTGGGTAAATTCGATTTACTAGTTCTCTAGCTGAATGAACCCTAGCACTGCAGGGAAAAATGCTTTAAGACTTTAAAAACTGCCAGGCGGTGGTGGCTCACACCTTTAATCCCAGCAGGGGCAGGGGCAGGGGCAGGGGCAGGGGCATTTCTGAGTTCGAGGCCAGCCTGGTCTACAGAGTGAGTTCCAGGACAGCCAGGGCTACACAGAGAAACCCTGTCTCGAAAAACCAAAAAAAAAAAAAAAAAAAAAAGTGTTTTGTTTTAAAAACAGGGTCTTCCTATGTAGTCCAAGGTAGCCTCAAACTCACAATCTCCATCCCTCCGTCTCCAGGGTGTCGGGATCCAGGTCGTCCTTCCTCTGCCTGTGGATGTTTGCAACTGCAAAGAGTGGGAACCTGCTGTGTGTCTATCAGTCTGGGGCTGGGAACATGCAGATCAGGATAGTGCAGGCATTATCTGCCTCAGTGGGAATGTTGACCACTTGAGAACTGACTTTGTGGCTAGTCATTAAGCCAGACATTTGAATTTGAAAGAAAGGCATGGGACAGGACGTGTGGTACAACAGTATCTGAGGAGATGCTGTGATCTGCACGTGTCTCCCATGGATGTCTGAGAAATTTGATCCCCAACATCCCAGGCCCAAAGAGGCCATCGAGGGCTCATGAATAGGTTGACTGTCTTCACTGGAGTCTGCTGCCAAAGCAATGCTGGCATGCTCCATGTGGCTGGCATGCTCCATGTGGCTGGCATGCTCCATGTCGCTCTCACCACACGGCTTCAGCCTCTGAAACCACAACACATAGGTACATTTCTGTTCATGATAAACTAACTTGGTTTGTACCATGTGTGGATACATGCTTAAAATCACAGCACTTGGGAGGCAGAGACAGGGGGAGCAATAGTTCAATGTCATTTATGGCTAGATCGTGATTTTGAAGCCAGCATGGGCTATACGAGATCCTAGCCCAAATACCAAATAATAGTAGCCGAGAGAGTACACATTCACAGTGGGATTTGTCTCTGAAGCTTGGTGACAGAGCATGAAGGTGATGCACAATAATTTAGTTATTTCATTAAGAATAAAAATAAGGGGGGTGGGCCGGTTGGTGGTGGCGCACACCTTTAATCCCAGCACTTGGGAGGCAGAGGCAGGAGGATTTCTGAGTTCAAGG
>NW_022196905.1:117793877-117796377 GCF_008632895.1 Mastomys coucha | reverse complement strand
ACTATAACTGTGCTACTGTTATGAATCAGAACATAGAGATCTGATATGTAGGATATCTGATCTGTGACCCCTTATGAAAGGGTCGGTCAATCCCAAGGGAGGTCTTGATCCACAGGCTGAGAAACACTGCTCTGAAATATGAAAAGTGGACTTGGATTTCTAGAACACTCCAGAGATGGGTGCCAGGGTGGTTCACACCTATAATCCCAGCACTTGGAGGATTCTCATGAGTGGGAGGCCAGCCTGGGCTATATAAAAGGCCGATCTGGATTAGCCTGGGCTACATAGTGAAGACTGTCTCAAAAAAAAAAAAAAAAAAAAAAAAAAAAAACAAACAAATAGTAACAAAGATAGTCTGTCCAGAGATGGGACTTTCCTTAGCATTGACACAGCCCCTGACACTGAAGTCACTTGTTTCTGGCCTCAGGGAAGAGAGCACTGGCATTTTAAATATAAAAATTACTGAGTTGGGGAGTTGGCTCAACTGGGAAACTGCTGGCCTTGCAAGCGTGGAGACCTGAACTGGATCCCCAGGACCCACATCAAAAGCTGGCCATGAAGCCAGAGGAGTGAGTCAATGGGTGACGGCGGCTTGTTCCCTAAGCCTTGAGACCCGAGTTCAATACCCCCCAAACCTACCCCACATAAAGGTGCACAGAGGGAACTGATGTTAGAAAGTTGTCCTTTGACCTGTACACACACATGCGTGCATGCACGCACACACACAAATGAAAAAATAATTTTAAAAAATGAATCCCTAACTGGCCAGTGACACAGCTCCATGGACGGAAAGCCTGTTGACTGGGCGGAGTGCCTGGGACCCACATAGAGGTAGAAGGGAGGCCCAACTCCACAGTTGTCACCCACATGCTCTGAGTGAATTTACTGCCGACTCCTAACCTCTACAGAGTGTCTTGTCACAAACACTAAATAAATGCATACGTGTAGTAACAATGTTAGAGGTGAGCAGTGCCTGAGGAATGATTCCCAAAGTTGTCTGTTCTCTGACCGTAACATGCATGCTCACACGCTTGCATGTGTATACACACATGGACTCTTTTTACTCTCCTGAAGGCACATTTACCTTATTTCTGTGTATTTTAAGGTTTCACTCTGTAGCCTCCAGTTTAGCCTCAAATGTTGGGATTACAGGCATGTACCACCACACCCAGTTTTGGTGTTTTTGTTTTTTTAATTTTAAGAAACATAAAATTGGACATTTAGCCACCTTAAATAATATAGTCCAGAGGCACTGTGTATACTGTTCTCTTTGAGTTTTTAAATAGATCTTTTAATTTTATGTGTACCACATGTGTGGCTGGTGCTTTCGGAGGGCACTGGATCCCCTGGAGCAGGAGTTATAAACATTTCTTAGCTACCACGTGGGTGCTGGGAACTGGGTCCTCTGGAAGAACAGCCAATGTTCTTAACTTCTGAGCCATCTCTCCGGCCCACCTCTTTGAATTTTTAAAAACCCATTTTCTTTCTCCTCTGGTCTGAAGATCCAGGCTTCGGAGGTCATCAGCACATGCGTGAAGAGACAGGATGATGGAAAGCATTCGGATCTAAAGGATTTTCACTGACCATTGTCTGGTGCGAGTGACAGTACAGTGTGCCAAATCCTTTAACCACAAATCCATGAGGCAATTACTATTAACCTTTCTTTTCCAAAAAAATAGAAGAGTGGGATTTAAAACCCTGTGTGGAAAAAAATCACACAGCTAAGTGACCTAGGAAGTGAGGGGCTGGGGAGCAGATGCCAGTGGGAGACTCCTTGATTTGCACACATAAAGTCCTGGGTTTAATCCCAGCACCACAGAAAACATATGGCACCCAGTCCAGGTGGTGCATAGACACCTGATATCCCAGCGCTTGGGAAGTGGGAGAACAGGATCTCAAGTTCAAGGTCATCCTCAGTATACAGGAAGTTTTAGGCTAGCCTGTGCTACGTGAGTCCCTGTCTCAAAAATAATAATAAAACAAACAAAAATAACAATAGAAGAAAACTGAGAACTGAGCACAGACAGCCTGAGTCACTGAACTCCCCAAACTAGAAATGTTTTTTGTTATTTTAGGTAGGATCCGGCTGGCTTGGAACTTGCTACATAAACCTGGCAGACCTTGAACTTGTGGAACCGTCCAGCCTCTCCTTCCACAGTGCTGGGATCCTTCTGGGATCTTCAAGCTGGAGTTCTTAGTTACATTTTACTCATTTTGTATTTTGTGGGAGTATGGGTATAAGAGCACAAGCCACATGAGCGTGTGGAAGGCAGAGGTCAATGTCCAGGAATCGATTCTCTGCCTCCTTCCACCATGTGGCTCCAAGGGATTGCACTCATATCTTAGCTTGGCAGCACATGCCCTTCATGCTTAAAAAGGGGGCAAAAGTAGAGAAAGTCGTAGGTGGAAACTGGCTCTCTATGGAGACCTGTGTTCAGTGTGACTGCTGGTTAAGAATTCCAGACTGGAGCCAGGCAATGGTGGCGCACGCCTTTAATCC
>NW_022196905.1:117792313-117793867 GCF_008632895.1 Mastomys coucha | reverse complement strand
AAAAAAAAAAGAATTCCAGACTGGGGGCAGGGAGATGGCTCAGCGAGTACAGTGGTGGAGCATCGTATGGCTTGGAACTGGATCCACCCTCGCAGCACAGATCACTAATGATGATGATATATCAAACAACACACACATACACACACGATGGGTCAGCTGCCCCACACTGAGGAACGAGAGATGACTGTGCTGAGTCACTAACCAGGAAGCGCAGGGCAGGAACACCGCCCATTTCTGGGCTCCCAGTGGCTTTGCTTGGGTAAGACAGGAGGAAGCTGGGTCTTTAAGTTGCTGAGTCACTTGGGCACCTCAGAGGATGATGATGGCAGTGGTCATGTCACTGCAGCACCTTACTTGAGAGACCGAGATCAGTCATTCAGTAAGCATTTCCTGAGTACCCACTGTATACCAAACCCGTGGCAGGTCAGGAGAATCTCCAGTCTGAGGTAATGAGATCCGAAGGGTGACATGAGGAGCCAAGACCCAAGGTAGCCAGGAGAGAGACACTACTGAGCTGGGCTGTCTGAGGAGGTGACATATGACTTCAGACGTGAAGGACAATTTAGAAACTCCTGGAAAAGTGGAATGTAACAGCTGGGGGTGCAGCTCAGTGGCCATGTAACCTAACAAATTCAGTCCTAGACATTTATCCAAAAGAAATGGAAATATCTGCAGAGATACACACACGCATTCCTACTATCTGTCGTGAGAGCGACAAGGTGGGATCTCGCACACTGTTCTGTGTAGATAGCGGAAAAGAGTTCACGCCAGAGCATGGACGGCTTCTAAACTACACAAGGGAGACACACGAGGCACAGAAAGTGTATCCTAGGATTGCCTTTTCCGTCCCCCCTCCCCTCAACCTCACTCTGCCCAGGCCAGAGGACAGAATCCAGGACCTTGAACATACTAGACAAGTTTTGTTTTGGTTTTTCAAGACAGGGTTTTTCTGTGTAGCCCTGGCTGTCCTTGAACTCACTCTGTAAAACAGGTTGGTCTTAAATCCATAACGATGCCTCTGCCTCCCGAGTGCTGGAATTAAAGATGTGTGCCACCACCGATTTGGGCCAGTTTTGTTTTGTTTTGATACGGTCTCATTATGTAGACCAGGCTGGCCTTCCAAGCCACCACACCCAGCTTTATGTATGATCTTTATTTGTTCTGTTTAGAATCTTCAAAGCTGTAGAGGCAGAAAGCAAAACAGTGGCTGTCACCAATGGGGAGAGGGACAGAGTGTGGTTGTTTAATGGAGACAGGCAGGTTACGGGATGGTGTTTTTCAAACTTGAGACCTTCGGCTGCAGGCATGTGGTCACCTCACATTGGGGATTTTCAAGCTTTAAAACAGTATGAGATTTTCATCTCATTAAGAGAGAAGACTTTAAAAAAAAGAAAGAAAGAAAAAGATAAAATGATCATAGTGGCGTATACCTGCCGTCGCAGTCCTCAGAAAGCAGGGGGAGGGGACTGAGGAAAGCATTGAGTCTACAGAATGACATAGCTCTGAACCAGTCAGGGCTACATACTGTCTCAAAAGCAAAAAATGGGGGGGGGG
>NW_022196905.1:117789753-117792105 GCF_008632895.1 Mastomys coucha | reverse complement strand
AAGCGTCATGAGGCAGTAAGAAGGTGGGTCATCTGTGGGGCAGGCAATGGGCAGTGGACAGAAGGTGGAGGATGTGAGGTAGAAAGGACAGGACGGTGGTTAGACAGGGGCCAGTGGGCTACCCGGAGGTGGCTTTTAATGTAGGAAGACAGCAGGCACTGGAGGGTTTTGGACGGGGTATGACACAATCACACACTCTGGCTCCGTGAGGTGAATGTGTTATACAGGGGCTGAGAGTGGCCTCAACTCTTGCTGGGCTGGACCTGGGCTTGCCCTCCTTTGTCTCTGAGGAAATGTGGCCTGGGGAGAGCCTGCAGCAAGCACTCAGGCACTCCTGCTGTTCTCTATCACTGAGAGAGCCTTATGAGTAGAAAAGTGCTTTGAAACATTTCAAAGACTTATGGGCAGAAAGTGTGGAGGGAGCCAGAAGCCCGGGGCTGCACAGTCGCCGTCGCCGCACAGACACATGGCAGAGACCCTTACGTGTTCTGGCATCAGATCGACTGGCAGTGGACACACCTCAAAGTAATGAGAGATTCTGTTAGGCAAGCAACTTGAGGCTTTGCTGTCAAGTCCTGCTCCGGTTCCCTGACCTCTGACTCGCAGTTATCTGGGTTTTTTTCTAGACAAGGCCTAAAAAAAGGGAAAGCAGGAGCCTGGCTTCCTGTGTCTCTGCAGAACAGGAAGGTGGCTGATCTGCTGGGCACACCCAGAAAGCACCCACCTCCTCCAGATGGCCTCTTTCCTTTCCTTCCCGGCCGTCTCCCTATTCTTTAGCCTTCACTGCTTGCCTGGCAATGCTGCTCGCTCTCTCAGCATACTAAATGTTTCTCAAAGACAGAGGCTGGGCCTCTCAGAGGAGTCCTCCTTGCTCATAGCAGGTGTTCACACGCTAACCTCTGTTGAGAATCAGCCTGCTCTTTCTTCCTGGCTAGCTCCTTCTGGATGTTTCCACACCTCCTCACACTCAACTGCAGAGCAAAGGAAGCCTCTTGAGGCTTTCATCCTTAAACCTGTTTTCCTCCCACACCAGTGCATCTGAGGTAATGGAGTCGTGTGGCAGTTGCTCAAGCCGAAAATAATCTCTGCGTCTGATCGGACTCCTCCCTTTCCTCAGGCCCCAGAATTCATCTCCAGGCAGAGCTGACTTGTGTCTATCATCCCTGAGTCCTGAGAGGATCCTGTTTCCTCACGGCCGCTGCTCTACCTAAATCTGAATCACCATCTCATCTGGGGATCGGCCTTGGGCCCTGCTCTGCACAAGCGGACATTGATTTTCTTTTTACCTGAGAGTTAATTATTTATTTGTTGTATATGTATGTGTGTGTTATATGTACTTGTTTGTATGTGTACACATGTATGAGTGGGTATATATGTATAATATAAGCCAGAGATTAATTTAGGGTGTCTCTCTTGATTGCCCTCTACTTTGTTATCTTTTACATTTAGTGTGTGTGTGCATGCTCACGTGTGTGTATACATGCGTGCGCACAGGTCAGAGGATGTATGTGGAATCAGTTCTCTCTGTCCACAGTGGAATCCACAGACCGAATTCTGGTGGTAGCAAGCATTTTTGACCAATGAGCTTTCTCACTTGCACTCCATCTTATCCTTTGAGCCGAGTCTCTCACTGGGCATGGGGGTTACCAACTCCTGTAAACCCGGTCAGCAAGCCCCAGGGATCCCCCTGTTTCCACCTCCCCATAGCTAGGGTTTTAGTAAAAAAGCCCCAACTGGCTTTTAAAGGAGGGCTGGGACCCAAACTCAGGTTCTCACATCCGCACAGTCAATTTCATCAACTGTACCATCTTCTCACTTTCTATACCTTATTCTCACGACAGTCTTAGATGTATGAAAGAGATGGTAAAGCTAGTTCAGAGAGTTCCTATGTACCCCATGCCATCTTTTCCTCTTCTTCTCTCTTTCCCCTTTACAACTCTAGGATGGACCCAGCATCCCATCTCTCAGCTGTACTTTTCACTTTCCTATTCTCCATAACTTTTCTTGTGTGTGTGTGTGTGTGTGTGTGTGTGTGTGTGTGTGCCTGAACTTGCTTGGGCAGGTATCCATACCTATGTGCATGTGGCATGTGGAGACCAGAGTTGACATCAGGTGTCTCCCTCTGTCACTTATGTTTTGAGACAGGTCCTCCAGCTGAAGCTGGAGCTCGCTGTTTCGGTTTGACTGGCCAGTGAGACCCTGAGCATCAAGGTTACAGATCTATGTAGCCTCAGCTTTTTCATGGATGCTGGGATCCAAATTTAGGTCCTCATGGGTGTAGTACGGGCAGCTTCTACACTGAGCTACCCCCCAGCCCCCGTTCTTCAGGTCTCACAAGCACTTTACTTTTTT
>NW_022196905.1:117782429-117789646 GCF_008632895.1 Mastomys coucha | reverse complement strand
CTCGAACTCAGAAATCCGCCTGCCTCTGCCTCCCAAGCGCTGGGATTAAAGGCGTGCGCCACCACTGCACTTTACTTTCTTTACATCTTACACGACACATTTGTTACAATTAATGAGATATCAAGCAAAGGCTATTGTTGGTTTGGATTTTGGGTTTCCTCAGTTTCTCCATTTCTGTCTGTTGTCCTTGCATCAGGAAAGCACCCCACATAAGTTCGTGTATCCACTTACACTCCCTTTTGCTATTTCTTGGACTTTTTTTTTTTTTTTTTTTTGGCCAGGGTAGGAAGCATCTAATGTAGCTCAGGTTGGCCTTGAATTCACTGTGTAACTAAGGATGACCTTGAACTCTTGACTCTGCTGTCTCCACACACTAAATGCACACAACCATGCATGGTTCTATGTAGCTCTGGAATATAGCCCGGGATGTTGTGCATGCTAGTCAAGCATTAGGCCAATTAAGCAGCGTCCTGAGTATTTGCTTGTTTGTTTGAACTGAGACAGGCTCTCACTCTCGTCCTGGCTGGCCTCGAACTCCTGGCAGTCTTCCGTCTTTGTGGTCTTGGGTCGCCACACCCGGAACCACAGGGTGCTGAGTTCTGAGGTGCATCCGTCAGGGCTTTAGGAAGGGCCCTTTCCTGCCATCTGTTCTCTGGGATGGCAGGTCCTGCCTCATCAAAGGTCCGTACAGATGCCAGCACTCTGGAGTTACAACAGGAGGATCATAAATTCAAAGTCTCCTAAACTACATATCGAGTCTGAGGCCAACCGAGGGTAAACAAAACTCAAGTCTCAAGAAAACAAAACGAAGCGTTTTTTAGCCTTCTCTTTGTTAAGTTCCTCTCCCCTCCCCATACTACGCTCTTGGAAGAAAGTCTCTATGTACTGCCCACACCTATGGCAGGTGAATGAGTCATGAGAATCTCAGGGCTGAAAATCAGGTCCTCCCAGTCCCGGCCCACACCCTCTGCTTCTCTGAGCTTGGCTTAGCTGACCTCCTGGACCTCACATTGCCCTGGCACAGCAGCCCCCGTGTGGCCTCATCTGCTGCCACTTCCCTGTTAGTCACTGCCCTCTGGCACACTGCCTTGCTTGTCCCTCGATGTGGTCTCACCTCTAGGCCTGTATAACCCAGCCTCTCCCTCTGCCCAGAGCCACTTCCGCCTCCTGCTCAGTCTGCTTCAGCCAGTTTCTGTGTGCGATCATTCAGGGTACAGCATGGGCATCTTCTCTCTGAAGACATCAGGAGAACTCATGACCTCTGGAAGTCCTTGCCACAGACAGTCTGTCTATAAGGCACTGCCATTCCACCCACTCAGCTGCCAGGGCTAAGCCTTAGAGAAGGCACAGTGTCCTTGAACACAGCAGGGGTACACTGTAGAGGACCCTGACAAAGGGCTGAGAGTGAGAGTGTCTCCCAGACACTTGAAAGACAGAAAGGAGGCTGAGTTTGGTGACATATACCTTTACCCCCCACCCCCTGCACTCTGGAAGCAGTGAGTTTCAGGGCAGCCTGGTCTACATTAGCAGTTCTAGACCAGGCATAGCCACAGAGGGAGACCCCATATCAATAGAAAGATAGAAACACCCACACCCACACACCATGGGGACTTGAACTGCTGTTCAGGGGTATAGCACTTGCTAGCATTGGGTTTGATTCTCAGTAACACACACAGATAGAGACAGAGAGAGAGGTGGTCGGGGGGGTGGGGGGAGAGAGAGAGAATATGAAAAGCCAAGAGCCAAGTGTGGGTGCATACACATCTGCAACTTGAGGCAGGGGGATTGCTTTGACTATGAGGCTATCTGGAGCCCACAGCTAGTACCAAGCCAACCAAAGCTTGGATGGCACCCATCTGTAATCCCAGCACTCGCAAGGTGGAGGGAAGGGGATCAGGATTTCAAAGCTGGTTTTCGCTTTATAGCAAAAATAAGGCCGGCTTGAGTTACCTGAGATCCTGTCTCAAAAAGCAAAATAAAAATAAATTAGGAGGTAGGAGATGCCTTTCATCTCAGCACTGGGAGGCAGAGGCAGGCAAAACTCTGTGAATTCAAGGCCAGTATGCTGTATGTAGTGAATTCTTTCTTTTTTCTTTTTTTCTTCTTTTGGTTTTTCGAGACAGAGTTTCTCTGTGTAGCCCTGGCTGTCCTGGAACTCACTCTGTAGATCAGGCTGGCCTCAAACTCAGAAATCCACCTCCCAAGTGCTGGGATTAAAGACGTGTGCACCACCACTGCCTGCCTCAGAGTGAATTTCAAGACACACACACATATGTGTGTGTATATATATATGTGTGTGTGTGTGTGTATGTGTGTGTATGAGAGAGAGTCTATATTAAACAAAACAAAACAAAATAAAAATTAAAAAACCACAAGTACACATAAGAATAAAATAAGGGGGAAAGTTACCAGTCACCAATGCAGGGGAATTCCTACCACAGGCAGCAGCCATACCCAGAACGGGAGAGCACTTTCTGAAGAGTTTCCTGAGTACCCGAGAGACACCAGTGGCTCCAGCCTGTACCATACATACACTTCAGACACTTGTCTGGGACCTGGGCCTAGAGCTTTTTCTCATGCGGTGTTATTGATAGTTAGTATCAGCCCCGCTCCCCCTGCTTGGCAGAACCGAATGCGCACGCTCCCCAGAGGCCAGCCCATCACTCTAGTGAGGGGATTCTAGAAAGACTTCCTAAAGGCTCACAGGCACCTGAAGAAAATCTGGCAGCTCTGGTTTATATGCGGCTTGAGTGCAGCTCCAGGACTTCATGACAGAGGATGAAGTCCCCACTGTGAGCCACTGAGATGCAAAAATCAATCAGTTAAGGTGTCAGGCACCCAGCCTCTGAGAAGTAATTAGTTTAGGAAGGGCCATGATGATAGGGGAGTCCCCGGGACTGAATCCGGACAGCTTTTATAGACAGTGAGGCAGATGTAAGAGCCACACAGGTGTGTGCACTGTCTCTTGCCACAGGCCCCGTGCTTCCTCAGACTCTGATTCAATACTCTGTTATACCAACTATATACTATGCTGGCACCCACATAAGGGAACAAGGCAGTCTGAGCAGAAACATGAGCAGAGCCAGGCCACACAAAGCCCAGGACTGAACATTTTCAGCACAGACTCTTAAGACCATTTTGATTAAATGTTTAAAACATTATGATTAAAAGTAGCCAGCTGGCTTTGGTTTTTGTTGTTGTTGTTGTTGTTTTGTTTTGTTGAGACAGAATTTTGTACAGCCCACCTTGTCCTCAAACTCCCCAGGAATCTGCCCCTCCTGTCTCCACCACCAAGTGTGGGCACACAGGCATCATGCCTGGTTTTATGTGTTGCCAAGGGTGGAACTCAGAGCTCTGTACTTGTTAGGCAAGTATTCTACCAACTGAGCTATATCCAGGGTCTTAAAAATGTTTACAGGAGCTGGGCTGTGGGGGCACACCTTTAATCCTAGCACTCAAGGCAGAGGCAGGGGGATCTCTGTGAATTCAAGGCCAGCCTGGTCTACAAAGGGAGTTCCAGGATGTCATTCATAAATAAATAAATTAATTAATTAATTAATTTTAAAAATCAGGGTCTTAGGAACTAAGAAGATTAAACTGGGCCTGGCTCCTGACATGGACGAGAGCACTTGCTGCTCTTCTGAGGACCCTGGTCTGGTTTGCAGCACCCACATGGTGGCTCATAACTGTGGGATTCATTTCCAGGAGATCGCGATGCCCTCTTCTGGTCTCTGTGGACACCTGCCCTCACAAGGATATATATATACACACAGACAGAGCATTCATACACACAAACAAATAAAGAAAAAAAACAAAACAGAATAAGGGAATAGAGGCTGACGACTGCATGAGAAGTTTTGTTCTATATTTGTTGCAAGTTCCAGGCAGACAGATGGAGAAGGCAGACAGACAGACAGACAGACAGTGTGGGGCAGAAGAAAGCTGATGACTCAGAGCCCAACTTAGAGCCTTCAGATCCCATGAGGCCAAAGTCTTGCCGAACAACTGCACCAGTGCTGGAAGGTCGTTGAACGCGGGCATACAGGGGCACAAAGCCCCTTCTCTCCCTGAGGCCGCACACAGCAGGAACCAGTCCCCATCCTGGAAGCTTTTCAGCCTGCTGCCAGCTTTCCCTGCCAGATGTCCTTCACCCACTGTTCAGTCTTTGTTGTCCTCCCTCCGCCTCCCTGGTTATCTGTGGGTTTAAAATAGACAGGCAAGGGAGGAATGTTGCCCAGCTACTCAGCTGCTACCGGCCCTGTTTGCAGCCTCAGATCTTCCAGATCCTTCCCCTGCAGCAAGAGGAACCAACCGCTCGCTCCACCTGTGTCAGAGCTTTCGCTGCTGAGTTGAAAGGAACACTCTGAATTCAGAACATCAGCCAAAACACTGCTGCAACCGAGAGGCTCTGAAAGAACACATGAGAACACAGCTCATGAGGATTTTGTTCTAAGGCTATTTGGTCCTACTAAGGGTATCACACATCAGGACTACAGATCAGGACCAGGCTGATAGAGTCCAACTTATTGTTACGCATGTTCTTTTGTAAGGAGGATGTTTTATTTTTACATAAAAGAGCCAAGACACAGTCAAAATTTCCAGACGGAAATCCTGAGTCCAAGAAGCAAAGCAAAGAAGGCCTATGCATGTAATTCTGGCACTTGGGAACTTGAGTCAGGAAGATTGTCATGAGTTTGAGGCCAGCCTGGTTTATATAGCAAGTTCTGGGACAGCCTGAGATACAGTATGAGACCCTGTCTCAAAGCAAAAATTGAAAATGACAAAGCAAAACAACTACACACACACACATACACACACACACACACATATACATATACACACTTGCATGCGCAAGAGGTCAAATGTGGTGCATACCTTTAATCAACGCACTCAGGAGTAGAGGTAGGTGGGTCTACACGAGTTCAAGACCAGCCTGGTCTACATAGTGAGTTCCAGGCTAACCAGAGTTACATATAGGTCAGCCCTGGCTGACCTAGAACTTACTATGTAGACCAGGCCAGCTCAGACTTACAAGAATTCATCTGCCTCTGCCCCCTCAAGTGCCAGGATTAAAAATCTGTGTATGTGTGTAGACCACGTCATTCTCACTGACCTCTGACCTTCTATTTCTACACCTTGTCACCTTGGTTATCAAACATTTCTTTCTTTCTTTGAGACTTTATTATTTAATTATGCATAGATGTGTGTGTGTATGTGTGTGTATGTGTGTGTGTGTGTGTGTGTGTGTCTGCGAAAGCACAGGTGACTTCAGGAGCCGGATGTGTCAGATTCCTGGTAGCTGGAGTTAGATGGTTGCGAACTGTCTAACATGGGCGCTGGGAACCGAAGCCGTGGTCTGGGGGAGCAGCCCTTGCGCTTCGCTTCTGAGCCCTCTGCTGCCCTTCCATACATGTGCTCACCTTGTATGTAAACTTCAGAAGGCGGAGCTTTTTTGTTCACTGCCTGGTTCGGTCCCTACAATTCCCAGTTGTAGGGGAAGATGCATAAGATGGATGAGGGAGCGCACACTTGGGATGTGGAAGGAAGACTGGAGCAGGGCTCAGGTATCTCTCCACTATACCCATCCTCCAATAGTGGAAATGCTGGCTGCTTAGAGCCTCTGAAACAACACAATGCATTAGTAATTCATTTCTCTCTATCTTTATTTTTAAAGAGGAGCTACCTTATTCCCATCTACCCCAGATCTGCTTTTCCTTCAAATTATAGAGTTTGGTGTTTTCGCTTTTGTTTTAATGTAACGGTGTGAAGTGTCCGATGTGTGTGCTCAAACCCCAGCATGCAATGGAGGTGAGAGGACGACTTTCATCTACACTCTGGACAGCAAACTCAGGTTCTAAAGTACATACTGCACACAGTTTTCCTAGCTGAGCCATCTTGCCAGCCTTTGTTTTGTTTTTGAGACAGTGGCTCCATCACATAGCCCAGGCTACCTTCAAATTCCTAATCTTCTTGCCTCGGCCCTGGGGTGGGATTGCTGGCCTCTGTTGTTGCTTTGGGCTCCTAGTACTTTCCATACATGGTTTCATAAGGCCAAACTGCAGGAAAAGGGTGTGACAAAAAAAAAAAGGTGGCGAACTGCCCATCACGTCCTAGTGGGCAGGCTTCTGGAACCCCGAGGAAGGATGGGAGAGTGGGGGGTACAGGTGGCTGAAGCGTGAGATCGCCTAAGAGGATCCACGCGGGCAGAGCCACCTCCAGACGAACTGTGAGGTGTCATGAAGCTAACTCACACCCTCACACCTTTTCTTCACGAGACATGCAAAACTTCACAGTGATTACAACAGTCCACATTTGGTGCCTGAATTAACACCTTCTGTTGAAAAGAATCTTCACTTAAGAAAAAAAAAAATGGCACGGAATTAAAACAATAGCAATGGAAGAAAACCCAAACTGTTTGCTGTATTTATAAGGAGAAGGAAAGCTGGATCCAGTGTTACAGGCTTACAATTCCAGTTACTCAGGAGGCCTTGGTAGGAGGGTGACAAGTTCAAGGCCAGCCTTGGGCAACTTAGTGAAACTGTCTCAAACATAAAAAGTTAAAAAAAAAAAAAAAGAAAGAAAAGAAAGTCCAGAGAGAGGGTTCAGTGGAAGAACCTACTGCTCTGCCAGAGGACGGGCAGCTCACGGTCTCCTGAGCTCCAGGAGGCTCAGGAGGAGTTACCTCCAGGTAACTGAGGCTCCAGGGGATCTGAGGCACTCTTCTGGCTTCCAGGGCAGCTCCACTCATGTGCATACATACTACACACAGATACATAATTTAAAAAAAATAGTAAATTAAACATTTTATACATTGAGTGGCTGGGGATGTCCTACTTTGTTTGTGAGCATGCTAAGATGAATGGAGCCTGGGTTTGATCCTCAGCACTACATGAAAAGGAAGTGTAGTGGCACATGTCTAATCTCAGCCCTCAGACGACGGACGCCATCCTTACTCAAACAGGAGGCCAGCCTGTGATACCTGAAGACCCTGTCTTAAATGCTAAAACCCAAACCACTGCCAGAGTCTTAGAGGTAGGCTCGATAGCAGAGGGCTTATTTAGGTTCTTTTGAGACAAGGCATCAAATTGAAGGCCAGGATGGTCTCAACATTGTGACAATCCTCCTGCCTCAGCCTTCCAATTGCCATGACACCATACCTTGTTTAGAGTTTGTTTTCATTGTAGAGAGCTTGCCTGGCATGCTCAGGGTGCTGGATT
>NW_022196905.1:117756870-117782419 GCF_008632895.1 Mastomys coucha | reverse complement strand
GGGAAAGGGAATCCTTCGCATGCCACTGGGGAAAAAAAAACCTAAAGAAATCTAAATAGGGTAGACAATAGAGTTAACACCATTTTACCATTTTGGTACTGGTTGGTTATCCATGGCTAATGTACACATTATAAGATATTAACAAGTCAAAAAGTGAAGGAGCAGATAGAATGTTCTGAATTATCTTCTAGATGTTTCTGTCCATGTAAAAAAGTACGGCCAAGTATGGTAGGTAGCTCATGGCCATAATCCCAGTGCTCAGCAGGCAGAGGCAGGGGGAATCACGTCAAATTTAAAGTCTGTATGGTTTATACAGCAAGGCTCCACTTCAAAAACCACAATACACTATATTCTATTTGCCAGGTATGGTATCTCATGTCTGCAATTCCAGCTCAAGGGAGGCTAAGGCAGGAGACTGACAGTTCAAAGCCAGCCTGAGCTATATAGCAAGACATTGTCTCAAAATAAACAACAGGGGCTTGGGAGATGGTTCAGTGGGTAAAGACAGTTGCTAAGCCTGATGACTTGGGTTCTGTTCTTGGGACCCGCACGGTGGAAGGAAGAAAATTCACTTCTTTGACATCTCTGCACGCATGTACAAACTCCCACCTCCACAGCATAAATAATTCAATGTAATAAAAAGGCAAAAAAAAAAAAAAACCCATTAAAAATTAAGAAGTGATTTGGTTCAATTTCTAGGAATTTCATGGATTTTTCTTTTAAGGTGTTTAGTGTTCATGCCAACATTTGGAATGAACAAGGAAAAACCAAAATGTTGCCATTGAGACAAAGGCATACTGTGTAACATTAAAAAAGAATTTGGGGGCTGAAGAGATGGCTCTGGTTAAGAACATGCTCGGTTTCTCTGGTCTCCTGAGGACCAGAGTTCAACTCCTAGCAACCTTGTCAGGTGTCTGTAACTCCATCCAGGCCGGAGCCTCCGTGGGCACCTGCACTCTTGTGCTCATATTTATACATAATTAAATAATGATAATAAAGTTTTAGAAAGCATTCGGTATAGTTAAAAGCACTGCAAGGCCAACTGCAGTGCTCTGACATCTCACTTCTGCTAAAAGAGAAACCACATGGGAAGCAGGGACCTAAAATCAGAAAAGGTTACAGCTGAGAGCGGAAGGGCACACCGCAATCCCTGCTAAGGAGAGGCTGGGGCAGAAGGATCGCTACAAGATCAAAGCCAGCCTGGGGTTCAACACGATGCCTTGTCTCAAACAAACAAACAAACAAACAAAAATCTGGAACAAGAAACCATCTGTTCATTATGGTTACCTCTGGGATGCAGGACAACGGACATTTCCAAAATTTCTACTTTTGAAAAAAATTACCACACAAAACGTTGGGCTTCGACATGACATTTCCACGTCTGTTTCATGTTCTCTGCCTGCTCACTCCGCTCTACTTTCATCTATTGGGTTTTGTTTTGAGACAAGGTCTTACCTTGTAGCTTCCTCTGTAGCCCAGACTGTCCTTGAACTCAGGGCAATCTTCTTGTCTCAGCGTTCCAAGTGCTGAAATTACAAACATGAATCACCACGACTGGCTTTGTTAGTGTTTAATAGCCAAAACTCAAAACAACCTCTATTATGTGTATACATCACATTTTCTCTCTTTTTTCCTTTCTTTTTTTCCTCATGTAGCCTAGCTTGGCTTCAGAGTCGACGGGTAGCTGAGGGTGGCCTTGAACTTCTTTCTGATCTTCCCACCTCTACCTCCTGAGTCGTAGAATACAGATTGTGCACCACAACTTATGCAGTACTGGGAACTGAACCCAGGACTTCATGCATGCTAAATAAACACACTCATTGAGCCGCATTCCCTAGCCTACATATGGCACATTTTCTCTGTCCACTCAGCTGTTGATGGGCCTTTAGATTAATTCTCTATCTTGGCTTTCCTGAACATTGCTACAGTAAACATGGCCGTGCAGGTACCAGAAGTGGTATGGCTTGTTTATATCGTAGCTCCAGCTATTATACTGATTGCTATAATGGCAGCATTCATTTAATTCCCACCAGTGGTGTATAACTACTCCTTTCTCCCCACCCACCCCACATTGGTAACCATCATTGAACATTATCTTCCATTTTTCTTGTTGTTGGTTTTAGTTTTCCTTGGCTATTTGTTGTTGTTGTGTTTGTTTTGAGAGTGTTTTTTTTTTGAGGGGGGGGAGTAGAGACAGGGTTTCTTTATGTAGCCTTAGCTATCCTGAAACTTGCTCTGTAGATCAGGGTGGCCTCAAACTTATCCTGAGAACTGGAATTAAAGGCATATGCCACTACCACCCGGCTAGGTTTTTGTTTTTGTTTTTTAGAGACAGGGTTTCTCTGTGTAGCCCTGGCTGTCCTGGAACTCACTCTGTAGACCAGGCTGGCCTCGAACTCAGAAATCCACCTGCCTCTGCTTCCCAAGTGCTGGGATTAAAGGCGTGCACCACCACCGCCCGGCTAGTTTTTTTTTTGTTGTTGTTGTTTTTTTTAAATTTTCTTTATGTGCTTGAGTGTTTTGCCCATATGTATGTGCACCATGTGGATCTGTGGCCCACAGAGGTCAAAAGTGGAATCAGGCCCCCCGAGACTGTGAGACACCAGGTAGATACTGGGAATCAAACTTGGGTCTTCTGCAAAAACAACATGTACTCTAACCACTGAGCAACATCTCCAGCTCCTATAATTTCTTTCTTAAAACATGCTCTGGAGACAGTTTTGGCTCCAAACTTCTCCCTAGAGTGCTGGCAAACTCAGGTCCCGGAAGTCAAGTCTCAGAAAGTTTGTTCTAAACCTGCTGAGCACACATACTGAAAGCAGAATGGGTCACCAGGCTGGGAGAAGGGGAGTAGCCATATCAGGTCAGCAAGGCCTGCGAGATGAAGAAGCTCTACAGCAGTGACAGGGCATGCAGCGTACATGTCCAAAGTGCCACACAACTAAACATCTAGCAATGCTTAGAATGGCTAATATAGCATCATGGCACACGCAGGCCTTTAAAACCAGCACTCAGGAGTAGAGACAGAATATATACAAGTTTCAGGCTAGCCTAGTCTACAAAACAAAGTCCAGGCTAACCAGGGGTACAAAGGAAATTCCTCCTCCTCTTCCTCCTCCTCCTCCTCCTCCTTCTTTTTGGTTTTTTGAGACATGGTTTCTCTGTGTAGCCCTGGCTGTCCTGGAACTCACTCTTGTAGACTAGGCTGGCCTCGAACTCAGAAATCCGCCTGCCTCTGCCTCCCAAGTGCTGGGATTAAAGGCATGTGCCACCACTGCTCGGCATGGGAAATTTCTTCAAAGAAGGAAGAAAGGAAGGAAGGAAGAAGGGGAGGGAGGGGAAGAGAGAGAGGGGACCAGTGACATGGCAGATGGCTCATTGAGTAAAATACTTGCCTAGCAAGCCTGACACCCCATGGTTTACTAGAAACCACATTAACACACAGGCAGGATACCTGAACACAGTGCACACATGGACAACCCTAGCACTCTTAAGGCAAGCTGCGTGGTGGAGACTGGCCTCCCTGCAGGTCAACAGGTCACAAGAATGAGATGCTGCAGCAGAAAGAGAGATTGTCTCAAAACAAGGCAGAAAGAAAGAATCAATTTTCAAAATGCATAAACCCACACTCACACATGTATGGCTATACACAAATCAGTGTAGAGTCAGGAAGTAGGATATTAATTATGAACAGCGAGAAAGGAAATGGCTGGAGGAGGAAGGATATACGGCTTCAACACACTCTGTGATGTACCTTCCTTAATCTGGTAAGCATACTGGTACATAAGTGAAAAAAACCAAGACTCAATCTTCAAATCAAAATAACCAATGTTAGGGTTAGAAAGATGGCTCAGCAATTAAGACTATACACTATTCTCGCAGAGTACCTACGTTCGGGTCCCATCCTCATCAGGCAGCTTACAACTACCCGTAACTCCAGCTCTCGAAATCTGAAACCTTCTTCTTGCCTATGTTCTTGTACACTCACACAGAACTACATACATAAACACATAATTAAAAATAAAACCTTTAGCCGGGCGGTGGTGGCACATGCCTTTAATCCCAGCACTTGGGAGGCAGAGGCAGGCGGATTTCTGAGTTCGAGGCCAGTCTGGTCTACAGAGTGAGTTCCAGGACAGCCAGGGCTATACAAAGAAACCCTGTCTCAAAAAAAAAAGATTAAAAAAATAAATAAAACCTTTAACAATAACCAACTATGACATAAATGTGGTTGCACACACTCTGGTAATCCCAGCACTTATTATGCCAATGCAGGAGAATCACCCTGAGTTTGACGCCAGCCTGGGTTACATAGTGAGATCTTGTCTTTAAAACAAAACAAAACAGAACAAAACAAAACATACTAGAATAAACAAAAAACCCAAAACCTTAAAACCAACCCTCTCAATAACCTTACATCCTATATTTTCATGGCACACCCGAACAGCATCAGCTTTAAATAGTCATAAAATCCAAAGCCAAAACCATATCCACACTTTTATCCTTGTGGACGACTGGTGTGCGGGTAACTCTGGTATTTGGGCATGAGTACATGACGGCACGTCAGGCTGTGAGTCTTCAAAGGGTGCGGCTCCGACACCTGATGCCTTGGGGAATAATTCCTGCAACACCTACACGCAGTGCCCAGCCTGGGCCAGGCACACCTCAGCACATTCACACATGTTCTCCCACCTTCTCCAACCAGAAACCTCCCCCCTTATCTTGAAGACAAAAATCTTACACAACAGCCAAGGCTGGTCTGGAACTTATTAAGTAGCTCAGGTCTGAGACTCACAGTAATTCTCCTGCTTCAGTTCTGCAAATGCTGAGGTGACAGGAAGAAGCTACCATATACCTGGCTTCAAATTGGACATCGTTTAGGAATAATCCTACCAGTGACCACTGAAGAGAAGGAATTGTACCTAAGGTTAGAAGATCTTACCATTCAAATAGGAAGGACTTTTCTCCTCTCTATTTTAAAAATACTATGTGCTTGTCTAATAATTCCTGATACTGTGTAACAGGAGATGCCTGGCTTACCCGGCAACAATGTTCCCTTTGAGAAAGAGCTCTGCCAGGCATATGTATATGTATTTGTATATGTAATTGTATATTTGTGTGAATGTATGTATGTGTGTGGCCCTTGGTCCCTTAAAGCACAGTCCTGCCAATTACAAGTATCATAGGACATACAGGAGCAGAGAGAAACATAAACACCACACAACCAAAACAAGAAAAGAGTGTGAAACTCCACCAGTGCATCCCACAGGCAGGTCCGACATCAGCACCCGAAACCTTCACATGGTTTTGTCTACGTCTCTCAGCCCTTTGAAGAGCAGTGAGACGTTTTTAGGGTAGCAGAAACAAGATGATTTTGTGGTTTGCTCTGACAAAGGAAGTGGTGTGCGACCTGAATAGATCAGTGGCAAAGAAGCACATCACATGTGGGTTCTGAGGACAGGCAAGGCTGGAATGCTGGCATGTAAGCCTCACTTAAACTAAGCCCTTGGATCGTTACTGCGTGCCAGTGAGCCATTTGGAAACTACCTTGTTATGTTTTTGGTTTTTGAGACAGGGTCTCACATATGTAACCCAGCCTGACCTTCCTAAGTGCTGGGATTATACATGTATGTGGTCACCCTGGGCTTCCTGGCCTGCTCTTGATCTATGCTTAGTGAAATGGGTTCTTTCCTCTGCATCCTCTGACCTTTATTTAGTCTTCCTTTCATCTTCTGTGGGCACTGTTGAGAAGTTCTACCTTAAACCTCAGGTGGCTGCTTCCTGAGAGTGTAGCCAGGCCTCTTAGACAGGTCTGATCTTTCCCAGGAGAGGGAAAAAGATAAAATACCATAAACGCAGCTTCTTACATCCTTTTCTGTCTTTATTGTGTTCTTTTTCTCCTCAGGATCATATTTTTCTTTTTCTTTCTTTTTTTTCTTTCTTTGTTTCTTCTTTTTTTTTTTTGGTTTTTCGAGACAGGGTTTCTCTGTATAGCCCTGGCTGTCCTGGAACTCACTCCGTAGACCAGGCTGGCCTCAACCTCAGAAATCCACCTGCCTCTGCCTCCCAAGTGCTGGAATCAAAGGCGTGTGCCACTACCACCCAGCCAGGATTATATTTCTTGATCAAGTATAACAATTTAAAGGGAAGAAAACCCAAAGTTTCCTTTCTAAAGTCGGTAAAACCTTCTTCTTTGTAGTTAAAGCGAAACACCTCTTCCGACTTTGTGTGCCTGCTCTGAGCACAAAGGGCTAGGAGACTGGAATCAGTGGAGCTCAGCCAAATGTTCTACGTGAGTGTCATTTCCATACATACAGGCCATGTCAGTCAGCCATCAAACATCTACTGAATGCCTGACTGCTCAGGACAGTTACAAGGTCAGCCTGCTATGATGTCAGAATGATGGATGCCAGACTGTGAGTCAGGAGACCTACCAATTATTTGACTTGGGGGTTGGAGACCCTGACTTCTCTGTTCCAGGGCCTCAGTTTCCATACATACAGGTGGAGATTAGCCTGGGCTGTAGGTTTCTCCCAACTGGAAACCATGATGAAGCGTAAAGCAGGATAATGCATCCCCTCATTCCTTTATCTCCAGATATCTCCAGACAGTTGGAGAGCCTGAGTGAATGAGTGTAAATTTTGATGCCTTCAAGGGCCCAGTGGGGTCCACCCGGATGTGTGGACACCTTCCCCCTGGCCAAAGGGACCATCCACATGTGTCTGTGTTTAGAGCGCTCCAGTCATACTTTCTCTCTCACTCATAAAGTGTCCCAAGCTCATCTTGCTTGCCTCGGGGCCTTCACACATGCTGGACTTGCTGCTTGGGCTTCTGACAGGAATGATTATAGATTTGTCCTTTCTTCACACTTCCTCAGTCGCTGCTTCCTAGAAGGTCGCCTCTTACACGTCTCTATGTTCTTCCCTATTATGTTATTTTGTTTTTTGGTTTCGTTTGGGTATTTGTTCTTCGAGTTGAGGGATATGTAGGTAGGGTGTCTTGTCTTATTCAGGACGGTCCACTTAGCCAGGCATGGTGGTTCATGTCTGTGATCCCAGTTTTCAGAGGGTGCCATAGCAGGACCACTGTGAGTTTGAGACTGAGTTCTCGGTCAGCCTGGACTAGAGTGAGATCCTTCTTCAAAAAATTAAAAAAAGAGGGCTGGAGAGATGGCTCAGCGGTTAAGGGCACTGACTGCTCTTTTGAAGATCCCGAGTTCAAATCCCAGCAACCACATGGTGGCTCACAACCATCTGTAATGAGATCTGATGTCCTCTCCTGGGGTGGCTGAAGACAGCTACAGTGTACTTACATATAATAAATAAATCTTTAAAAAAAAATTAAAGAAGATAAAATTGTGGGACTGGAGAAATGGGTCAGCAGTTAAGAGCACCTGTTGCTCTTCCAGAGAATCTACTTCAGTTTCCAGCACCTATGTCAGGAGTTCAGTGACCTCCAACTTCAGTTCCAGGGGCTTGGACACCATCTGCATCCAACACACAGATGACACACACTGACACACACATACAAAATGAGTTTTAATTCTATACTCAACGCCCGATTGATACTGTACTAAATTCTGAGGGAGCTGATGGACTCTGGATTTGTTTCCAGAGTCACCTTCTTCAAGACGCTGGGATTCAGTTTAGACTCGGAGGCTTCTGAATTGTCTCTAGGTTTGCTTTTTCTTTGTCTTTGTTGTTAGTTTTTGAGGCAGGGACTCTCAACGCACACCTGACCTGCCTGGAACTTAACAAGTGTAGGGATTGAAGGCAAGAGCTACCAAGCCCACGCTGTCTGTTCCTTGACAGACTTGTCTGCTTTTTTGAGGGGGGGAAAAAAATAAAGTGGCTGGTGAGACGGCTCAGCAGGTAAGAGCACTGACTGCTCTTCTGAAGGTCCTGAGTTCAAATCCCAGCAACCACATGGTGGCTCACAACCACCTGCAATGAGATCTGACACCCTCTTCTGGTGCGTCTGAAGACAGCTACAGTGTACTTACGTATAATAATAAATAAATCTTAAAACAAACAAAAAAATGGTCATCTAATTAGGGGTAACATATCTACAGGTAAATTCTTTAAAAAAAAAAATAAAGGCTCTTATGATCTCACAACATACTCACCTCCACCCCAGTGACATCATGACCGCGTGATAGCGTCACAACGCTCTCAAGGTCCCTTCCAGCTCCTCCTCGGAAGCCTCTGACCCAGTCACAGGCAACAAGCGCTCTGGGCGGTGCTTTCGCGCGCCAATGACGTCACACCCAGCCCTGGCGTCACGTGCCCCCCCGCGAGGGGTGGGGCCTGAGGGCGGCGCTTCCGGTCGGCGGAGCTTGGCGGCCCGAACGGCGGCGGCGGCGGCGGCCGAGTGGCGGGATGGCGGGCGCCGTGAGCGAGGCGCGTTTCGCGGGGCTGTCGCTGATGCAGCTACACGAGCTGCTGGAGGACGATGCGCAGCTCGGCGACATGGTGCGGGGGATGGAGGAGGTGAGCGTCTTGGCACTGGGGGAAGGGGGTGCTGGGACGGCGCGCTGGCAGCCGGAGTGGGGCCCTGGCGCGAGAATCGGGGGCACCGAGGGCCCCAGGCCGGTTTGAGTCGGGGATCGGACCCTAGGACCGAGACATGGGGTCGATGGGGCCGGGAGAGGGAGTGAAGGCGCCGAGATTGGCTTGGTAGGGGTGGAGGTGGCGGCCGTTGAGTCTCCCAAGGACTCCAGGGAAGCCAAGCAGGTAGATTAGGCATGGGTTTGGGAAGATTTTGAAAGGAAAGGTTGGAAAGTCGTGGGGGCACTGAAGCCGGTAAAAGCGGATCGGATCTGGGGACTAGCTCGAGTTGACGGACCGTTCAGAGATGGGCTTGTGGGGAGCGGAGATCTGTCGCTGAGTCTAGGATGGGATTCTGAGAAGCGGGGGGTGGGTGGGGGGTCCTCGAAGTTCAGAGTCTCAAGGCCACAGACAGTCAGGGTAAAATGGGAAGGGGCCCAGTGACTGCGCCTCTCCAGAAGGCCCTTTCCCGTGAAAGTGGCTTTAGGAGAGTTGGTTCAAGAGTTCCTTCCTTTGCTCGTTCTGTGAACGATCTGATCTGTGAGTAGCAAGAGAATCCCTTTCCTTTCCCCAAGCATCCCGGCCTTCGTGTAAAGAAAGGATTGAGGGAATTCTAGCATGCCTGGCTCTGCCCCGCAGCTGTCTGCCCACCTCTTTGGGCTCCTGAAATTGCTTCTGGCAACCCAGTAAAAGGGGCTGGGAGCTAACCACTGACCCCCGCTCCCCCCACCCCCCTTCTCTAGTCCAAAGCCGGCCCAGCCTCTGGAAGGCATGTGCCCGCCCATGTTTCTGGTTATCTTCCTCCACACCTCCGCCTGTGGTTTGCTTTGAGTGACTGACTTCACCCTTGTAGATCTGCCTTGAGTCCTTCCCCCTTTTCCTTCTCTCCCAACTGGTCCTGACGCTGATGGTATGCTTCTGGGGCTGTCTGATCCAGCTCTCTGTGGCCCACTACCTTCTTTGTCTGGGAAGTCTGAGCTTCCCTAAGCCCACAGTGCTTTAGTTTTGCCTCCTGTCAGAAGCTGTGATAGGGGCTTTTTTTTTTCTTTTTTTTTTGGCTTGCTTTCCTAAGAGGAATTGTTCAGCACCCAGCCAGGCCCCTTCCAAGGGGGCTTGTAAGAAGGTTGTACATTCAGAATCCCTGGAAAACCCTCAACAGATCATTGTCTGCTGCTACAGAGAGGCCACTGTAGTAAGATGGTATCAGTGTTTCCATTAATACACCCCTTGTATTCATGGGCTTTGCAGCTTGGCACATAGAACGTTGCCCTGAGATGCAATTTACCCAGTTTGTGGTCTCCATGTGGCACTGTCCATTTTCAGAGAATAATAAGAGACCAAAAATAAATAAATAAATAAATAAAAAGCCCATCTTTGTTGACTGAATGAGAATTCCGTGTCTGCACAAGAAAGGACAATCCTTGCTTGGCCTCACTGCAGTTTCTAAGAGACGTTTTGTTGACTGTGTGCGGTGTGTCTTTCGTCTTCCTAGCTTAATAATGAAATGATAAGCATGCTTCTCAGCATGTGACCCTGCCTGCAATCTGCCACTTTGCTGCATGTGGCTCTTCTGTTTCAGTGAGAACAGCTACTGGGACTCTCTACGTGGAACATCTAATAAGACAAACTCTTACTTAGCGGAGGGACCGGTGGGGAGTGAGTCAAGTAGTCTGTGACTCCAACCTCACCATCCTCCCCCTAAAAACCTAGAGACTGGTTTGTTGTTGTTTTGTTTTTCAAGACAGGGTTTCTCTGTGTAGCCCTGGCTGTCCTGGAACTCACTCTGTAGACCAGGCTACCTTGAACTCAGAAATCCGCCTGCCTCTGCCTCCTGAGTGCTGGGATTAAAGAGTATGCTTCCTTACCTGGCTTAAAACTGGAGCTTGTTAGAGGAAGAGAAGGCAAATAAATGTAGCAGGATGTTAGATTTAATTTAGTGAGTTTTTTTTTTGAGTCAAAGTGTTCTTCCTACCACAGTGCGGGATGGAAGTGCTGGGGACTGACGGAACCTGAGGAGACCACATAGTGTTACTGAAGTTATGCAGCAGCAGAGCGTGTGGAGCTTTTAACAGGGAAACACTTTGAAAACCAAAACACCTGGTTTGCACACCCTTTGTCCTAGTTATGAGTGGTGTTTTCAAAAAGGAATGGGTGGAACTCCGACAGTGGTTTTTATTTTATTTTTTAGATGTGAAAGTTTCCCTCCCCTGGCTGCGTCACACATTTGTTTATTTTGGAATGGTTTCAAGAGAGAAAAGAAGATTCTATGAACCATCCGGAACCACCCACTCCTAACCAAATGGAGAATTATGTGAAAGTGTTAAGGAGCTTTTGGGTTTTGGAATGGTAGACTGTGGAGTGGACTTGGCTGCTTTCGTGCTGTGTGACTGTAGGCAGATTACTGCACCTCTCTAAAAAGCTCTGGGGAAAGGCCGTATGATGTTTCATAGAGTTGATAGGGGTCAGGTGAGACGGTGACTTTTAAACACCAAACACAGCTTACGGTTAGTGTTCAGTGTTCAATAAAGAGTGATTGCTAGAGCCAGAGCTGTAGCTCTGTTGGCGCGGTGCCCGCTGTGGAAGTGGAAAGGCCTGAGTTCAAACCCGAGAGCCCAAATAAAAAGCCAGGAATGGTGACACACAACTGTCGTCCATTTGTCTCCCTCAGGAATGGGAGACAGGAGGCTCCCTAAGGCATACTGGTCAGCCAGCCTAGCCTAGTGGAGAGCTGCAGAGACCCTGTCCCAGTTAGCGAGGTGGACTGGGCCTGAGGAGGCAAGGCACCTGAGGTGGGACGCCTGAGGTCTTCCTCTGGCATGCATGCTCTGGTGTGCATGTTGCCTTGTATGCACCCATGTGTATATATGTGCGCACATGCGTATACACACAGAAACGGGGGGGGGGGGGGAGAAAATACCTGAGGTTCATTTTTTTTTTTTTTGAAAGAATAACTGATGAGTTGGAGAGATGGTTCAATGGTTAAGAGCCCTGGCTGCTTTTCCAGTGTACTTGAGTCTAATTCCCAGCACTCACATGGTGGCTCACAGCCGTTCTGTCATTCAGGCGTACATGCAAATAGATCACTCATATTCATAAATAAATACGTTTAAGAAAGAAAAGAAGCTGGGTGGTGGTGGTGCACACCTTTAATCCCAGCATGGGAGGCAGAGGCAGGTGGATTTCTGAGTTCGAGGCCAGCCTGGTCTAGAGAGTGAGCTCCAGGACAGCCAGAACTACACAGAGAAACCCTGTCTCGGAAAAAAAAAAAAAAAAAGAAAGAAAAGAAAAAAGACTAGCTGATGTCACCCTAACAGATGAGTAAGGTCTCGTTTTTTAAAACTTTATAGTAAATGTTGACTTGCCGTTAGCCTCAAACATTTTATCTTTCTACAGTCAGAGGGGTCATGTGACTCAGTGGTTGAAGGAAGCATTGGGGAGTGGAATCATAGCACAGACTCTCATAAGCTGAAGTGAAGGCTGGTGCTCTGGCAAGCTCACTCTCTGTCTCTCTCTCTTGCTCTCTCTCAACTGGCAGAAGAACTCGTTTTAAATTGTAGGGTGAGGCTTCTCGCAGCCCGCGGGGATATTTTGTGGCTGCTGTCAAGTGTGTCTGGGTGACAGCCTCCACAGTTAGGCCTAACTGCTGTGGGCATTGTCTTCACTATTTTAATTGCAGAGTATGAGTTTTAGCACCGCTCCTGGGCATTACCATGATGGCAGTGAGGTTGGTTGGGCTGGCGGCCCTGTGTACTTTCTCTTTTCCTGTCTCCTGTCCCAGATGCTGCTCCCAAATGCAGACATCATTAGTCGGCCTTTTTTCTTTAATTGTGGGTGTAGGTGGGGAGGTGGGGAAAGGAATGGAGGGGATGGGAAAATGACGTGGGGGTTGAGACAGGGTCTCCCTGCATAGTTCTGGCTGCCCTGGAACTCATTCTGTAGATCAGGCAGGCTTAGGTAGATCCACCTGCCTCTCCCTCTCTGCCTCCCAAGTGCTAGGATTAAAGGCCTGCCTGTGCCACCACGCCTGGCTGGATTTGTTTTGTGTACACATGGGTGTTGATGCATGAGTGGGGATCAGAGGACAACTCTGAGGAGGATGTTCTTTCCTTCCGCGTGGGACAGAGGGCTAGAACTCGGGCTTGAGCAACGAAGGGCCTTTACCACCTGACCAACAGTTATGACCCGTGGGTCTCCGCCCCTTTGAACGCTGAAGAACTCTTCCACAGGCTTCCTGTAAGACCATTGGAAAACGCAGATGTTTACTTGACAATTCACAACAGTAGCAACACTACACGTATGAAGTAGCAGCGAGAATAACTTCATAGTTGGAGGTCACTACAACACTGGGGACTCTAAAATGGTTACAGCATTAGGAAGGCTGAGAACCACTGACTTAAACCGTCTCGCTGGCGTTCTTCCTTACTTTATTTTTACTTGGCAGCGGAATGCGCCTTTATCTGTCCATATGAACCCC
Organism: Mastomys coucha; assembly: GCF_008632895.1. Lineage (NCBI taxonomy): Eukaryota > Metazoa > Chordata > Mammalia > Rodentia > Muridae > Mastomys > Mastomys coucha. The sequence continues at coordinate 117,769,399 of NW_022196905.1, read as the reverse complement.
ATTGACTGGCAAGGCACTCCCATAAAAGGAACGGTTGCTTGGGGGATTAGACAAGTACTCCCGACCTCTTGGGTCACTTCTTCCTGTGTGTTTTCTATGGAAATGCTGCCTGCTCTACGGCTAGGCTAACGGTCTCAGAGGATTCAGATTCCCCAGCTTTGTTCCTGTGGGAACGAAAGTGCCGGCACACCGAACTGTCGTGAGTCTGAAAAGACAGAGTGTTTTGTGGAAAGTAAAGAACTCTGGCCTGGAAGCAGCTGCTTCCATGAGGCCTGTGGGGCTGTGACTCGTGTGTGACAGCAGTCACTGCTCCAGTCAGAATGGCTCATTGCAACGGAACGCTAACCCGGGTCTCCTTCGGAACACACACACACTGGCTGAATCACTGCTGGTGGGACTTGGGTTTTTAGAAGGCAAAGAATTTGAACTTGCTGAGGTTAGGCATCTGTAGCCCTGGCTGTCCTGGAACTGACTCTATAAACCAGGCTGGCCTCAAACTCAGAGCTCCTCCTGCCTCTGCCTCCTGAGTGCTGGGATTAAAGGTGTGCGCCACCTTTGCCTGGCAGGTTTTCCTTTTTAAAATAGTAATGTTACAGGTTTATGGGAAGGTGATAGGTAAGAGTCACGTGACTGGGTGACTGCCTTTTAAGTTACTTTAAGTCTGTGCCCTTCAGTTTTCTCAGCCTTTGAGAGTGGTGGTGTCTGGCTTTTAGGGTTTTAGGCAATCCAGAGGGAGTGGTCCCCAGAGGGAGTGGTCCCCAGACCCCCCTCCCCCCCAGAGCTTTTCTGAGCTGGTAGTTTGAAACAGGTTGAATTGTCCGAAGCAGCTGGATTGTCACAAATTTGAGACCAGACAGGCTCAATTGTGAGAGACGGTCTCTAAATGAAAGAGATTAGGGTCTAGGCCTAGCCAGTTTCACTGCCCCTTCTGTCACCTGAGTGGAAGCTGGAGTTTTCCAGCTCCCTCAGCTCTCTCAGTCAGACATATTCTCTTAGCCTCTTCTTTTGTGTCATCTATGGCATTTGATACCCATTTTATAATCTGTCCACTTCCCTGTGGCCCCATGGCTTCATTTTGTCACACATGTGTTTTCCATGGTGTCACCAGCATGGTGCCTGAGGAAAAAGGGCATCTCCATCAGTGCCACTGTGAGTAGATGAACAGTGGCCCGGATTGAGTGCGGAAGAGGGGTTCCTGTAGGTGGAAAGGGAGAAATGGGACCCTGCTGGAATGTGGGGCTCCAGCAGGGCACCTCCAGGACAGGAGGGAGTGTGTGCGGCTTCAGAGCTCCCTCAGAACCATCTGCATGAGATTGTGACTTCAGCCAACCTTTCCCAGGGCTTGGAAATCAAAGCCACAAAGGTTTGCATGACCACCACATAGTTAGTGTGTCGTCAGGAGCAAGGGGGTGCCATCAAATAACTGGGAGAAGTTCCTGGAATTGAGTGACCCCCATTTTGATGTCCTCTCACTGTGCTTCTGTCAGAACTGGCCTGAAGCAAAACCCGGAGTGACCATTTGCACCTGATCTGCAGTGGCCGTGCCCTGCGCTACGGAAGGCCAGCTGTGTTGTTCATGAGGCCCTTACTGCAGTATTTGGAGTGTACGTTGCCATGGTGATTTATGCCGGGCACACAGTACAAGGTTATCTGCAGAGACGCGCTGACAGTTGACCGGGCGGCCTCTGGCGCCAAGACCATGCTGAGAGGGAGTTGTGTTTGGCTGTTCCCTTCATGGCCGTCACCTGGAAGAACTGCCCTCAGCAGCAGGGCAGAGGCAGAAGCAAAGCTCCTTGCAGGATTTCTTCACGAAGAGTGGAATTTGAGGTGTGATGTGTGATGTACTTGGGCTTGTTATTTCTAGAGTACATGACTAACTCTCACTTAGCAAACTCAGCTGGCTAGGAGCTTGCTGTGTAGACCAGGCTGGCCTCAAACTCACATTCCTGCCCCTGCCTCCCAAGTGCTGACGTTAAAGGCATGCGCCACAACCACTGATATTTCTTTTTTTTTTTTTAATTGTACATTTTATTAATGTGTGTGCCTGTGTGGAAGTCAGGACAGCTAGTGGGAGATGGTTCTCTCCACCATGTAGGCTTCGGCAATTGAAGTCAGATTGCCATCATGTGTACGTGGCTAACCCATCTGTCTACCCACATACTTCTTTTAAATCAAAGCTTTTGTTAATCTCCAAGGGTTAGCAAATGGCCTCTTGAAGTTTTGTTCATGTCCATAGCTCAGTGCCCAGCATGGTGAAGGAACGCAGTGGCTGCTAATTAATGTTTGTCTATAGACAGCCGGTTTTCTTCCTGTGCACATAGCTGAGTTAGAGGAGGTTTATTCATTACTCAACCCTTGTGGAGAACCTGTTCTCTCTGGGGATGTGAAACTAGTAAAGCCACGGTTTTCTTTTTCTTTCTTCCTTTTTCTTTTTTGTGGGGCTGAGAATAGAACTCAGCGTCTTCCAAAAGCGAGACAGGCTGTCCACCAAACTGGCTTCTCAGCCCCAGGTTTTTATCTTTTAGGATCATGCTGATATACACAGCTAAATCCACAAGACCAGTTTTAAGCGCTGGAACATAACACACTGTAGTCAGAGGAGACCCAGGAAGCCTTTAGGGGCGGGGAAGGTCACAGAGTGTGTGTTTCCTGGAGGAGAAGTGACTCAGCTGGGATCCTGAGGTTGAGGTGTAGGCAATCAGGCGATAAGGGAGTGGGCTCTAGGGCCTGGGTGGGCAACAGGAACAAAGACTCCTGCAGGTTCTGGAGCTCCGCAGAACCTAAGGTGTATATATATACTTAGTATATACGCATATACTAAGGTGGCGTGAGGGACCAGGGCTGGGCTGATGCTGGAGAGACACCAGATGGCCTTGCAGGCCACCAGGGTAAGGAGCTTGGCCTGATCCTCTGGAGAGCCACTACAGGATTTAAGCCAGGGGGTGTTGTGGTTGGCTGCCCTTGACATTTACGTAGATGATTCTGCTGTGCGTGTGGGAGTGTGGGGGATGAGTTAGAGGGGGATAAGATGAGGAGACATGAAGATCAGTTAGGCTGAAGAAGACTGACCCTTGAGCAGCCACAGGTGTGGGCTTCAGGGCCGGAGGCTGTGCTCCCGCAGAGCCACTGGGACTTGCTCTGCCCAGAGGGATGATAGTGAACTGGTTGTGTGTATCTGTGAGTTGCAAATTATAGAGGCATATAGTGGAGAGCTAATAAATCCGAGTGTGTGTGTGTGTGTTCAGCAAGAAAATGATAGGAAAAAAGGCAGTGTGAGTTTTACAAACTACAAAAATTGGGATGTCAACCACCTGTGCATATGTATGTATTTGCTTTTTGGTGATAGTGGGAAGATGATAGCATCTTGCTGTGTAGCCCAGGCTAGCCTCAAACTGGTGCTCTCCCACCTCAGGCTCTGAAGTACTCCTCAGACTACAAGGTGTAGCTATCATATGTGGGAGGAAGCGGAGAGACTGAGGCAAGTTTCCCAAATACGAGTTTGCTCACTGTTAACACGATAGTACCAACAAGAGCATCCTAAAACAGGTGCTGCGTCATTCTCCTGTTACCCTCGCTATCAGATGCTCAGGTAGGCGCATGAGTTAACACTAGACAGGGGGACATAGTCGAGACTTTTTATTTAATAAAAGAAAACCAGCTGTAGTTCAGATGGCATCCATTTAGTCCCCAGCACAGGACACCGGGTGTGTGGAGGCTCTGTGTGGCCCTAGGACTTGGGAGCCAGAGGCAGAGGATCGGGCTTTCAGGACTCTCCTCAGCTGTACAGGGAGGTTGCTGCCAGCCTGGGGAAAGAAACAGAGAAAAGGCCTCCTGTGTTAGTTATCCCAAAGATTACATCAGATAGCCTATGTAAGCCAGGGAGGTATCCGGCAGCAGTAATAAGACAGTGAGCAGAAACGGCCTCTCCGTCCTAACCCAGCAATGCGAGGCCATGTGAGCTGACAGGCATTTCCTTCAGGCATTAATTCCTGGAATTTTAATTCTTGATGATCATTACAGGGCTCCCAGCAAGTAGAGTTGGGGAAATAGTGGTTAATGGGGTGGGGAGGGCTGCTTTGTTTCTTTCTGGCAGTGTGGGGGGAGTGGGGGGCAACTTTGGCTGGTGGGGAGGTGGGGTGGGGGAAGGAGGGGACTTGAGGGGTTGGAAGGGTGTGAGGTGAAGTTCTAGAGGCTGTGCGCCAGCCTGTGGTGTGCTCCTGCGTGCAGCGTACACCAGCATGCAGTGTTCTCATTTTCTAGATCCTTAGTAGATGCCTGGGGCCCTGCGGCCTCCTGTGGGATCAGTGGGAGCACGGTAGTTGTTGGGTGTCCGGAATGAGTTCTGGGGCAAGGTGGAAGGCCTTGTGAGTTTTATGGACTCTGTTTCAGGAGGTGGATAGCCTGTATTTGTTGTTTCTGATCCAGCATCTCAAACTCTTAAAAAAGCACACCAGGAGTTGGTCCGTCTTTTCACCACGTGGGTCCCAGGATTAGAGTTCAGATGGCTAGTGTTGGTGGCCATGCTACCAGTCCTTACAGCATAATTTTCAGTGGCTACTTGACATTTTTTTTTTTGGTTTTTTGAGACAGGGTTTCTCTGTATACCCCTGGCTGTCCTGGAACTCACTCTGTAGACCAGGCTAGCCTCAGACTCAGAACTTCGCCTGCCTCTGCCTCCCAAGTGCTGAGATCAAAGGCGTGCGCCACCACTGCCTGGCATCTTTGTCTTAATGTTGTATTCTGAGTTCTCAGGTAATCTCCCCATGATAAATTCTGTTTAAATGACATTTAGCGCTTTTGTTATTTTTTTTTTCCCCCAGTGGGTTAGTGTTGGGGCTGCAGTGATGAACTTACTGCAGAGGGACCTGTCTTTCAGTCATTGAGGGCGTGAACCAAAGGCACTTGTGGACCCTAACCCTGCTAATACTTTTTTCTGTCCCCTACCTTCCCCCACTGTGCTCTGGCCTTTGCCATCTGTTCCTCCCATGAGAGGCCACAGGCGATGAGTAAGCCTTGTTAGGGACTAGAAACACGCAACTGTGAGCCAAAACAAAGTGCCTCTTTATAAGCTGATTAACTCTGGTATTTTGTTATAGTGATGGAGAATCAGGAATCAGGGTGGCTTAGGCATCTGGTTCCCTACATGAGAGATAGCTAGGTTTTTAAGAAACTTAAGTAGAACAATCTAGAGAGCAATAGTTTCTCATTTTGACTCATTTCTTTTTTTTCTAACTACAAGAAGAAAAAAAATCTCCTGATTAAAATAGGATTTTTCTCCTCTATACCAAAGTGAGAATAAGTAATGAAAGTCATGAAAGAAAGTTTATTAAGCTGAAGTCAGAGTCAGGGTTAGAAAGGTCAGGTCAAGATGCATATTAAAGATAAGAGGGAAACATCAGAAGACACACAACCAAGGGCCCAATGGTATAGACAGCTTTCCATTTGTACTTTATAGAGACCAAACTGAAAGACGCCCCCACACGAACCTCTTGACGTGGTGGGTAAGAGCAAAGAGAGCCTGAGAAACCTCAGCTGCTTTGGTGGCTGGCCTCAAACAGAAACCACCAAGAAAACCCAGGTCCAGGGCATGCGGTGGCCTCCCTCACAGTCCCACTGCTGTGAGGCTGAGAGAGGGTGGTCACTTGAGCCCATGAGTTTAAGACTACTCTGGGCAACATGGGAGATCTGTCCCCCACAAAAGAGAAAATAAACTTAGAAGTTGGGGTTTAGGGGCTGGTAAGATGGCTCAGTGGGTAAGAGCACTGACTGCTCTTCCAAAGGTCCTGAGTTCGGATCCCAGCAACCACATGGTGGCTCACAACCACTCGTAATGAGATCTGACACCCTCTTCTGGTGTGTCTGAAGACAGCTACAGTGAATTACGCCGGAGCGAGCAGGGCAGAAGTGAGCAGGGCCGGAGCTCAATTCCCAGCAGCCACACGATGGCTCACGGCCATCTGTACAACTACAGTGTACTCACACACATAAAATAAATAAGTAAATCTTAAAAAAAAAAGTTGGGATTTAGAAATTTTCTTTACTAAGCTGAATTTTGCGGAGTGTGGACAAGGGGAGAGAGTCTTCAGTTTTAAATTACCACGCCTGAGCTCTTCCCACTGAACTAAGTGTTCCAGTAATTCTACATCCGCCTGCCTTCGCCATCAACAGAGGTGACTGAGGGGCCATGAGATTGCTCAATGGGTAATGGCAGTTGACAACCTGAATTTGATCCCCAGAACCCACATGATAGAAAAAGAGAACTAAGTCCCATGCTACCCTTGGATCCTGTGTGTGTCCTAGCTCGTGCATAGCCATTGTGGCAGCTCTTGTGCTCGTGTGAAGTCCTCATCCATTTGCGTTTCTATTTGTTCGAGTATGAGTACACTCACACAACCGCAAACATTAAAAGTTTTTAAAAGGGACTAAGCCAGGCATGGTAACATGTGCCTGTCATCCCAGTTACTTGGGAGGCTTTCGCAGGAAGATCATTTGAACTCAGAAGTTTAAGACCAGCAGTGCAGTGACACCTCATTAATTAATTAATTAATTAATTCCAGGCCTTAAGAGGCAGAGGCAGGCTTAGGCATATCTCCGTGAGCTCAAGGCCAACCTGTTCTGAGTGAGTTCCAAGACAGCCAGGGCTACACACAGAAACACTCTCTCAAAATAAACAAAATAGAGTGTGATAGCCCTTTACCCTCCTCATGGTGAGCCTGGCCTCTCTGCTGCTCCCTAGCCACATGCTAATCAAGGCCCAAATGTGTTTGCTTTCAGACCTCTTCAATCTGAGCTTATTTCCTTAGAAATTATGCACTACTCTCCAGCTGGTGAACTGTGAGTGGAAGGAAGGGGGCTGCCTCTGTGAAGGCTAAACTAACTGTGTGCTTTAGAAAGCGCATTTAATACAAAGACTCTCGCTAGGAAAGGCCCAGAGCCTTGCTGGTGAGCGAGGAGTGGACTAGACAGAGAACCAGCCAAAGCGCCCCAGGATTCTGCTCTCTAAGTGCTTGCCCAGTGCCTGAGTGGCACTCAGTGAAAGGATGTGACCATGTAAAAATGAAGTGAAGGGGCTGGAGAGATACGGGGCTGTGGGTGACAGCCCTCCTCTCCCTCGCAGAGGACCTGAGTTCAGTTTTCAGCACCCACATAACAGCTATAACCATCTCTAACTCCAATTCCAGGGGATCCAGTGCCCCTTTATGGTCTCCGTGGGCATTGCACATGCATATGGTACACATGCAGATAATACCCATATACAAAATGAAGTCTTTTTTTTTTAATGAAGAAAGTAGAACCTTTCTTTAATGAAGAGACCTTGGTGGCTAGGGAGATAGCTCAGGGCAAAGGGCTTAAAGATCCATCCCTAGGGGGCTGGCAAGATGGCTCAGTGGGTTAAGAGCACTGTCTGCTCTTCTGAAGGTCCTGAGTTCAAATCCCAGCAACCACATGGTGGCTCACAACCACCCATAATGAGATCTGACGCCCTCTTCTGGTGTGTCTGAAGACAGCTACAGTGTAATTACATATAATAAATAAATCTTTAAAAAAAAAAAAAGATCCATCCCTAGAAACCATGCGTACAAAGCCAGACTCCCACAAGATTGCCGTGTAGTGGGCCGTGTGCTCTTCAGTCCCAGTGCCGTGTAGTGGGCCGTGTGCTCTTCAGTCCCAGTGCCGTGTAGTGGGCTGTGTGCACTTCAGTCCCAGTGCTGTGTAGTGGGCCGTGTGCTCTTCAGTCCCAGTGCTGGGGAGGAAGAGACAGGCCAGCCAGTGAGAGAGACCTTGTCCTAATATAAGGCTGTAAAGCGGATGCACCTGAAGAATTAACTGTGCCCTCTGGCTTCTACACACTTGTGCATATACACATGTACCTGCACAGACGAAAGACCTTTGTCTTTAGTGGGGAAAAAATGGGCACATTCCTGCCTTTGAAATGACTAGCCAGTGCATGCACGAGGATTATGAGTATGCAGCCAGCCTGGACTACATAGTGAGAGCTATCTGAAAGAAAACAAAACAACCAAGGTGTTTAGTGTGAGACTGCTTTAACCAATCTGCACAGCTAACTGACTGATTTCGTTATGTGTGGTGCAGAATTTCCAGCAAAGATTAGGATTCAGTGGTCTGGGAAAACATACACCCACACCCCACTACCACCACCACTTTTAGGAAACAAGGGACAAGGGCAGTTAGCATCGTGTGGTCAGTGTGGGTGGTCCGTCCTGCCTTCCCATCCTCCTGCCTTCCCACCTCACCCAGAGTCTTGAGTTGGCATAAGGCCGGTGGCTCTAGACAAGTCACATGTCAAAATGGGTCTCAGTTATCAGAGCCACTCAGACCAGTCACACTTCCTTTCTCTTCACACCACATAAGTAATTCCAAGTTCCAAGAGCTTGATTCTTTTTATTTGAATATTAAGAAATAAGTCTTCTAGGAAATAGCAAGCCCTGGGGTGTCATCCTAGCAGAACCAGGACACTGGCAAGCGGTGCATCCCAGAACTGACCTCACTTCTTCTCTGGGACTGGCCTCTGTACTGTGTTTCTGTGAGCTCCTGCACTTGTGTTCATGTGAGTGGCATCCCAGTCCTTAGCCTCGTGGCCAGCTCCATGCGGTGGGACTGAGTTTAGAGGCCAATACCTGCTCCTTTCTGAAAAAGCAGCTAGCTCTGTCTTCCATCCCAGCAAGAAGGTATCTTTACTTTGAAAAAAAAAAAGTGACTGGAAATCCATTTGTGTGTTTTGTTTGTTTGTTTTTTGGGGGGGGTTGGGTTTTTGTTGTTGTTGTTTTTCGAGACAGGGTTTCTCTGTATAGCCCTGGCTGTCCTGGAACTCACTCTGTAGACCAGGCTGACCTCAAACTCAGAAATCCACCTGCCTCTGCCTCCCAAGTGCTGGGACTAAAGGCGTGCGCCACCACTGCCCGGCTGTGTGTTTATTTTTTGAGACAGGACTTCTCTGTATAGCTCTGACTGTACCAAAATTCACTCTGTAAGGCCAGGCTGGCCTTGAACTCACCGAGATCAGACTGCCTCTGCCTCCCAAGTGCTGGCACTAAAAGGTACCACACCCAGTGTAAGGCGCCTTGCTTGCCTGGATGGCAGCAATAATGATGAAACACCGAGACTTCTTCTCTCGCGGTTTACTCAGAAATTTTATTTTGTGTTACAGCTCTTCTAGATGTTACGGCTTCTTCTTGCTTCCTAGATGCCGCGGGCAGCGGTGGCTCTGACTGCCTGGAGAGAGCCCCTTATATACCCGTGCCCGAGCTCTCGTGGTCCTCCTGGATTGGTTCCCTGGCAATCGCCTCATTAGCATACACCTGCTCCGGAGGGGCGCGTGCGCAGCGCTGCCACCGCCGCAGTCTTTTATTCAATCAAGCGGCTGCCTACAACCCAGGAAACCTTTGTTTCTCAGCCAAGTGGGTGGAGCTTTTGATAAGCAGCTGGCGAGTTCCTTCCTGAGTGGGCTGTAGTCTTGGAGAAGGTTTCACACAGCCCCCAGGACAGTTATATTTTGGGCCGGTTTCGTGATGTTTTGTGGCTCCTCCACTGTATTTCTGGGCCGTCCTATCTTCCCTCTGTCACTGTGCTAAGTAGTCTGACTCTGCAGCTGCTAGGTTCTTCTCTGGAAAAACCAAGGGAGACTGAACTGAAGGGAGCTGCTCAGACTGCTGCAGCAGACCTGGGCGGGGGATGACTGTCGGCCAGAATCCCGGGCCTCCCGAAAACACCAAGTCAGGTGGGAACTGACTCTAGCCATTGGTCAACTCTTCTGAATGAGAGATGAATTCAAGCTTTCTAATAACCACAGGGCTGGCAAGATGGCTCAGAGGGTACAGGCGATTGCTTTATAATCACCTAAGTTTTAATGATGGAAGGAGAGAATCAAGTTCTGTAAGTTGTTCTATGACTTCACTCATGCGCATGTGCGTGTACACACACACACACACACACACACACTCTATGTGATATAAAAATGATAACATACCAAGGCTGGAGAGATGACTCAGTAGTTAAAGGCATATACAACTCCTGCAGGGGACCTGGGTTTGGTTGGCTCAGCTATGTGCGGCTCTCCAGCGCCAGCACTCATACACATAACCACTCACAGACACACGAACATACATCATTAAAAAAGAAACCCACAGCGTAAAGCCTGTGACTGGTGACTTGCATTCAGATGAATGGGTAGAAAGTTGCAGTTAAGCTGCTGAGCACATGCCCTGTGGAGCACAAGGCCAGCGCTTTCCTTGCAGTGTGGTCTGCAAGCCCACAGTATCCAAGGTCTCAGTGCAGTTTCAACCCTTTGCTGTGAATGGCAGAGTAGAACAAAAGCTTAAGGTGTGTCTCCTCATCATTGTGTTTCAGAGAGCTTTAAATTTGTCTGAAATGGCAAAAGTCAAAGGAAGATGTGGCCAGTGAATGATGACCTCACTAATTGGACAGTTTGAGAGCATCACACTCTGCAGACGCTAACTCCCTCTTCCAGAAGTTTGTTTGTTTGTTTTTTTGTTTTTTTTTTGTTTTTGTTTTTGTTTTGACTGGTTCTCATTTTTTTTTTCTGGTCTTTTGAGACAAAAGGAGCCTTACTGTAGCCCAGGTTGACCCCAGACTTACAGCAATCCTCCTGTCTCAGCCTCAGAGTACTGGGATCATAGGTATGAGCCACCATGCCTGGTTTAAAAGTTGTCTTTAAAAAGGTGAAAGAGTATTTACCTTCTTGTTTTGTTTTGTTTTAATTTCATTGTGGGTGGTTATGAACCACCATGAGGTTGCTGGGATTTGAACTCACGACCTTCGGAAGAGCAAACAGTTCTCTTACCCACTGAGCTATCTCACCAGCCAGGTGGTGGTGGCAGCCCACGCCTTTAATCCCAGCACTTGGGAGGCAGAGGCAGGCAGATTTCTGGAGTTTGAGGCCAGCCTGGTCTACAGAGTGAGTTCCAGGACAGCCAGGGCTACACAGAGAAACCCTGTCTTGAAAAACCAAAAAAAAAAAAAAAAACCAACAAAAAAGGTGAAAGAGAGCAAAACCAATACCGTGCTGTTCCTGTGTGAATTGTGCTTCCTGTGATCAAATAAGGCAGAAAGCTCTAGGGACTCAGCCAACGCCCGGAGACGTGGATGATGCTGAAGAAACTGTGTCTCTGGAATGTGGAGAGTGATCCTGGCACGTCCTGTGATCAGGATAGAGTTCGCCCCGACACCGAGGTTCTAAGAGTGAATGATAGGATGCTGCTGCTTTTGAATACTTTAAAAGTGAAGGTTGTGGGGTGACTTGCAGATGGCCTCCGGCAGAGCAATGTCCAGCCCTCTACATGAAGAAATGGTGTCTTAAAATGTTGATAGTGGAAGGTAGTGAACTGTTGTCTCCATTTGTTCCTCAGCAGAGCCACGGAGCAAACAGTGAGGAAAACCTCGGCATTGTTACAGCAGGGCAGAGAGCACAAACAGATGCTGGCACATGCTGGGATGGGAAGGTGGGGACCACCATGAAATGTTCAGTGCCCCCAGTAACTTCCTAAACCTTTATGATCATATCTGCCTAATTTCCCCGCCCTCTTTGTGTGCAGGCCACACCACTAGTGACAGAACACATGGCACTGCCTGGACTAGGACAGTGTCCAACCTGCAGAGCCTTATGCACGGAGATGATCTTGACCATGAGACGCCATAGCTCTGGGCTGCTTCCTGGTCATTGGTGGGCTCTTAGGTGTGCTGTGTGTTTCAGTCACTTTGTGACTGACCAGGATGAACAATCGCTTGTGGTTTTTAAAAATGTACTTTTAATTAAAATAGAATTACACATTTTTCCCCTCCCCTTTCCTCTCTCCAGCCCCTCCCTGTATCGTTTCCAATCCTTCCGGTGCTCCCCCTCCTCAGATTGATAGCTCTGATTCATTGGTTATTGTTGCATACACATATCTATATGCACATGTCTGTTTTGTGTGTGTAGGTTTCAAGGCTGACTAGCTTGTGTTAGACAATCCGTGGGAGGCAGGTTTTCTCTCTCCTAACAGTCATTATTTGCCTAGTTCTTTGTCTAGGGCTGGGACCCCATAAAGCTGCCGCTTCTTTTTTAATGAACCGGTAAATTACAGTGGCCTCAGGGCTATCTGGTAACGCAGCTTTCTTGTGTGCATTGAGCTTCGTCACTGAGGAGGGTTGAATACTGCTGCAGTGGATTCCCTAAGCCACCTGTGTCTGAGGGGTCCCGTCCTAGCAACCATCGTCATGGTCTTACCCTCTCCCCTTTATTTAGTGCTGTGCGCAGTGCCTTGGCAAACCAGGATGACAGGCAGTCACCACCTGCTGTGTGGTAACAAGCATCAGTCTGTGGTGCTGCCAAAACTGTGTTAGACAGTTAAAGACTTAGTCTGCCCTTGGAGGAGCTTGGACAGTAAGGGCAGGGGGTGGTGAGGAGTGAAGTTGTGTGTGTGAGCTGCCGGTGCTGTGCTGTGCTGTGTGTGCTGTGCTGTGCTGTGCTGTGCTGTGTGTGCTGTGCTGTGCTGTGTGTGCTGTGCTGTGT